>NW_024735442.1:13334664-13937164 GCF_018991925.1 Homarus americanus
AGAGGGAGAGAGAGAGAGAGAGAGAGAGAGAGAGAGAGAGAGAGAGAGAGAGAGAGAGAGAGAGAGAGAGAGAGAGAGAGAGAGAGAGAGAGAGAGAGAGAGAGAGAGAGAGAGAGAGAGAGAGAGAGAGAGAGAGAGAGAGAGAGAGAGAGAGAGAGAGAGAGAGAGAGAGAGAGAGAGAGAGAGAGAGAGAGAGAGAGAGAGAGAGAGAGAGAGAGAGAGAGAGAGAGACTTTTTCTAAGTGGTAGTATTAAATACAGTATATATCAGTAACATACAAAATGCAGTAGAGTACATTTATTTTTTTCAGCTAGTACAGTGTTACTTATGAAGTACTGTATGTGTGCCTGTCAGTGGTATATATGTGGTATGGTCTGCCAGAGAAGTGATGGTGATCACTGGTAGTGACAACTACAGTACGTGGTGGTTGTCACGGGCGTCTGGTGGGGGGGGGGGAAGGAGAGGAGGCCTGCTGCCGTAGCCGGTACTTCCTCCAGGGCCAAACACTAGCCAAGCCTTGAATCACAATTGGACATACGGTGCAGGCTGCTACGGGGGTTGAGTGCACTCTTCAATATGTAGTAGGCTAAGATTCATGGGGGTTGCAACACATAGAGTGGAGTCACAGTAGTAGGGACACCATTAGCATAAAACAGCCACAGCAACGGTGGCCCGCTCTCAAGTGTGGAGCCCAACCCACGCACGCACGTAGAGGGAAGCAGTCCAACCCAGACAGATGAAAGCATCCTCTTAAAATTAATAATTCTACCCTAAGCTCAAGTGCTCCATATGTAAACCACTATGTAAGTGGGTATGTTTCACCATTGCACTACAACTAAGGCATGCTCCATGTCCCATAAAACACACACAATATTCACCAGAATGTTTTTAATTGATCAGTCTCAACTTGTTCATTCATCTTGGTTACCATTTGCAGTCTTGTGAAACTTTTCCCCTACTGATTAATTAACATAGGCTTGGAGTAAAGCAGAATGCTCTAAAATTCAAGCTACAGAAATGAGTTACCTGAGGGCTGCATCTGGGCTTAATAAAATGGAAGGGGCGAAAAATAGTGAAGTATATGGGATGCTTGGACTGGGTGAGAGGGCAGAAGGTGTGAATTATGGAGCGCTGGAATGGGTGAAAATGATTATCCGAGTTCATTACAGACATATGAAAGGGATGCCAAAGGAGAGAACGGGAAAAGGATGTGTAAAGGTACAGCAACTTTGGGCAGAGGGAGACCACTTACATCATGGAAGGTGAGTGTGGAACAATACATTAAGGAGAGAATGGGGAGAAAAATAGAGGGCAAAAAATATATATAGTGGGCAGGAAGCCTGGAGGCTCTTCTGTCATGACCTTCCCCTCAATGGGGAGCTCCCTAGGAGAGTGAAGCATCACAGATAAGATAAAAATAATTATTTATTAAAATGTAGCAAGTAGTAAATATATGAGCCATTTTTTTTTACTGTGCCAGTCCATCTGCTGTTGTGTAGTGGGAAATATTGAGCTGTGGCTCTAGCGGCTGCTACACGGGTGGCGTCTGTGCCGTTCCACACACCTCATGTATCACCTCTCTATGCAGGCACAGTCAACTAAAGCTACCACCACCAGAGGGACAAGCCCAGGTATGATGCCATAATAAAGAAGAGGGGAGTAGATGTTACTTACTTTTATGTTGCTGTTCTTTGATATTTAAGGTACCTACATACACCCTTTTATAAACGGAGGAACAAGCAATTTATATGACAAACCTGTATATTTGGGCTGTTTGTTACAAAGTTAGCCAAAATAACCCATCAAAGCATGAGCTGGTTCTCATCCATTACTCTATTTCCATTTTACTTTAAATAAAACTAGACAGTACTGTATACGTAAATCGAAGCAAAGATTTTTTTGTACAGTATTTCAATCCCAGAATCAAGTTTTAAGAGCCTCTATCAAAATTTTTAAATTAAAGTTAAAATGCAATATTCAAAGAGCGCACACCTTTATAAATACAGAGTAACTGTAAAACAAATATGAGAGAAGTCGGTCTTATTCTTGGATATACTCTACAGTAGATACCACAGAGTTTACCTACCCTACAGTTTTTTACAATGGTATTTGTCATATGCTAATGAGCGACTGAATCAAGAGCAGAGACCACTTCAAGCTGGAGCCAATCAAACACAATTAACAACAGATGGAGCTCAATCTAATGACTACTACTTAACATTTAATGATCACCAAAGTTCATGAAATGAGCTTTAGTAATGTGTCTGTGTGCTTGCAGGAACAAGGGAAAGTGTGGGATTGTTTTTGGACCCCCCCCCATGGTGTGTAGCAGTAATTGTAGCAGGGCAAGATTGTAATAATAAATAGAGGAGGATAATAAATAAACTCTCCTCGTCGATGCAAGGAACATTATGGCAAGAAAGAGAGAACAATGACCATCAATTGAAGTGCCATAAACCCCCATGCAGAGGAAAGTGCATCCAACCACAATAACCAAGTACCTTCTAGTGCTCACCTTTAACATGGCATCACCAACACCAACTAAAATAAGTAATCAAAACCACTTTATTAATATTCTTCATTTGAACAGCTTAAGCCGCACAATACATTCGTCAAGTGCAAGAACCTCTTTGTAGTACCCATGTGAAATAATCTCTTCATGGCAGATCATCATTATTTATGTGCAACAATCTCTGTGGGGCAGATCATTACTTATGTGCAGCAATCTGTCAGTGGCAGATCATTACCTACATGCAACAATGGTAGATCATTACATATATCCCTTAGTGGCAGATAATTACATGTACACAAGAGACACTGATGTAGATCATTACCCATGTACAGAACATCAATAATCTCTCAGTGACATATCATTACTGAGGTGCAACAATCTTGTAGAGCATTTTATTATTAAGGTTAAAGAATCTCTCAGTGGCAGATAATTATCTGTGTGCAACAATCTCTATGTTGCAGAAAATTGCTGGACCTATGTGCAACAACTGTTGTGGAACAAATAATTATCTTTGTGTAACAATCTCTTAGTGAGATGATTACTTGTGCAACATTCTCTTAATGTGCAAGAATCTCTCAGTGACAGACCAATACTGATATGCAACAATCTCTAGTTGACAAACAATGACTTATGATAAAAATATCTCTTCATGGCAGATCATTACCTATGTGCAATAATCTCTGACAGATCAGAAGCTATGGGCAACAATCTGACAAATCATTACACATGTGCAATAATCTCAGGTCACATCATTACATATGTGCAATAATCTCTCACACATCAATCAGAATCTATGGGCAACAATCAGACAAACTCCGAGTGTTAGGATATTACCTATGGGTAGTAATCTCCAAGTAATCTATCAGTAGTAGACTATCATATACGTACAAACATCTTTTAACAGGAGATTGTCACCTACCTGTACCCATCTGTCAGTGGTCAAAACTCATAAATAAGCACCAACGTGTTAGTGATAGATTGTCCTGTATGTACAACAATGTGTTAATCATACAATGACAATCTCTTACAGGAAGAATACTATCTACAATTTATAATTTGTGAACAGATTAAAATTTGTGTGCATTTAGTCAATTATTAAAGATATGATAAGCAACACTGCACTTCTTCCCTTATATAATAATTCATGGCAGAAATGTACTGGTATGTGTGACAAGTGACAGAAGAAATCTTGTTCAGTTTCACCCCTGAAGACTGCTACTATTAAGCTCTCAGGAGACAAAATACACACACTAAAAAATGTTGAATTGTCAAGCTGAATTTAATAAGCAAATAATAATGATAAAAAAAAAAAATCATATACAGTGGTCCCTCAGTTAACAAGCACAATTCGTTCCAGAAGGTTGCTCGTTAACAGAAAAATTCGTTAACCGAAACCATTGTTTCAATGGGTTTTTGGGTAATTGGTTCCAGCTCACCGAAAATTGCCTAAAGTCAACAAAAAAGGTAGTAAAGTACACTTACTCTGAGGTGTGTGTGTAGAAGGCTCCTGGATGATGATGATGATGATGATGATGATGCTGATGTGAATTTGAAGTGGGAGGTGGAGTAGAAGGGAGAAGAGAAGGAAGTGGAGGTGGAGGAGAAGCATTTTACTGCTTCTTGGAAGGTGAGTCACCTTCCATGAAAATGTCAGGAACCTCTGGACTGACAGATTCTCCAGCAGGAACATCCTCTCTCCTTCTTGAAGTGGAAGGCTGAGGGCTAGCTATCTTGTTCCTGCTGCCTTTTAGTGAAGAAACTGTCAATTTTTGTCTGTGGGGCATCTCTCCTCCTCATCGTTAACTGATGTTTGAAGAAGGATACCACTGTGTCCTCAACATTACACAAAGCTAGTTCTGATTTTTCCACATCTGGGTGCCTTGAAGCCAGTTTCCTGAACTTCTCCCAGTGGTCAACATCATCTTTCAAATCTGAAGAAGACATATGGTCATCACTTTTCTTTACCTCCTCACCACTGTCAGCCTCTAACATCTCATCCAGTTGCTGCAAGTCTTCAGGAGTAAGTTCCTGCTCATGAGACATCACAAGCTCTTCTACATCATTCTCCTCCACTTCAAAGCCCATTGACTGACCAATGGACACAATCTCCTGGTCCAACTCTACTTCTTCCTGAAATCCCTCAAAATCATGGACTACTGATGGCCACAGTGCTTTCCATGCAGAATTGAGGGATCTAGTGGAGACTTCTTGCCATGAGGACACAATCAATTTTATAGCCTCCAGGATGTTAAATTGTGTGTTCCAGAACTGTGCCAGTGTTAGTTCAGGATCAGTGGAAGTTGCCTGATGACACCTCCTGAACATTTTCTTCATGTACAGCTTCTTAAAAGTTGCTGATCACATTCTGGTCCATTGGCTGTATGATTGATGTAGTGTTGGGAGGTAAAAACAACACTTTGACAAAGTCAAATTGAGACTCCAAAGTGCTGGTAGGTTGAGGGTCATGACCAGGGGCATTATCCATAAGGAGAAGAGCCTTTAAAGGGAGTTTATTGGTGGTTAGGTAGCTCTTCACAGAAGGGCAAAACACCTCAACAGCCCATTCATTAAAGAGCTGTCTTGTTACCCATGCCTTACGGTTGGACTTCCAATAAACTCCAAACCGTCCTCTAACCACTTTTTGTTGCTTGAACACCCTGGGGTTCTCAGAGTGGTAGACAAGCATAGGCTTCAGTCGGAAATTCCCTGAAGCATTGGCACCAAGCAATAGAATGAGACGGTCTTTCATGGGTTTATGCCCAGGTAGAGGCTTCATCTCTGGTGATGAATGTCCTTTTGGGCATTTTTTTCCAGAACAGCCCAGTTTCGTCCACATTGAACATTTGCTGTGGAAGAGAATTTTTTTCATCCATCAGTTCTTTAAACTCCACTAAAAATTTTGCTGCTCCTTCCTTATCAGCACTAGCAGCCTCACCATGCCTAACTACACTAAAAATGTCACTTCTTTTCTTAAATTTTTCGAACCAGCCCTTGCTGGCCCTAGACTCTTCAAATTCTGTGCCTGAAGAACCAGGTTGATCTGTCTTTAAATGTTCGTAAATCTCCCTGGCTCTTTCACAAATATATTAGGTCGGAACTGAATCACCTTTCATTTGTTTTTCCCTAATCCAAATGAGAAGTTACCTCTCTGTTTCTGCTATTAGGGATCTACCTTTAAACACTCTGGTAGATTTGTCTCTCACTTTCACTTCCTTGAATTTGTCTTTCTGTGCAAGAATTGTCGACACAGTTGATGTCGACATGCCATATTCTTTGCTAAGCACATTTGTTCTAATGCCTTTTTCATGTTTCTTAATAATTTCCTGTTTCACGTGGATTGAAATCGCTTTTCTTGATTTCTTGGGACCCATGCTGGATTCAAAAACAATTTCAACACGTGATATTTTAAGTTTAATTGCTATAAATAAAGAATATTTTCTTTAAATCAACACTGCACTGCACTATATATCATCAATATGTAAAATAAATTTCAAAATGACCAATAATTTCACTGTAAAAAAGGAAAAAATCGTTTATGTTGAAGAGAGTCTGAAGCAAGATGTTACCTCCACTGAAAAGACACAGAGACTGATGCCTGCTTGGTGTGTTGACAGGTTGTTTGGCACGCTAAAAACTAGTTTCCCTGTATTCAATTATGTTAAATAATTGTTAAAATGACTAAAAATTTTAATATAAGACTTTTTAAATTATCGAATAGTACAAACTTCTTGATATTTACTAAAATAGTAAGGAATTTAAGCCCTAGAACCAATTACTGTATTGGCGGACTAATACGACAGCTAGTTTGCAAGCGAAAACATGTTGAGGGGTGCCCGTAAGAAATTCGTTAATCGAGGGATTGCTCGTCAACCGAAGTGAAGAAAGAATCTTATAGAAGGTAATTCGTTAACCGAGGGATTACTGTATGTAATAATATGTATGTATGTATATATATATATATATATATATATATATATATATATATATATATATATATATATATATATATATATATATATATATATATATATATATATATATATATATATATATATATATATATATGCCTTATTTTAGTCAATAAATAAATTTTTCTCACTGTTGCTTCTTAAGTCCTTCTGCCTGGTATGAACTCAAACTGCATTTTATAATATCCACTCTCTCCCTATCAACTTTTCGACCTGTTTCCAAAACTATCAGTAGCCTTTCCACTTCATTTTGTTAATAATTTTCTTCATTGTCTTACAATCCTTGGGCATGATCCCTTTGCTGGCTCTAATGCTTTTAGACTGCCCCTTTATCACTCTGTCCACTTCATTATTCCACCAATATCTTACTATCTTACTGCATGGTTGGCTGGGCCCTTCATCTAGCCACAGAGCTTGTTGGCCACACTTAAAAGAACATCTTTTAATGTGGCCCAGCAACTTACTATGCTGCCCCTCCATTGACTTTTTTCAATCTTCTGAACTCAGCATAAAACACTTCACCTCTAGCATTTTCTCAACCCTCTTTTCGGCACTCAAGATCCCTACACCACCAAACTGAGAATCACTCCCTTTCCATAACATTTGTGCCTGTCAATCCTACCAGTAATCAACCTTGCTGATCTTTCTTTCAATCTAGTTTGGTGTACACAATACGAATCCACCTTTTTACAGCCTCAACAAACTCAACTGATCTTCCCTGCCCAGTACCAGAATTCAGACTTCTAACTCTGAACTCCACTACGTCTCCACTTTGCAATGGTTGGCATTGAGACAGTGGTAGGGGAGTTATGTGTAACAGTTTTAATTAGGATCTTCAGTTGTATTGTCATATTTAGGTACTGTTTGCACATGGGTATCAACCTGTACCAGATATCCCTCTGCTGCTGACTAACACAAACCTAAAGACTGGCGCACTAGTGAACCTGATGTCATCTCAAAAGCAATTCAATGGCCTTAGGATAACCCATCACCAACTTTCCATGTGCAACATGGCACTAATGCTGATTGTAGTACTGTACAGTATCATACATTTGATGACACAGCAGCCTCTCGGGGTGCTACCCGAGTTTGGGTTCCTGTACTATCAAGAGTAACTACTGCCCTGTAGAACACACATTGTGTACAGGCAGTGCACTAACCCAGGAAATGCAACAGGACCTGGAGAAAGACAGCTCTGGTGTCCAAGCTGTCATTAGGCATAATTGAGCTAAGGTTTATGGCTGGATGCCCTTCCTATTGTCAACCCACTGTTACAGAATGAGAACTGGGCATTATACTCATGTGTACGACTTCCAAGTTGCCTCTTAGCTGGTGAAACAGGGTTTTAACTCCGAGGTAAAAAAAAACAAATTATGAGACATACAGAGTTATGTCCTGCCGTACTGCCAACACTGTCAACGTTTGCGGTCAAGCACCGGCTCATTCACCGTGGAGGTTAATAATAGAACTGGTCAGAAGTGAAGCAGGAGATAATTACAGTGATTTGAGGGTTGAAGATAAGGGCCACCAACTTTAAAATCTTCACTGAGTAACCCACCATCATCCCCTCCAGCCAAATGTCACGACTATAATGAAGCGAAACAATTTTTTTTTATCTCGCTTCCTTTTTCTCAATATATATTGTATGAAATTTTATTATTCTACGAGGAAATTATTTGTTTTTCTTTTACACTGTGGTGTGCACAGACATTATTTGTGAATTCACTCCTGAAAGGGTTAATGGCTCAACCAAGCCAGAGAAAGTTGATCTGATCAGTCCAATGCTGTGGTGGGTTTGCTTGTTGTCTTAATAGGCCAAATACTTTACTGCAGTAAGTGCCATTTTGAGTCAAAGGGAGCTCTGGGTACCAACAATGTCTTCTCAAGTCTACAAAGCCAGTAATATATTCAGTTCAATAGCTCTCAGGTCTTACTGGATATAATCAAAACTTAATGAGCTAAAAACAGAAAAAGTCCTATCCAAAGCCATAATCAAATAATTCTGAAGTCTGTAAAATATTTACCAGTTTGGGCTCAAGAGATATCAGGAAATCAGTTAGAAATACTGTGCAACTGGCCTCTGTGTAGAGAGGTGCATATTATGTATGGCAGTGTCAGACTAACCTCTTGGCTCTGGGTGGTGGTCACACTCATAACTAACAATGATAGTAACAATTAAAAGTGAGCCAATGGCATGACAATTCATCATTTTTCTACAAATAATTAACATTGCTTCACACCTTAAAGTACAGTATATCAATGCCACAGTGAGAACCACTAAGACAATAAGCATTAAATATTAACTAGGTAAATGACACAGTGAAAGACACAAGTGGGTACCATTTACAGAGAAGGGCATCTAAAAGAGCCAGTCATAGGTAGTACAGCAAGGAAAGAGAAGGTCAGATGGAAGATAAAGAAACAGAGACAAGATTGAAATGGAAAGCTGCAGTGATTAGTAGAGGCCAGATACTGTTGCCACACTCCATAATAGTAGTAAAACATTCAAGCTGCTTTAATGAGCAGTACACTTGGAAAATAAAAAAAGAGTGAAAACAGTGCCTGAACCAAGTGAGGCCTCATGCTACCCATGCTGTAACAACTTGTATCAGACATCAATGACTAACACTAAATAAGCAGCTGGACTTGTACTTCTCAATAATTTACCACAAACTAATCACCTCTGTATGACTATTTAGTGAGCCTCAAAGATAAACTATTGGTACAAGAGCTTTTAAAAAATTATTCAAAGTTGTTTAGCACTGAAGTATTATAGTAAAAATAGCAGGTACTTTTTTATTATAATTACAAGTGTTTGATGCACACACACATACATAAAGAGGGATTTGATGTAGAAGCACGGACTGAAGAACTAGTAAGGAGTGGCCAATATTTAATGATGTGGTGATGTTCACCATATTACTTCAAAAAGATAACATTTTGGGAAAGATTTAAGAGCCCAAAATATTAATTTTAGCATTTCCATTATGAATTTTCCCCAGCTGGAATATTATAACTATCATATTGTTAAGTACACAAGATTGTTTAAGACCTATACCTGTATAAAACTTTAGCAATATATTTTATATTTTTATTTCCCTTAATAGGCCTTTACAAATGATAACTTGGAGAAAAGAGATTGGACAGGTGAAAAAAGGATAAAAGTGTGTCAGGTACACAAAAGCAGGATGCTGTGCTGCACGTCACATATTTATGAAGTTACCTTATCACCATTAAAGAGACTGCAGCACAGTGCTGGGAAAACTAGTGACGTAGCACAAAAAATTTTTCAGCATATGAAAAAAAAAGAACATCAAAACCATACACCCATGACCAACACCAAGAGAATGAGCTTGAACCCAATAATGTTGGCTCACCCAAGGCAGTTGGCACCATTCCATTTCTAGCGACTATAACTAAATGGTATAAAAGAAAAAAGAAAAACTAAATAAATACGAAATCACAAATCTCAATCACAGAAATTAAATTATAGTACAGTATGGTCAATGGACTATTATTTATGCATACTGTCCAATGCTATAGTGTCTAGGAGCACTACAATGGTATTTTATGTAGGGACAATGTACAACAGCATACAGTATTTCCTATGTACATTGTACAATAGTATAAAGATTAAGAACACTGTACAATGGTATAATGTCAAGGAACACTGTACAATGGTAGTTTCTAGGAATATTATACATTAGAGTATTATCTAGGAACATTATACAAAAGTATACTATGAAGGAACACTGAACAATACTATGTAAAAAAAAAAAAAAAAAACTAAATAAATACTACTAACTCACAAATCTCAATCATAGAAATCAAAACATGGTACAGTATGTACAGTTGACCACAGGTGTAGCATTCCACCCCTCGGTGACCTTTCCGAACTGGTGGCATTGTTGGATTCATAGTCGAATCTTCTTTACAGATATTACGTCTATCATATCACTTAGCACAAATCTCAAGTACAAATATTACCCCAAAAATATATTACTGTAATGGCTACATGTTTGGAAAGGCCACCGAGGGGTGAAACACCATACCTGTGGTCAACTGTATAATGGAGTATTATCTATGCATACTGTCCAATACTATTGTGTCTAGGAGCACTGTACAATGGTATAGTGTCAAGGAACACTATACAATAGTATAGTGTCAAGGAACACTGTACAGTACAACGGTAATGTCTAGGAATACCATACTATAAAACAATGTATTATCTAGGAACATTTTACAATAGTACAGCATCTAGGAACACCATACTGTACAGGTTTATGATCAGTATTTGATTACCAAAACTTCAGTGACATTTTGAGATTACTCTATTTAAAATAAGTTAAAATTATTGTAATGAGAACTTCACTCTCTCTCTTTTACAGGTACTTTAGCGGGCAATGTTCGGTGGATTTGGCATCCTGTGTACCACCAGCAAGGCCGTGGGCTCGTAACACACGTCTTGCCCGTGGTGTCCACTGTTTCTCCGTGGATGTCGGTCACACGAGAATAACTCGTTATAGTACCTCCTTCTTTCCTCACACAGCCAAACTGTGGAATGCTCTGCCTTCTTCTTTGTTTCCATACTTATACAATCTGTCTCACTTTAAAAAGCTGGTTTTCCGGCATCATCGTGGTGTAGATTAACACAATACTGTATAACCTTTTTGTTCTCTATTTTCAATTTTCAATTTCTTTCTGTTCTTTTTTTTTCACCACCCAGGCCCCGTTGTAGGTCGTTTGACCTGTGCCCGGGTGGGCTAATTCCCGTAAAAAAAAAAAAATTGTACAAACCCCAGACTTTCCTGCTGTACCTGAGTACAGGGATCCTTCGCTATACGAATGTTTGAGATAAAAAAATTTGCCTACTTGTATATAAATTTCCTAAATTCACACTTAATTTTCATGTTATACGAATTTGGGTTTAAGCAAAAACTCAAATCGAATGCCCCGAGAGTCAGTTGGGGTGGCCATTTTGGCAGAGAGGCACAGAGACATATTCTCACTCACTGATCATAACAACCCCACCCCTTCCCTCCCACATGTTCCACAAGCCTGCATCTTTCCATCAGTTGTGTGTGAAGTGATCTCTCTTTATCCGTGTGTATTTATGCCATCCTTTTAATGGCATCCAAGCATTCTGCTAAATCTTCAGCTACCCATACTACACCGAAGAAAATACGACTCTTGAGACAGCAGTGATGAGGTAGACAGCCCTCCTCATCTCGCTGAGTAAGGCCCTTACTCAATCCACCCCTCCTCACCCCTTGTGAAGAACCCTGACTGCCTTTCCATAAGGTAATGTACCAAAGTTATACAGTATTTTATTGTCTTGAATGTGTTAGGTAGCAAATTACAATAGTTGTGTACTATTCATCATTATTTAGGTAGATTTTTTTTTCATGGGGTTTTCATATCACTGGGGGAACTGAACCCTATTTTTCCCATCTGACAGCTAGCCGTCAACTGCCACGAACCATCAGCTAGCAGCCGCTTTTACCACTCTTATGGTAATAAAGCATTAAGCATGTAACAACTGTAAGAATACATGGAGGAAGTGAGTAAGCCGTCGTAATGACTGATGTATGGAGAGGCACGCCAAGTTCTCACTGCCACGCCCTAACTTTGCCACAGACACATTATTAAATAATGTCTAATTTCACCGCTAGATAAATCTTTTTTTGTTTCTTGATACAAGGTGTACTTGGCAGCTGTTTTTGGACACGTTATGCGCAATTTTGGAGCCAATTTATGCGATAAATACAGCCATATATAAACAACTCTTGCTACAAGAATCTCTACACCCCTACAGTAGAAGGTTCTGATTGAATGTGAGATTTAACTTTTTTCCTACATACTATGCATTCTATGTGCAAAAACTGATATACAGTACAGTATTTAAGGGAACCTTCAATATTTAACTAAACATGGTACAGTACAGTATATAGACATTTTTAGATAGTGATAGTATGCATAGATTAAATTATCATAACTGATTCCTCTACTTCACCATGCATAATTGTAATTTTGGCTAAATTAATTGTATTTCATTATTATTATTTGCTTATTGATTCTTTTGTGTTGTCATGGTGATTATTATGCATTACATTGCTTATTTAGACATTTATTAAAGGTAAACCCCTCAAAGGATTGGATAATAGTGACCATAATTGATATACTGCAATCAAATTTTGCTATTCGAGAGGGTTACTGGAACCTAGAACTTGTGAGTAACAAGGGATAATTATACATTATCAGGAATTATTGTACAATGTTACAATATCTTGGAGCTCTGTAGAGGTACAATGGCATAATGACTAGGAACACTGTACAATGATATAGTAGCTAAGAACACTGTACAATGGTATAGTGGCTAGGAACACTGTACAATGGTAGTGGCTGGGAACACTGTACAATGGTATAGTGGCTAGGAATACTGTACAATGATACAGTTGCTAGGAACACTGTACAATTACATAGTGGCTAGGAACACTGTACAATGGCATAATATATAGGAACATTGTACACTAGCTATACTACCTAGTAACAGTGTACTGCACACCCACCAAAAAAGTTCTGTTAGTCGTCTCTCCCATCCATGAACCCGAGAATCCGAGACATCACACAGTGTGCCATCTATGGGCCCAACAATGTGTGATGCCTCAGATTCAAGGTTCATGGATGGGACGGAGGAATGACAGGACTTTTTTTGGTGGGGGTACATGTAAATCTTGTCTCTTAACAACCATCAGGTTTTACTGTTAAAGAAACATGACCTGTGAGCCCAACATTTTCACAGTTACCATGTCAGGTCAGTAGTGTTGCTGATAAATAACTTCTCTATACATACACACACAAAAGCTGGTTAAGTACACAGGAGGAGGCTCTTGTGAGCCATCAGTAGACACTGCAACACATTCCATGGTCTTTGAAGGTTAAAACAAAGAAACTATCTTAAAGGTCTTTCACATCATTCACAAGGCGGTAAAGCTCTCTTTTAAGTTGGGTGTCTTGTCTACCTGCTTTCAGCAATATTTTTTTTTTTACAGTGATACACCAAAATGAAGCAAATTACAACTAAATCTACATAGAGACAGTTAAAACATGTGAGTGTGTCTAAACCATGTTCTAGTTAAACAATAATATCAGTCCCATTATCAGACTGCAGTTACACCATGCTGGAATTAATAACTAATTAAGCAACATTACTGAACAAAGAGGTCCATACAATACTAAAGATATAAGGAACCAGAGAGAGGTACCAAGGAAACAACTGAAGACAAGAAAAATTATACACCATAGTTGGTTAGATTAATCATAATCTTTTAACATGATGGGAGGCGAAGCAGGGGTCAGACATCTGTAATATGCAAATCATAAATTGACTGTGTTTTATGAATGGTCATGCAGACACTACACTCATAAGTCCTCTGTGTGTGTGTGTACAATCTTTGTTATAAGTCCTGTGTATGTAGAACAGATAAATATCTTTGTTATAAGTCCTGTGTGTGTAGAACAGATAAATATCTTTGTTATAAGTCACAGTGGTGGGCACGGTTCCGCTAACCGCTAACTAGCAAAGCTAACTTTCTCGTTACAGATTAGTATTTTCACTAACTTTGGAAGCCATTAGTGGACCCGCTAACATTAAGTCCGCTAACAAAATTTATATATGTTTGTTCCTGTCTGTTGTAAGCGTGTGACGCAGCGACGCGTGTCTCCAACAGCCAGTCAGGCACGCTTGGCTGACTGCGTGTTAGTACGTGTAAACGTGAATGGAAATTTTTTATTATTAAAGTTTAATACTTTTTTTTACAGTAAATAAAGACTGTCAGTGTATGTTGAAAGAATCATAGAATGTAATTGTAAACTAATGTATAATTTAATTTCTCATTTATTTGTTAATTTAATTAGGATTTTTTTTGTCAATATATTTGGTTATGCTAAGTACTGCATAAGTTCATAACCAGGATGTCATCCAAGGTGTGCGCCAAACTAAATATTCTAAAAACTTACTTTTCATTAAAGTTTAGAGTTTTCTGTTTATTTACATGACTAAGACCAACAATAAGTTATATAAAAATGTACTGGTATAATGACTAAGACCAACAATAAGTTATATAAAAATGCACTGGTATAATGTGTATGTGGTTGGTATTGTATATTTACATGAATAATGAATAAGGCCGATAGGTTGTATGAGAATGCAAATTAATTATTTGTGAAATTGTGTACAGTGTACACCTTGAATAAGTTGATCATCATCTGATCTTGGCATGATGCTACTTGCTACCTATGCTATACAGTACTATAGTTTTTGGATTCGTTTAATACTTTCTGTCTTTTCGTACAGTAAATAAAGATTATCAAGTGTATGTTGAAACTTGAATGTAAACTAATGTTTAATTTCATTTGTTCATTTAATTATTTGTGTACACCTTGATCATTATCTGATCTTGGCGTGCTATACCTTTTTGGAAAGCTCTATGTCTAAGCTACAAGACAACATGTGAAAATTTCAGCTCTCTTGGGGCTAATTGTGACTTTTTGGCATGAAAGAGTCATGCTATCTGTTTTTCTTTGAATAAATTTTTTGGGCAATCTGTTTATTTTTTTGTTTGAAACCAACTACATTTTATGTAAAATTGGTCACTCATTGACATGAAGAAGTAAAAAAAAAATTAAAAATTAAAAAATATTTGATGATACAAAGTTAAGCATTATATTCTCATCACAAACAACTTGTACTTTACCCAACAAAAACCAAGTAAACACATTAAGTAAGTAATATACAACAAAAAAGAGGACATATCTATGTTTCAGCTTGGTGAAATCAGAAATTGGATATCGAGTAAGTAATAATAAGGCTGACACATTGAAAAAACTTGAATATTGAAATATTTTCCAAAATCTTTTATTGTACTTTGTTTTTAGTTTTAGCCATTGCTTTTATTTTTTCTCCATTCTTTGTTATTCCAATGGTTATTATAAGTGTCTACATAAGTTAATGTGGTTTTAGAATTTTGTTAGCATGTACGGTTAAGCTGTGAGCGATTTTGGAATAAAAAATCCATTCCCACCAGTTTACACTAATAAATATTTTACAAACAATTTTACAGGCAAATATTACTGTACAATGGTAGGCAGGAGTGTGTGAGAGGGACAATTGGGGAAAATTTCTGGTATGACTGCTGGGAGATTACTAGAAGGGGTTGCCATATATATAATTAGTGTTGGTTTACGACAAGAGAATAATTCAAGGGGTGACTCATCAAATTTTTACGCGTCAGTCATATTTACTTGATTCTTGGTGATTTTTTCTTTTCAGTGACATGAGAATGGCATCAGCGCCAATTGGACAAGATTAAAAATTGACAAAGATATCGAGTCATGGTGCACAAGTGTTAAACAAAAAGTACTGTATTTCACCAATTAAGCATTCAAGAAGGCCATTCATAGCTACTGAGCATAAATGTATAATGTTGTCTGGGATGTGAATACAGTTAAGTCTTACCTATTTCACAGTGATGTTAAATATGTCCAAAGTTATGATGTTGACCTGTTTATGTCAAATAAATACTGTTTGTCCAAAGTTAGGCCCAGTCATGATGGCTGTCAGCATGGTAAGAGTACACCTGTATATATGGATGAAATTTACTCCTGCAACAATACAAATTATACAATCAACTACCCATTAGTTCTAGGTCACTAAGCTATCAACAGCACTAGTATTGATTTTTCCCCCCAATTTACAAGATTTTGTGGTGACACTTAGGTACAGTCTCCTGTGTGTAAACAGGAGGATCTGGTGTTGAGTGGGATGGTCTCAGGTCAAAGGGCTCCCTCCTGCATTTCATAAAGACATGGATAAGGAAGAAACGAACAAAAGGTTGTTGAAGAAAAGCAGCTATGCAGTAAAAATGGGCTTAGAGCACATGAGCAGCAAGTACTTACCGTTAGGAACTGTTGCTGCTGGTTTTTTGGTCTGAACACGGGCAGTGGCATTGTTCACCTAGTCACGTACAGTGAACAACAATATTGTTTCAGTAAAAAGACCATTCAATATAATCAATTACATCAGTTCATTGTTTATGGGATATTGATGAATTATCATGTATTTTTCATATATAACTAATGACATGAAGTGAGTTATCATATATTGTCCAAGGCAACATAAAGGCAAATAATCTTAATCAATGGATGACATTAAGTGTCAGTGTGGTGGTAAGTTACCTCAATCTTGCGGCCTTCCATCACAGTACTGTTCAGAGATTCTCTGGCACGATCCGCATCAGCTGCTGAAGCAAAAGTCACAAAACCAAAGCCCTGCAAAACCACTTCATGTTAAAAATACCGCACAATATTGTCAACAAAACTTCATCAATTCATTGAAAATTTTCATTTTAAATTAGAAAGACTGTTGGACAGTACTTACTAATCTATTTCCCCATAAAAAAAAACTTTGATATTCAAATATAAATACTGTACACATTGATAAAAGGGTGCAAGTAAGAAATCACCTAACTCTGCTCACCATAAATATTAAGAACTATAAATTAAGAGCACCTTACTGGTGTATTCATTTAAACTCCCACAATGTTCAAATGTTTAAATAAAAATAATTAAAGGTAATCAGATGAAAAACAACAAAACATAGGCAATGATGAATGACGGACTGAGTAAAGGCTCGTCAGCTAACCGAGGCTCCAAAATTAGATTTTCAAGTCTTTCAGATTATCGAAGTTGGGATTATTGGGGTTTTATGGGAAGAAATTATGCTGTAATGTTGCCAACAAAACTCTAGTTAATGTTCAGTGACAGACAGTGAGGTTACTGGACAGCATCATGATGATGCACCCCTCAAACTACTTCCAGTAATGAAGAACATAAAACATACCCAAAGATTCAACTTACCTTTGATCCTCGTTCATTGAAGATTATTTCCACATCAAGGATTGTTCCAAATTTCTGAAGAAGTACCATTTTGTTAGTTTTTAAGAACTAGAGTATAGGAATAAATCTTTTGTCCATATAATCTTTAGTGTATTCTAATACAGTTCCTACATTTTATGGCCTAGGCCTTTAAGAGTGACCTGTGATATCCCACCACACTAAAAGTTTCATGATAGAGCCTATTAACAGGAGGTATTACAGTATTCATGTGAATGAAGTATGGCAATTGTTGCACAGCAGCTTTCAAGCTATTACACTGGGAGCCCTTTCAGGTACAGACATCCCCTCAATTTACAAAAAGGTTGTTTCTGAAAAAAAGAAAAGAAAAAAAAAGCCACTTTTGCAATTTTTCCCCTTAGTATTAATGAAAATATGATAAAACAAAGCAGTTTTTTTTTACCAATATCCTTACTTATTTCACTAACTTCATTATTCTCTAACATTCTCATTGTTATTAAAACTACAAAATATTAAAATGAGCATCATGCCAATACCTCAGTATATTGACTGATTTATTTAACACAAACTCCTCCTGTACTGACTGTTTAGCAGAAGATAACCAAATATGAAAAGTTAACAAAAAACCTTGTGGACAACCACCACTACAACACCCAGGGTTGGTTTATCCATTAGACCACAGTATCCAGGGCCTATAAAACTTCTTGGGCCTACCAAAAAGTTTGAGGCCAAATAAGATATTAGCTGACACAAAAAGGAGAAAAGAAAACTGGTAAATCAAACTTAACAATTTGCATTAATTGAATTACTTCACAAACCCTTTTCATTATAATAAATCAACCAGTGTTTTTCGTGTTGGGGTAGAACTAACTCATCTAACTGGCATATACTGTAATAGGGCTAAACAAAAATAACTACCTTCTAAAAATATTAAGTTAAATATTTAGATGGTTAGTTTATGACCACAGTTTTTTACAACTATGTAAGAAGCCAGGTAGCTGTATGTGTGTTAGGCATACCACATCCTTACCGAACCATTTACAGAAAAGTGCAACGTAGTTGGTGTTCACAATACAGTCAACCCTCGCTTTACGCGGTCCCACTTTCCGCGTTTCCACGTTTACGCGGTACCCTGCCGAAACCGGAATGCTCACTTTCCACGGTGTGTGTACCCTTTTACGCGGAGAGCGGCGCGAGCAGGGTGCGCACAAGGTCGCCCAGTCATCAAAACATTACCGAGTTCTTCACCCGCCACCCACCACAGCCGGCCCAAGTCAGTGATAGTGATAATGATAGTAAGGATATGGAGTTATATGGACTTTGAGGGGTTTGACAAAGAGGCCCTGCAAGCCTCTGTGGTGGATAGTGATACAGGTGAGGGCCAATAATCTGCCCTCTGCCTCGGAACCAACCCCCCATCCCCATGTGCCCAGCCATTTTCTACTAATTAAGTGTTAAAAAACCTAATATTATTGATATTTCTCTTAATTATTAATTGTGTGTGCATACCATCATAAAATTAAGAAGTTATTTTTACTACAACGTAGGTATTGTGTCTAAAAACGTGGAGTTTGGGGGTCGGCCCGGTCTCTATTTCAATTAATCCCATATGTTATGTTGTTCACTTTACGCGTTTCTCACTTTACGCGGGCCGCCGTGGGTTGAATTAACCGCGTAAAGTGAGGGTTCACTGTACCATCAATGGTTTTAATTACCAACTGTGTCATCTTATCTTGGTCTTTGCAAATAATAAATTTTTTTTAAGAAGTTGTCTATATGTCTAGCATTAATATTCCATTAAACCCATTATAATGTGAAAACATTATTAACATTTGTGAAAATGGGAAATGTAAAGCAAAAACAATTATTCTTAGAAAATTACATAGAAAGTGCCCTATCTGCCTCAATAACAGGACAAAAGTATTGCAGAAGTATAAATGAAGTATTAAGTCCTCATAACAGTCGAGTGACTTGCCTATATAATTAGAAATAAATGTAAAACAATGGTTCTTTTCAGTTAAATAACTAATGATCCACCATGGGTTTTATTTACATTATGTGATTTGACTCCTACCAAAAGATGGCAACACCTAATGAAATTTGATATTCTTTTCAAGGTCAGATAATGTTCAGCTATCTTGACAGTACAATTATACTCGGCCGTGTAGATTAGCAGAGCCTGGTAGCCCAGACATGCCCAAACTAGGGGCCAGACAAGTGATTTTTCATTGTCGGTGTGCCTGGGACTTGCCCTGCTGACAAGTTAATATTTTGAGAAGAAAATAACGAGACAGGAATTTGTCAGGTGCTGTGTGACCCCACCTCACCAGTAAGGCGATGGGAGGGGGGGGGAGCTGTGTATATGTGTGTGCGTTTGAACTGATGCTATATCGTAACATCACAACTGATCCCTCCTATTTCTATTGGTCTGTTCTCACAATGACCTGACCTGAAAATCTGTATAAAAACTCACACTGACTTATGTATAAACAGAGTTATGGTACAAACTGAAGTGAAAACATTAACATGAATAAGAAGCAAGGAAAATTGACCAGGTTCTTCAAACACCACTGGATGGAGAAGGGTGAAGGTAAAAGGCATTTAGATGGACAAAAGTGATTTGTGAGTTCACAGACGCAATAAATTGGAATGTTTTAAAATGTTTATTTAACTTTTCCCATGAAAAAACAGGCAAGCAAATTTCCCCCAAAATTTGTCAGGGCAAGTGAAAAATAAATTTCAGAGCAAGTAAATTTCAAAAGTCACTTGCCCTGGGACAAGTACGAGTTCCCCACAATGTGCTTAGCCCGAATTATACATTACGAATTTTGCTGCAAAAGGGTTAATTATACAGTATTATAGTATAAATACTGTAACAAAGACAAAATATCAGTCATAATTTCAATAGTTAAAGATTTATACCATCAAAGTATGTACCACAGACAAAGTATTATAGATGAAATATAGTTCACAGCATAGAAGTACCAGTCTTATATTATTATAGTGTAAATATTCCTCTATACAGCAGCTCTATCATGGGGCCTAGAAACACTTTAATCTGGCCCTTGAGCACACTACTTGGACAGCTATAGCTCACCTTCTGTCCTCCAGACAGATGCGATAAAAAATGAATTTATATAGAGAAAATTTAAATATTCAAGGAAATAATAATAAAAGCGTCCAACGGAATCCTGGGAGAGTCCTTTTAATACTCAGTTTTGTTTATCATCTCTTTACTTATTTGTATTCATATATTACATAAAGTTGATAATTTTTACCAACCGGAAATTAACAAAAGACAAGAGAAAAAAACTTACACCAAACATGTTCCTCAGGTCAGGATCTCTAAATCTAAAGGGAATATTTGAGACATGGAGGCGCTTTGGTGGCTCCTTGGAGGGTGTAGGTGTATCAGGTTGTCCACTGGCTGTGGCATCACTTTTTTCTGCATCATTCTGTGGGAAAATTGAAGGCATATTATAAAAACTACATGGTGACAAATAATTTCCATCTAATTAATTTGTACAGTACTGTACTCAATAGTAAAAATTTTAAAAATTAATATATCTAAAACTACAAAAATTTACAAATTTAATGACCAAACCGAACTACAGTGGTCCCTCAGTTAACGAGCGCCTCGGTTAACAAGATTTCGGTTAACGAGTTACCTTCCATAAGATTCTTAACTTCGGTTAACGAGCAATCCCTCGATTAACGAGTTTCTTACGAGCCGACCTCAACATGTTTTCGCTTGCATTTGGTGGTCCACCAGCTGTAGTATTAGTCCGCCAAAACAGTAATCGGTTCCAGGGCTTATATTCCTTACCATATTAGTAAATATCAAGAAGTTTATACTATTCAATAATTTTAAACTTTAATATTAAATTTTTTAGTCATTTTAACAATTATTGAACATAATTGAAGGTAAGGAAACTAGTTATATGCGCGCCATCCAGCCTGGCAACACACGAAACAGGCGCCAGTCTCTGTCTTTTCAGTGAAGGTAACACCTTGCTTGAGACTCTCTTCACCTAAATGCTTTTTTCTGTGTTTGCAAGCAAATTATTGGTCATTTTGAAATATATTTTACATGTTGACAATATATAATGCAGTGCAGTGTTGATTTAAAGAAAATAATCTTGAATTACACCAAGAAAACTAAAATTTTATGGGTGAAATGGCACCATGGGGTGACTTCTCTTTCACCCTAATGCCTTCTCTTCTCCCTTCTCCTCCACCTCCATTCTAATTCCCATCATCATCATCATCATCATCCAGGAGCCTTCTACATACACACCTCAAAGTAAGTGTACTTTTCTACCTTTTTTGTTGAATTTGGGCAATTTTCGGTGAGCTGGAACCAATTACCCAAAAACCCACTGAAACAATGGTTTCGGTTAACGAGCAACCTTCTAGAACGGATTATGCTCGTTAACCGAGGGACCACTGTAGTGTTTACAGGAATATTACTATTAGTGTCCATCTCTGATACAATACAGTACAGTACAGTACAGTACCTGGCTTATTGTTACTACAAATATTTAGTCACTTAAAATAATGCAAGTAACAAAAAAAAAAAAATAGGCAAGTTATAACAGAAAAAAGGCATTAACTGTCTAACTAGAAAACATTATGGTACAAGATTAATGCACTTTAATATTACATCACTGCTATTGAACAACACAGTAGGTAATGCATGATTTATTGAACTTATTGTTAACTTGTGTTAATACAAGTACAGTACTATTCAGGGAGTTGTCAGTTTACTTCAGCTTTTTTAATAACTGTACCATGTTGGCAGTTACTTTACATCTGTGATAATATTCTTATTTCTTATGTTTTTTTATTTTTACTTGTTTTCAGCATTTAGTATTAGTTTGGTATGTGAAATAGTAACACAAGACTCACCACTTTAGCGCCCCCCCATCATTCCAGGTGAGCTATGTTCTGGTTAATTTTCAACTCGTAATTTTGGGTAGATACACACTTTTTTTTTTTTTAAATGTACAATGAAAGACAAAAGTCGTGTCGCGGTTTTGTCCGAAGATTAAATATAACTTGTGAAACATAATGAGAGCCCCCTACCACAAGGCAGAGCACACCAAAGGTTTAGCCCTTCGGCATATGTTTTAACCAAATTTCACGACACGACTTTTGTCTTTCGTTGTACACTCAATCTTACATACAATAAAAAAAAAAATCTATGTGGGTTAAGAAGGGGGGAGGGGAAGAGTGAGGGATCTCAGCTGTCCAGAGCTGTCTCTCCCGTGTACTATAGTGAAACTACACAGTACCCTCATTAATTCAGATCGTTTTAATATGGTTTTGGGCTTAATATGTATTTTTTTTTTTAAATAATTTGAATCTAAATAAATCTGAAATAACCAAGCAGCTCTGAAAAGTCAATTATTATTATAGGAATATATTATGAAATAGATTAAGATGAATGAATTATAGGAATATAATATGAATTATATTAAGATACTGTACTGTACAAAAGTACGTTTGGGTGCGTAGCCCGGGAGCGAATGTTAAGGAGGGGGAGGGAAGAGAGGGCACCTCAGCTCCCGTGCTTGGCAGCCAGTGATCCCTTTATAACAACTGTATGTAACTTCATCATTAATTCTCATATAATTTAGGTACATTTAGTGCCAAATTAATAAAACATTATAAAAAAATAATTCCTTTTCCCCCAAAAATCCCACACTCAATCCCAGATGAGCTATTGTGCTGTGATATATTCCTGGTCTCTTGTTTACAGCGGTAACAGCTGATTGTTCTTGCTTTCCCTAACAATGTTGCCGCCAGCACTCGCCAACTTTCAAGCACTGTTGTTGTCACTGCTCAAGAGGGTTGGTGCTTACCACAGGATCTATCTTCAGCACTCAGTAAATAACATCACTGTAGCATATAATACATCTCCAATGCTCTGATTTATTCACTGATCAGATGTCTAAGTGCAAAAATAGCCACATCAATCCATTATGTATCGTTTTAAAATAGGAATTAGAAATTACAATTTTATAAGACAATGGTTTAGTAGTGCTATTAATGTGCGTGTTGTTTAAGTGCCTTGTCACGTCACCTCATCTCTCGCCTCGTCACCTCACCTCTCGCCTTGCAGTGTTACATTTATTTATTACTGTAATATTGACTTTATTTTTACTGTATGTACATTTTAAAAAATATTTATGGTTATGCAGTAATTATAAATAGATTGTCTTATGTGGCAGCCAAGACAAGGCGCAAAAACTGAACAGAAAACAAAGAATAATTGAACACAAAAATTTAGAAATTGTCGAATAATGTCAAAATATTCCAAACTTGGTTCATTCGGATTTTTCCGGCAATTCGAATGACTCGCAGCCCCCTTTTCGTCGAATTAACATACAGGCAGTCTCCGGGATATGAACGCGTTCCATTGCTGGGGACGTTCTTAAGTCAAAAATGTACACAAGTCAAAACACATGCTATGTGCTTACTATACTTACAGAACAATGTTAAAATCCACGATATCATAGTCTAAGTCCTTATAAAAATAAAAAATCACTTAATTTAAGAGAAAAGAAGAAAAAGAATGACAAAATACAGTAAATGAAATGTTAATACTGTACTGTACAATATTATTTGTTTTTACTTATTTATTGGTATTATTTTTATTTATTCCTAACATTTCCTGGTACAGTACTGTATATACTATTTTAATAAAACTATGGCTACAGGAGGAAAATAAACACGAAGGTTTTTCCCTAAATATTCCCTGATGAAATGGGGGGGCATCTTATATGCCAGTGTTTTAATGTGCCATAAAATACAGTAAAATCAAATATATACAATGCAGATGATATTGCTCTTATCATGGACAGTGAAGAGGCATTACAAAAACTGCTTACCAGATTAGTGTAAAAAGGTGAAGAATATGTATTAAGAGTTAACGCTGTAAAGATAAAAGTAATGGTCGTTTCCAAATTGGATATAAATCCTAAAATAAAAATTATGGTACTTAAACAAGTGGAAAACTGTGTACAGTATTTGGAAAGTAAGATTAGCCGTGATGGTAGATGTGCAAATGAAATCAAAACAAGAATAGGTCAAGCAAAAAGTGCATTTAATAAACTAAAAGACTGAATGAAAAGTGAAAAAAAAGGGTGCTGAAAGGTTATATTTGGCAAGGACTGAAGAGTCAGAACTATGGACACATTCACCAGACTCAAGAAACATGTTAGAGGCCTTTGAAATGTGGTGTTATTGGCAAGTGTTAAAAATAAGTTACGCTGGAAAAAAAAAAGTACCTGTACAGTACTAAGATTAGCAAAAACATCAAGAAAAATACTTGAAATGTAAATAAAAATGAAAATGAGATACTGGTCATATAATTAGGGATGTGGGGATAACAGAAATATTAATGACAAAGTTGAGAGTAGGAAAGCAGAACGGAGATGGATGAATGAAATTAAAAACTGGGTCCCCGGTGAGATACAAAATCTTGGAGGACTGGTAAAAACAGCCTGAGAAAGTTTATGAGGACGGTACTCTGATTGATTGATTGGAACTCTGCCCCACCATGCAAAGATAGGAAGATAGGAAAGGGTATGTAATAAGAGGACATACACAATATATTTTACACACACAACCTACCTACTTTACCTATGTTAAGTGAGCCAAAATTGGCTTCACCAGTTTAATATATTACTTAATACTATTCTACATCACCCACTATTATATTAGTGCTGTGACAATACTGTATAATATACTGTATTCTACATCACCCACTATTAAAATTGGGATAATCTTGACTTTAATTTTTTTTTCTTCTAAACATTAGTAAAGATTCCAAAGATTAATTTACCTTGCTGTAAAGACAACCACTCTGTACAGTATTGACGGATAAAAACACAAAAATCTTTTAAGAAAGAAAGAATGCACCTACAGTATATTAACAGAATAAATAAATGAGTAAATATTTATGTACTTCTCCATTGCACTCGACCTTTACTGTTGCCATCATCTTTGAATGTGTGGGTTGAACTTCGCAAACTGGCTCATTCTCCATACCATTGGAGATCCACGACCTGGCAGCCGGTACTGGATTATTAACTTCGGGAGACAGTTTTTGCTGTTCACTCACGACACCTTGATGTACCTATAAAAATGAGAAAACTTTGCTAAACAAGAAAGTCATTATAGTTATCACCTTGCTACAAGTATGGACTCTCATATCCGGGACCCTTGGGACCAAAACTGAAAAAATTTGCAAGGTTTTCTTGTTTCCTGGGTCCTAGCTTAGTTCAGTTTTCTTCCTGGAGCATATTTCTGTTTCTCTGGACCAACTTGTAAACTACAGTAAATCAATTTTGCTTCCACACACTACCACAAACTCAAATGAAGGTTATGAGAATAAATAAGACAAATACATGAAATACAAATACAGGTACAAAACATTTGCTACCACATACACCAATCTTTTCCAAAAAGCAGCCGAGAAGAATGCTAGTGTAACTGAAAAGGAACCATCATGCTATCAAAATCCTGTGGGAGGATCACCAACCAACAACAGTGATATCTTCGTTACCCGGAAAAATTTTCTCGTAAGTTCCAGAAATTGGCCATTCCATATCTCTCAAACCCTGAAAAAAATCCCTCATCCCCGGAATTTTCCGAATAACGGAAAAATTTTCTCAGAATTTCCAGAAAATGCGCCTGAATTTCATCTCTCAAACCCGGAAAAGAACTCCCCCCATCCCCGAAATTTTCCGGATATCGGGAAAATTTTCTCTGAATTTTCCGGAAAACATGCCCCTCGGAAAATTGTACAAGACGACCTTTGAAGCTTAAAAACACCCCCCCCCCAAAACTAGGGGTAATTTTATATGCCAAGCATAAAATGTGAACCTTAAATCCTACAGCTTAGGTCAGTCCCATGGGTGCCAGAGATCATCGGTTGATGATGATGTGGATTTTGAAGGATTTTAATAAATTATGATTGAAGTAATAACCATTTTAGTTAGCATTGCCAATAAAATGTAAGCATTTAGCTTTTTTCCATTGGGTTTGAATATTTTAAAGGTAATAAATACACTATTCAATAAGCATGTACTCTTTCTTTCACACAAATGCTAATGACACATGAAGTATTGCACCGTAATCAAACAAACTAAAATATACAGAGCACCGAAGATTGGTGTAAATGTGTAAACAGATGTTGCGAATGCAGTCTTACCAATATAGCCTATATACATAAATTTTTAAAATTTGTGAAAATGTACTGATGCTTAAATTTCAAATACATTACTGTACATTTATAAGGAAATAAATCAAACCTCCAGTGTCACGTAAATGGCAAATTTTACCATATTCAATCCAGAAATCAGTTCCCATAAAAGAACCGACGCCACAATGACATCTCAAGTGTTTACGGTCACTACAGCTATGCTGCAGCAGTGAGTCATGTGAACTAGCCTTGTTTCAAACAGGCAAGGCTAAAATATCTTGCACTTTGCACTGACAGTACGGTAAATTACAAGTATTTTATTTTATTAACATTAGCTTTCGAGTTTAGGCTGCATTGCTTACCGGTACCGATGGTCAGTGGAAGTTGGGACAGCAGGATAAGACTACTGATTAGTACCTGATTAGTGGTCATCTTATTCGACAGTATAGGCTAAAACTTATATTTTAAATTGAAAATTTGGGGTCGTCTTATAGGCCCAGTCGCTTTATGTCAGTATATATGGTACCTCCAATTTTTGCCTTAATTTCACCATTATTAATTTCAAAATACACTGAACCCAAGTATTACGGAATGGATGTGGTGTTGAAAAAGTGATCATAGCGCGAATTTCCGTAACACGAACTATTTTTTCCCATATACCGTACTCCCATATCAAAAGTGAAGATGCGTTCACACAGGAATTTTTTCAGTCAACACAAGTAATGAAACACACTTATAAATGGAGACATATATACAGTAAACATTTCTTAACACATAATATTTATAGTTTCGACATTTTATAATTTTACTTACCACAAATTTAATAGTACAGTAATACCCCGCTTTACGCGTTTTTTTTTGTGCGTTTCTACATTTACGCGGTACCCCGCCAGAACCGGAATTCCCACTTTACGCTGTGCTCTACTCATATACGCAGGAAGCGGCGCGGGCAGGGTGCGCACAGGGTCGCCCAGTCATCAAAACATTACCGAGTTCTTCACCCACCACAGCCAGCCCAAGTCAGTAATAGTGATAGTGAGGATATGGACTTATATGGACTTTGAGGGGTTTGACAAAGAGGCCCTGCAAGCCTCTGTGGTGGATAGTGATACAATTGATACAAGTGATACAGGTGAGGGCCAATAATCTGCCCTCTGCCTCGGAACCAACCCCCCATCCCCGTGTGCCCAGCCATCTTTTCTACTAATGTAAGTGTTAAAAAACCTAATATTATTCATATTTCTCTTAATTATTAATTGTGTGTGCATACCATCATAAAATTAAGAAGTTATTTTTACTACAACGTAGGTATTGTGTCTGAAAAAGTGGAGTTTGGGGGTCGGCCCAGTCTCTATTTCAATTAATCCCATATGTTCTGTTGTTCACTTTACGCGGGCCTCCGTGGGTTTAATTGACCGCATAAAGCGGGGTTACACTGTACAGTATGCCCTTCAAATTCTCGGGGGTTAGGTTCTCAAAATGGCCGCGAATTGCCAAATCCGCGAATAACATTTGCTGACCAGGGAGGGGGGTATATTTTTACTTGTGATCAAAGAAATGTACAGTATTCCCTTTATATTTTTGCCCTTAGAACAATTATTTCTTTTACCTGTATTGTATATATGTGTGTGTGTGTGTGTGTGTGTGTGTGTGTGTGTGTCTACATACACACATATATACAATACAGGTAAAGGAAATTACTGTCTCTAGAACAAATGGCTCCTTGTCCTGGCCGCAAAAATGACGGCAACTTTAAAACTACCCTTACATCCAGGGTGTCATCTGCGAATAATCGAGATCCGCAAATTGAAAATCCACAAATTTGAATTGCATGCTGTAAATACAAGTTTTAGAAATGGCGCCAGGTTTTTTCCCTGGATCAAACCTCCATAAAACATCTAGTTTTACATCCAGAGTAATTCTTTTACATACTCGTTTAGGTGTAGTACTTGCACTTGAGGTTGGTAAAAAAAAAAAAAATCGTATTTAGAATTTAAAAAAATATTTATTGTAAAATTCCGTAAGGGCGAATTTACATTCCTATCCTGATTTTAGTGGCAGTGATTTACAATGTCCGTAAGGCACATTTCCGTAACCAGAATCCCTGTAACGCGAGGGTCCAGTGTAATAATAAATATAAAGGAAGAGAATCAAGATACAGTGGTCCCTCGGTTGACGAGCGCCTCTGTTAACGAGTTACCTTCCATAAGATTCTTAACTTCGGTTAACGAGCAATCCCTCGATTAACGAGTTTCTTACAAGCCGACCTCAACATGTTTTCGCTTGCATTTGGCGGTCTACCAGCTGTAGTATTAGTCCACCAATACAGTAATCGGTTCTAGGGCTTATATTCCTTACCATTTTAGTAAATATCAAGAAGTTTATACTATTCAATAATTTTAAATGTTTAATATTAAATTTTTTAGTCATTTTAACAATTATTGAACAATATTGAAGGTAAGGAAACTAGTTATATGCGCGCCATCCAGCCTGGCAACACACGAAACATTCGCCAGTCTCTCTGTCTTTTCAGTGGAGGTAACATCTTGCTTGAGACTCTCTTCAACTAAATGCTTTTTTTCTGTGTTTGCAAGCAAATTATTGGTCATTTTGAAATATATTTTACATATTGACAATATATAATGCAGTGCAGTGTTGATTTAAAGAAAATAATCTTGAATTACACCAAGAGTACTAAAATTTTATGGGTGAAATGGCACCATGGGGTGACTTCTCTTCCACCCCAATGCCTTCTCTTCTCCCTTCGCCTCCACCCCCATTCTAATTCCCATCATCATCATCATCATCCAGGAGCCTTCTACTTACACACCTCAAAGTAAGTGTACTTTTCTACCTTTTTTGTTGAATTTAGGCAATTTTCGGTGAGCTGGAACCAATTACCCAAAAACCCATTGAAACAATGGTTTCGGTTAACGAGTTTTTCGGTTAACGAGCAACCTTCTAGAACGGATTGTGCTCGTTAGCCGAGGGACCACTGTATCTATTGATTCCCCCAGACTTTAATTATTCACCAAATCTCTACTTCTCACAGTCTAATAAATAATAACTTGTGAGGAGCAGCCAGAACATAAATAAACCCATTTAACTCACTTTTAAGGAACTCCTTTGCTAAAAAGACTATATACTTGTATTTTATGTATTCATTTCTTCTATGATAAACATACAGCAAAGTATTTACTGGTGACTCCCATCGACAGGTTTTTATTAGTAGGCCTCAGTGGCCAGTCTCTGCTATTGTACATAAGCTCGTGCACTTGACCAGTTTGTCAGTAAAGCTAAACCTCTCCAATTTATGGTCTGTCTCTCTGGATCAAGGTTGGATCAATATAATTTATTAAGTTTATGTGTTGTACTTTACTGTGTGACATTCTCAATGGTTCAGTTTGTTTTATATTGTAGTATTAATTTCATTGTTTTTAATTCCAAAATTCTTACATAATAAATGTTAATGTATCAGAAAAAACAGAAAACATGGTGTAATACAAGTAATGGCATTTTGTTTATTATTTTATCCCAAATCATTATTAAATACAGTACAATACAAATTTATGTTATTTTAATTTAGTCCACTCTCTTGAATAAACTAAGAGATAGTCATCAGTTTCATAATTATGAATTTAATGTTAAAAAAATTTCCCAAGAAAACTTGCTTGATTGGTCACTAAAACCTGACTGTAACACATGTCACACAGATGCTGGGTCTTAAGACTGCATTTTACCTGAAAGAATATTCATTTAAAATATACAGTAAAGCTTCGAATAACGACGGTAATGTGTCCTCCAATATTGCAGTGTAAGGTGAATCATCGTATTGCGAATCATTAATTACCATTAAAATAAAGCAATAATAATGAGATGCATTCCCAAATGTGACCTTTTCATTTATTTTGTGTGGCTTTTTACAAACTATATTCTTTAAATAATGTTTCTGAATGCACCTAATACAATACAAATGAATAATAATATGGTCACACAAGAGGAGATGGGACGCCATTGTTTTCGTTTGTGTTTACAGCCAGGAGTCTGGGACGATAGTTCTACATGAGAAAATGAAGAAAATAAGACCCTGGTTGTAGCTGTAGTAAAATTAATGTAAAAAAATTAATATATGTTTTAAGTAACATTATTTAATGTTAATATATGGAACAATAGAAGTAGCTAACCACTAATGGCAAAGAAAAAAAAAAAGGAGATGGATTGGGAACGCCAACATATACGTGCGCGTTTAAGGGTACCGCGTCATTTATCTTTTTAAGAATATGTACAAAAGATTCATTATTGTTTATTACTGAATATGTATTTGATTGAATTAATCTTCACATATGCGAAATGAACAATACAATTCATTAATAATACGTAGAATATTAAAACACACAAGAGGATAAGAGACGACATTGTTGTCAGTGTTTACACCCATAATGTCAGCTTTCTCGATTACATATACCGCCATCTCGAGAAACGAAAAACGTCTGTAGCTGTCGCCTTCATTGATTTCACTAAAGCGTTCGACCTAGTCGACCACAATATAATCATCAACAAAGCTATTGACCTCGGGCTTCGGAGAAGTCTTATACCATGGCTTACAGACTTCCTCAGTGACCGACGCCAAGCTGTACGCTTCCGAGGGGCTGTCTCCACCTTTCGGTCACTCACCTGTGGCGCCCCCAAGGCACCAAGATGGGACCACTCTGCTTCCTTATGCTCATCAATGATGCCCTAAGAGAAACCCCTGCTCGCTGGAAATATGTCGACGACTCCACCATTGGGATCAGCGCCAACAATTCTGCTCCAAACTATACCGCCCCTTCAGGATTTATTGAACAGTCTCCAAAACTGGGCCACCAACAACCATGTCACCATCAACCATACCAAGACCATGGTTATGCACATCAACCTCTCCTCCGACATTGTCCCACCTCCTTCCATTACTCTAGGTCCCAACACACTCCAGGTTGTAGATTCCACGAAGCTCCTCGGCGTCACCATAGACAACAAACTAAATTGGAAACCACACGTCAGTGAAGTTGTCAAATCCTCCAGTTTCCGCCTCCACCTCCTCCGCCGACTCAAGTCCCTCGGAGTTCCTGCACACGAGCTCCTCAGTGTTTACACAACATTCATACTTCCCAAGCTCACCTATGCCTCCCCCACCTGGTCTTCCTCCCTAAATGCCACACAACGTAAACACCTAGAAAAAGTGCAAAAGAGGGCATGCAAGATTATTCTCTCCCCTTCCTACTCCACATATCAAGAAGCGCTCAACACACTGACCCTTTCGACTCTCACTGACCATCACCACGACCTCATCTGCAAATTTGGTAAGAAGCTTCTACACCATCCCCGACACCGGCTCCTACTACCACCTGAGATCCCTTGTCCGAGAATTGCTGTTCGACACCACAACCGCATCCAGCCCATACGTGCACGAACTGATCGCTATAAGAACAGCCCAGTCCCAACCATTGTAAAGATTATCAATAACTTGTAATAAATCAGTGTATTCACTCCCAGTAAACACTGCTCCTTACACTGTCACTATGTTGAAATGAACTGTAGTTTGAGCTTTTCCCCATCTAGTTATTATATGTCTTATTTGTGTCACTTATGTTACTTGTATATTATTTGTAATTCGTAACCCATTCCCCAAATATGTACCTGTATATTTTCAGCCTTCTGGCTGCCAAGCTCTTTCAATAAACCGTTAATTATTATTATTATTATTATTTATTCACCTGAAACTGAAGAAAATAAGACCCTGGTTGTTGTTGTAATAAAATTAATGTAAAAAAATATGTATGCTTTAATTAATGTTACTTAATGTACAGTAAACGTAAGCACTGATATTAAAGAAAAAGTGAGACTGATAGTGGAACGCCAATGTATACGTGCGCACTCAAGGAAACCTAGTCATTTATCTTAAGAATATGTACAAAAGATTCATTATTGTTTATTACTGAATATGTAATTGATTGAATTAATGTTTATATATGTGAAATGAACAATGCAATTCGTTAATAATACGTAGAATATTAAAACACACACGAGGAGACAAGACGGCATTGTTTTCGTGAGTGACGATGGTTCTACATAAGAAACTGAAGAAAATAAAACCCCTGTTGTAGCTGTAGTGAACTTAATTTAAAAAAATTTAATACCTGTATGTATGTTTTAAGTAATGTTATTTAATGTTAATAAATGGAACACTAGAAGTAGCTAACCACTAATGGTAAAGAAATAAAGCGAGATGATTGGGAACGACAACGTATGTACAGTAAGTGCGTACATGTGAAAACAAATCGTCATTTCTCTACATATGAAAAAGAAAGCAACACTTATTTACTGTTCATACATGTTTTCAATAATATTTACAAATGTAAAACAAAAATTCTACACACCAATGGTGGTAAAGTCTAAAATATATGGAGAGCCAATGAATACTGTGCGAGTTTGTACTCAAATGACGAAGTCATCAGGTTCAGCTCTGGCTGAAGCTGTAGCTTTCCATAAAGCTGTTGCTGAAACTGTTACTGAACATGAAGTTGATGTTGAAGCTGCTTATGATGCTGAATTCGATGGTTTAGGCCCCTGAATAATAAAGCTGTCGAAAGAACCTTGCACAGCTGCTTTCTTTTCTCATTATACATCTTTATGTAGAGGTCATTTGCGTTTATTTAAATTTAATGCTTTGTTCTGTTAATGGATCCACTTCAGAAAATATGTTCATTGCCTGCTCCATATAATATCCACAGACCTCTCACCTTTTTCATATCGTTTTAAACACATCTAGTTTCTCGGCTAAGCTTATACACTTTCTATTAGCTTTTGAAACGACACTACCATCACTTGCTCTCCTGCTCATGTTGAATGCAAAAATGCTGTAAGAAACCTGAGAAAGTTTTTCTCTTGTTCCTGTTCAGATGCGTGAAAACAAAAGGCCCGCCAAGCTCTGACTGTTGTTTACTGGCGATGTACATTAACACTCATGAGCCAGGCAGCTTCTTGCCCAAGGCGCTCTTTCATTTTTTTACAGTATTTTTTTTTATATAATACATATCGAGATAGTTATTATTTATATGAAAATGTAATTTTATTTTATTTTTATTATATTTTGGTCGTAAATATGAATTAAATAAGGACGTAAATTGAATTGGGTCCTAAATTACCTGGGGTCTTAAATATGAAAAGTTGTTGGTCGAACCGTTGTTATCAGAGGCTTTACTGTACATGTAAACAGCAATGAATATTTAATTTACCGAGGTTCAAGCATCAGTAAGTGTCTCAGACAATAAGTTATAACTCTGTACACAGACACCTGGCAAAAGTCCAGGAAGACTTGACACCAGTTATGTTGTAATCGTAATTATTGGAATTGATTCCACATTTTTTTGAGGAACTGTATTTATAATGGATTTCATTGTCTTGGAAAACAAAGGAATTGTAACCACAATCAATTCCAAAGCAAAAGGAACCATACTCATGATTACATCATATCAAATTGACATTGGGGAGAACAAAGATGAGTGAAGCAGGACCTCACCCATGCCACGAGACACAGAGTTGGCCAATTCCCAAAGGACTTTGCACTTTTATAATCCCTACGTTGACTTGACACCTTTGTTGTTTAAGATATGTTATTGGTCCACAGTGTGAAGAGTGGGAGGTGCCTGACGGTGTTTGGATTAGTAGGTCCCATGACACTGGTAAATAATTCTCACTCAACAGCAAGACTGGGCAAAAACATCATGTAACAAAAATCTGTCTATATAGTTATGATGTTGGGAATTTATATAAATTTAGTAATATATAGATGAAATAGAGCTTATAGAAAATTAATCACATAGATATAGGCATAGACAGCATTTTAAGTAAATTTGCTGATAACACTAAAATAAGGGCGAGTAATTAAATCTGACGTGGACTCCGAAAAATTACAGGAAGACTTAAAACACTTTCTCAGTCTGAAAAATGGCAGAAGAAATTTAATATGGAAGTTAAGTACTTACCCTAGGAGATGTAAATAAAGAAACCAGATATCAAATTGAAGTGTTGATATTTGAAAATCTGATTACAAGAAAGATTTAGGAGTAATGGTAAGCAGGAACCTTAAGCTAATACAGCAATGCAAATATGATTGCATTAACAAGGTACTTGGGTTCATACAAAAGTGTTAGTTACAAGACTAGCGAGGTTATCCTTAAACTAAATCTCACGTATGTGAGACCTCACTTTGATTATGCGGTTCACTTTTGGTCACCATACTATACAATGGATATCGAATCACGAGAAAGCATTCAGAAGAGAATGACAAGGCTAATCCCGTGCATTAGGATCTTTGAGTATGGAGACAGATTAAAGCATCTGAATTTGCACTCCCTCGAGTCATAGAGTGAAGAGCGATACGATTGAGATACATAAATGGAAGACAGGGTTAAACAAAGGTGATATAACAAAGGTACTTAAACTACAATAAGTCCTCGCTTAACGTTGGGGTTATGATCCTAAAAATGAGACGTTATATGAAACAACGTTAAGCGGATCAATTTTCCCCATAAGAAATAGATAAAATACGGGAGTTATGTTCCTGAGCCTCCCTTTGCCCCATGAAATACATTACATATACAGAAAATCATTGCAATTTCTATAGAAAATAATGCATACATATACAACTAAGTTTGTATTGGTACTCACCAATGGGCGGAGGTGGTAGAGCGAGTGTGTGGTGGATAGTGAAGCAGAGGAGGAGGATGGTGGGAGGGGAGGAGTATGGCGGGAGTGGAGGAGGAGGGTGGGAGCGGAGGAGGAGGGTGGTGAGTCACTGAGACTCTGCGCCAAGCCAAGAGAGCATAGTGCGGCCAGACGAGAGCGGGTGATGCACCGTAAAATGTAGTCTGTGACGACGCAAAATAGTGTAGTATCGGATCACCAGGATGTTAAACGAATTTTTGGTCTCTGAAGTTTAGCGACGTAGTACCAAAACAACGTTAAGCGGGACGACGTTAAACGCAGACATACTGTATCTAACTAGGCGTGAACATGTAGCAATGATTTTAAATTAGACAAATTTAGATGTAGGCATGAGATAGGTAAACACTGGTCTGGAAATAGAGTAGTGGATAAGTGAAACAAGTTACCAAACACCATCATTAACTCGAGTTCATTGTGTAGCTTAAAATATAGGTTGGACAGATATATGAGCGATGTGAATTGGGTGTAAACCGGGCTGCCTAGTAAGGGCCAATAGGCCCACTGCAGTTTCCACCATTCTTATGTTCCTAAACTTATGGTACAGAATGTGAAAAAAGTATTATAGCATCAAATTAAAAAATTAAGATATTCTATGTAGAAATTCTCGAAAATGTAGGTCTATGGAAATATGTGGAATGATTTCGTATGAATAAAATCTTCATTAAGTAGGTACCAATTTTTTATTTACAGTAGCTATATGTTCTCATATTTATGACTTGTTGAGTTATGTTTTTTTTGTCGTATTTAATATTCTCTATACAGTATTTAGCAATAAACTCCATTCATGACAGTGATTAAGTATTGTATTGTTTTCTTTTGTTTACCTAATTTGGCATCGTAGGAATCATGATACTTTTGGAAGGAATCGTAATTGTAATCATGGACTTGAAAGGTAATCGTAATCGATTCCATTTGTGGAGGAATCATAACATGTCTGCTTGACACCTGTAGAGGCCTATGGTCAGGTGTTGACATCTCTAAGCCACCAAGAAAATGGGAAGTCACAGAGATACACTTAATGGTGAATACAATACAGTACAGTAAAAAAAACTAACACTCACCTGGATGTTTAGTGATGGTATCACTTGAGGACCAGGGTAAATGTTGTCAAAATGGGTCTTGGCAGAGTGGAGGTATATGTAGTTAATGGGGGTGTTGATGCCTCCCAGTTAATGAGAGATTGTCCCTGAAGGTTCATACCAGGAGTGTTAGGGAAGATCTTAGCACCAAACTCTTGGTACCTCTGTAGAAAAAGAAAAATACTACATGCCAACAAACTCGTCGAGTTCTATATTTTTCCATAAAAAACGCTTTACAGTAATCCCTTAAACTACACGGGTTTGAACATCACATTCCTCGCCCGTCCGCGGATTGCATTACAGGTTGCTTGGGGAGCAAGGGAGGTTGTGTACGTGTGTCGCATGTGACATTTTCCACTCATGGCCGTATGGTTGTCTCGCCCTCACTGTTAGCCCGCGAAGAGCTTTGTTGTTTACGTATCCATTCTGCCTTCCCCTACTCTCTCACCATGCCTCACAAATGCCCTACTCCTCCTGAATAGTGGCATGAGCTATGCTGTCTGTGGTCACCATTATGTCATGAACAAGTCGAGCATTCGTTACATAAAGAAGAAAGGGAGAGCCATGAGTGCATTGTCCTGAGTGTTACAAGTGCTGCCAACAAGACACTGCATCACAGAGACCCTGTTATGAGCAAGATGGAAAAGGCTCTCAGTATTTGGATTGAAGATAAGAACTGCCGTAACGTAAATGTTGAATCTCTAATTATCAGGGACAAAGCTAAGACCCTATATGAACGTTTTTCAAGAGATAGTGCAAGTGGTGGTGCTAGCCTGGCGAGGTGCTAATAGTGCAAGTTATGCAAGTGGTGACATTCAAGGCCAAAAGAAATCATCCTTTACAGCTAGTAAAGGATGGTTTAAAAAGTTTAAGAAGAGATACGGTCTGCAGAACCTCAAGATTACTGGAGAAGCAGGTTCCACAGGTCAAGATGCTGCTAAGGCTTATCCAGCTCAGTTTAAAGCTCACATTCAAGAGAAGGGGTACAAGCCTGAACAGGTGTTCAATGCCGATGAGACTGGCTTATGGTGACAAAAATGCCTAATAGAATGTTCATCTCTGTAGAAGAGTAAAGTGCACCCGGATTTAAGGTCGCCAAAGACCATGTTTCACTTCTCGTCGAGTTCTATATTTTTCCATAAAAAACGCTTTACAGTAATCCCTTAAACTACACGGGTTTGAACATCACATTCCTCTTACTAATTTTTTACCGCCACAACAAAAAGGCCTGGATGACCACTGCTTTATTCACAAACTAGTTTCACAACTGTTTTGTACATGAAGTAAAGAAATTTTTCCTCAAGAAGGTCTTAGATTTCAGAGTGTTGCTAACAACTGACAACTGCAAATCCCAATATTAAGGTGAAAACAGAGAGAGACTAACTCCTGTTTGCTGTGTTAAGAGGCTGGATGCCGCGCATTAAACTAGTCACTTTACCTTCAATTATGCTCAATAATTGTTAAAATGACTAAAAAATTGAATATTAAACTTTTAAAATTATTGAATAGTATAAACTTCTTGATATTTACTAAAATAGTAAGGAATTTAAGCCCTAGAACCGATTAATGTATTGGCGGACTGATACTAAAGCTGGTTGCCTGGTCAGTGCAAGTGAAAACATGTTGAGGTCGGTTCGTAAGAACTTCGTTAACCGAATTTTTTTTCGTTAACCGAATTGAAGATCCTTATGGAAGGCAGTTCGTTAATCGAAATTACGTTAACCGAGGTGTTTGTTAAATGAGGGGTCACTGTACTATACATTTATCTCAAGGAAGTATTATGAAACATTTAGTATCATCTGGAATAGTACAATAGCATGGTAGTAATAAGTATATAGCACTGTGTTACCACGGTTATCACTTCAATATTTATTTATTTTATTATTATTTTTTTTTATTTTTTTTATTTTTTTTATTTATACATACATATACACATACCTATACATATATACACATATATATATATATATATACCTATATATATACATATATATATCTATATATACATATATATATACATACACATACATATATACACACACACACACACATATACAGTACATACATATACATTAGAGTGGAATTTAAAAACATAAGTATAATGGGGGAGCAGTACAACCTGGGTTGTGCAGTAATAAGGTTGAACAAGAGGACAGAGCTTTCAGGATTATGTCTAGTTGACAATTATGTGTATTGCAATGGTAATTACTTATTTACTTACATGATAATTTCCGATAAAATGGATTTGGTGGTACAATAAAAGCAGGTACTGTAAATATAGTAAGTGTTACAAGAAATATTAATACTTCGACAATAGATATTTTTTTAGAGATGATTTAAAGGAAGGGAGCGTAGTCTTTGCTCTGATGGGTGGGGGTAAGTTGTTCCATACCTTCACACCATGATATTTTATGGAGGTCTGGGACTGAGAGGAGCGCATGGGGGGTGGTCTTAGTAGCTCTGGGTGCCTTAAGTTGTATCTCTGATTATTCCAGAACTGGAAGTAATTATTGTGAAGCAAATGATTGATAGATTTGTAAACAAAGAGGGCACAGCAGTAAGTGTTAATATCTTCGAATTTTAAAATTTTCAATATAGCAAATTTTTCGTCAGTGTGATCTGTTTTTTTCAAGTAGGTCATTGTCCGTACAACTCTCTTTTGTGCAGTAACCAGGGATTGTGTTTTTGAAGAGCCAGAGGCCCCCCATAGTGTGTGACAGTGTATCAGGTGTTGGTAAACAAGATCATGATAGATTTCTTTCATTGCTGTGAGAGTGAGTGACTGTCGAGTGTGATACATGATACCGCACTGTTTATTGATTTTACTGTGTATGGCTTGTATGTGGTTTCTCCAGTTAAGTTTCTCATCAACAATAACTCCGAGGAATTTAGCATTTTGTTCGCGTTTGAGGACTATATTTCCAAGGTACAGGGGGTTCAAGTCTGGAGGTAAGTTTTTTCTTCCGTGAAAGATCGTGTAGTGGGTTTTCTCAAGATTTAGGGTCAGTTTATTACCTATTACCCAGGTCCCGACTTTAGTTAATTCAGTGTTCATAGTTCTAATCAAGGAATGGAGGTCTGAGTTGCTGGGAACCTTGGGGGACTCCATAGAAGATAGGCGAGGAGTCAGATTGGTGGTTATTATAACAGACATAATATAACATACATACTGCATCCTGTTGGACAGATATGAGGTAAACCAATTGTGGGACAGGCCCCTAACACCGTAATGTTCAAGCTTTGAAAGTAGGATGGTATGGTCGACAGTATCGAAGGCTTTAGAGAGGTCCAAGAATTTACCGACTGTGAACTGACTGTCATCATAGGAATTTAAGATATCATTAGTAAAGGATAGCAGAGCACTCTCAGTCGACCTTCTAGCTCTAAATCCAAACTGGGAGTCTGTAAAGATGTCATTGGCATTGCAGAAGGAATTTAGTCTATTACATGCTAGCTTTTCCAGTATCTTATTCAAGGCTGGGAGGACTGATATGGGGCGGTAGTTCTTGAAGAAACCTTTGTCCCCAGATTTTTTATATGCCGGGTGGACTGTAAAAATTTTCAGTTTATCAGGAAAGACACCACTAGTGAAGGAGGAGTTACAAATGTGGAGGAGAACAGGTAGTAATAAGTGAGCCACTTTTTTAATGATGCTCATTGGTATATTGTCTTCGCCTGCTGCTGCATCTTTGGACATTTTTATGATGGCCAGTAATTCATCTGCTGTGACAGGGGATAAGAATAGTTCATTTTGCTGTCTGTTTTGCAGGTAGGCTCTAAATTCCTCATGGTGATCAGGGATGCTCTCTGCAAGATTTTTCCCAACATTAATAAAATATTCATTGAAGTGGTTGGCAATGAGGGAGGGTTCCGTTATAACTGAATCGTTTATCATAAAAGCTGAGTGGGGGGCCGAAGGTTGAGTGTTCCTGTTCTGAATAGAATTTATGACATTCCAGGTTTTCTTACTATCGCCTGATGCTGACTGGAGCTTATTTGTATAATAGTTACGACAGGCATTTCTAACTGCTTGAGTTACTCTATTTCTGATACTTCGGTACTGTACTATACTGTACTGTACATGGAAAAATACAGTAGGTTACAAAGTCACCATTTCCTATCATAAAAATGTACAGTCGGCCACAAGAATAAGTATACACCTACAGTTCGTGTTTGAGACAAAATATCTGGTAACACTGTCCTGAACAGAACAGACATAATTACAAAATAACCTGTAATTTATGTTTTATTCCTACATATATGTTTAAATTCATTTGTTGCGAATGTTTGACTAGTGTCTTGTGTTTATATTACAAGTAATATATTGTATCCAATGGTAGTAAACTTGTTGCCGAATAGGATTGCATTTATCAAACAGCTCTCTCCTCCTCCCCCCACTATTTCTCTTACCCTTCTTTTTTTTATTGATGTTTGGATTAGTAAAGGAAGGAAGAGGAGTAAATAGAAGAATAAAGAAAGGAAAACAAATAGTTAGAGATAACAGGTGGGGGCCGAGTTTCATCATGCATCTGGATGCAGAGTTTCAACGTTACCAGACCATTTCCGGACCTTACAGCTACAGTGTGTACAGTACAGGTAGTTCTGCTATAACGCGATAATTGTGTTCTTGTAAAATATCGTGTTATAGAAAATCGCGTATTAGAAATAACAGGGCTTATGGAGAAAATAGGGTTAGGTGCAGATTACTCGAAATCGAAAACATTTAGTAGTTAGCCTAACACAAAGGATAGCACAGTCTAAATAAATGTTACATTCATATCTAATAATGAAATCATACAGTAAATGTAACACTTTACCTTGAAAAAATATGAATGTAACTTGATGGGGGAAAAGGGTGATTTTGAGGTTGATAACATCGAGCTTCTCTTCAAGGGTTATAGCCTTTCTTTTACGATCATCACCGGGAATTCTATCACCAGAACGCTTCTTGGAGATATTCTTCTTTACCATATTCACAGTTAATACCACAAAATTGGAGAAATAGTAAGCAAAAATCGCGTTATAGCAAACAAGCGTTACCGTTAAACAAATATCGTTCCTCTATTCATAAATCGCGTTAGAGCAAATTCGCGTTATCAAAACATGCGTTATAGTAGAACTCACTGTATACTTATTCCTGTGGCCGACTGTACATCAGGGGTTCAGTACTTGCACCTTTTTAAACTACCCTGGCATAAAAATGACAATGCAACAGAGATGCTGTTTGATAAAACAACCAAAATCTCGATAACAATGTTTACAGGATGAACCAAGCAACACAGAGCATAAGTTAAAGACATTAGCTAATGTCCTTTAAGAACATTTTGTGAAAAGCTATTAATATATTCCGCAATATTGGAGCAGATGGCTAACACTAGAAGGAGTTGTTCGATTGCATTCATTTTTTCTACAGATGTTCTTTGGATGATATTAAGTAACAAAAATGATACAAAACTTTTCATTTTAATTACAAGTATTTTGTTTTTCTCTATCGACACTAAAAAATCCCCTGTAGTCAGCAGGGCATGAAGGATGAGGTAAATTGCGGTGTAAAATACGGTGAAAACTGATCATATGAGACTAAAATGATTTTTCTACGTGCTTTATATGTGAAGGAATTACAGGCAGTTATTTACCGTAAATACTCCTCCAAAAAATCTGCCATGTCAGCATGTGTTGTCTTCCGCTGTGTGTGTTTCTGTGCAACAACCGAGCCGCTCAGTTTGAGAGTACTCTAATATCCACAAAAAACATAAAATAATACCATGCTGCTTCAAGAAAATTGCTTTCAGTGGTACCACATATCAAAGTAAGTACTGTACTTTGTTTAATATGCCAGGGGTCCAGGGAATTTAGGTAAGATTAGGTGGGATTCTTTGGTTGGTTAGGTCAGGTTCTATTTGGTTTTGTGCATTGTCGTATCATTTTTATTACTTACTATCATCCAAAGAACATGTGGATAAAATTAAATCAATTAAACAACTCCTTCTGGTGTTAGCCATCTGCTCCACCTTTACCATATACTACAGGTATTTTATAAATTACTACTACTAATACAAACCCACTATATAATATGTTACGTACTTTAATAAACCGTAAATCCATGCTCCACATATTGGTGGTCGAACTATTTGTTCATTTTAAGACACGTACCAGGTAACCTATGTACAGTAACGTACACCCACAATGAGCTACGTACTGTACCAGTAAATTAAAGACCTTAATACTTCCTCTAAGCACATTTTATGAAAAACTACCATTACTGTATACTGTATACAAGTACAGTACCTGTATTTTATAAATTACTATTTTCATTACTAACCCACCAGATACTGTAGTTATTTACATGTTTAGATATACGTACTGTAAATCTATATACAACATACAGTACTGGTAGTGCCTTCTTCTTGTTATAATAATAATACCAGTAGAGTGAACCCACAACATGTACAGGAGCTACCAGGGTTAGGTTTCACTGTTATCATTCATAAATACAGGTAATTCTTGAAATATATTGTGCCTGAACCAGCAACTGAAGGGAATTATACCATATTAGATAAACAATGTCTTACCACATGAAGAGGCCAAAAAGTGGATGAGAAAAATGTTTCATCTAATCTAATTTTTAAAATTTTACCCTAAAACGAATCTTGGCCTAATAGGGGTTTTATAATTCATGTGTTCAGTACTTAGATCAATGGTTGGGTTACTTGCAATCCCTTGAGAATATGCAGTTATTTGACGAGTTTGTGTGTGTTTCAAAGTACTGTACATTAATGATGAGAAACATAAGAACACAAGAGCATAAGAATGGAGTAAACTGCAGGGGGCCTGTTGGACCATACTGGGCAGTCCCGTTTACACCCAACCCCTATCGCTCATATATCCGTCCAACCTATATTTGAAGCTATCCAGAGTGTTTGAGTTAATAATGAAGCTTGGTAACTTGTTCCACTCATCCACTACGCTATTTCCAAACCAATGTTTACCTATCTCACACCGAAATCTAAAATTGTCTAGTTTAAAACCATTGCTACGAATTTGTTCCTGGTTGGATAATTTATGTACCTTTGTTATATCACCTTTGTTTAACACTGACTTCCATTTATATACTACCCCATTCTACATCTCTCGAGGGAGTGCAACTTCAGATGCTTTAATCTGTCTCTATACTCAAGGTTTCTAATGCCCAGGATTAGTCTTGTCATCCTCCAGTGTATGCTTTCTAGGGATTCAATATCCATTCTGTAGTACAGTGACCAAAAGTGAACTGCATAATCAAAATGAGGTCTCACAAGTGCAAGATATAGTTTTAGGATAACTTAGCTAGTCTTGTAACTAACACTCATTTGTTTGAACCCAAGTACTTTGTTAGCCTTGTTTTCAGCAAATATTCAATGTTGTCTTGGTTTAAGATTCCTACTTAACATTATCCCTAAATCTTTCTTACAGTCGGATTCCTCTATATCAACGTTGTTCATCTGATATCTGATTTCTCTGTTTACATCTCCTAAGCTAAGTACTTTACATTTGTCCACACTAAATTTCTTCTGCCATTTTCAGGCCATGCTAAGATTTTTTTTTTTTTAAGATCTTCCTGTAGTTTTGCGGAGTCCTCGTCAGATTCAATTACTCACCCAATTTTATTGTGGTCAGAAAATTTTCTTATGTTGCTGTCTACTCATATATCTAAGTCATTTATATACAGTACTGTATATAATAAATAGTAAAGGTTCAAGTATTGAGCCTTGGGATACTCCAGTAGTGATGTTACCCCAATCGGATTTAGTGCCATTAATGCTGACTCTCTTTTTCCTGTCCTGTAACCTGGAATAAATCCAGGTTACCAAGAGACGTGGACTGGGGAGAATAATTCACTCACTTCAAAGACAGAGATATCAGTCCTCAATGCATGTCTGAATTGGTTCAGTACATACTGTCTTCCTGGGACTAATTCTTCTACTGAAAGTGCTTTCTCTCAAATGAATATGATGTGGACATCTGAAAAATCACATCTTCAGTCCCAATCTTCAAAGCCTTAAAAATAACTAAAATAAAGGGCGAAATTATTGTTTCGGTTATCCACCTAATTGGAATTCGAAATCAGGTATTTCCAATGGTAGTAATTTGCGATAGAAATGAAGATCAGACTCATTCAAAACACATCAAAATTCTTTGGAAAAACATAACTTCAACCTAACCTAATCCAACCTGGTAAAATAAAATCCTAAAATTCGCTAAATGGCCGAAACAATAATAATTCCAAATAAATTTCAATAAAACTTGTCTGTAGTTCAACAATATGCTAACATCCACTCCAGAGTTACTAAAAAAGATCTCATCCAGTGAAAAATACAAGAATTGAAATACATTATTTTTGTGCATTGATAAGCCATCCTAAGACCTATAAGTTGTAAGTTAAATAGTACTTTCATAATATTAACCAAAAGATGTCATGTACTACTTATGTTGTTAGCCAAATATTTTTTTAATTATTATTCATGAGATGTTCCGGTTTTAGCTCCAGGAAATCTGGTCACCTTAAGAATACCTTACCTTCCAAATTGGGTATTACTCAACCAATATGGATATCGAGTTGAGCAAAATGCTTTTCCAATGGTTTGGACAATTTTAAGACAATTTTCTTCGATGATGTTTCCCTCGCAAATTACTTAAATATACTGGGGAATCCCAGGTTAGGTACTTATAGGTCATTTGCGACGGAAAAATCATAGAAGAAAAGTGTCAAAATTGTCTTAACTATCGGAAAATCACATTGCTCAACTCGAGAGCCATATTGGTTGAAAATGCAAATTTACCCCAAATTGATTCGCTTTCCTCTGTTAGCGGAAAGAACAACCTAAACCTGGAAATATTACTGTAATATTAAGAGGTCCCTGTACGCTTCTATCAGGTGTTAACTACATTCCATCAACAAAGGCAAGAGAGTAAACCTACATATATGGCGTCACTACTACAAGTAGCTACTGTTTAAAGGTCAGGTTATATTAAGTAGTAATACAGCGCCTCTTATAGATTAACGAGTAACTAATAAAACAATTCACTTACAATTACTGGACAGATTTTTGAGGCGTGTCAGCCGTCACCATCTTGACGCTTGTTGTTAGTGTTGGGTCAACTGGTCGCTTGTCCTCCTCTCTTAAACTTTCCGTTTTCTTTAAAATAACTTTGTGAAGAATGTAAACTGATATTTTATTGGTTCGGGCAGGAATGCAGACATCATATCAAGTGTTTTGCGTGATTCCGTATATTCAACAAGAAATCCGTTTTGTTGCCTTTTGACAGCTCTTCCTTTATAAAGCGTGACACCAATTTAGTCAATAGTGCAACGTCCTTTTGTAACGTGAGAAGAACTGCTTATCCTTACAGAATGAAAATCGTTTCTGACTTCTGAACTTTCTTTTGGTAAGGACACATGAGTAAATCTCTTGGGAAGTTCAACCATCTTCTACTTGAGCTCTGTTTCCGCCACATTGGTAGTCACGATGATTCATTCGACCAACCTGGTCTTCACTTTGCTTCACCAACTTTCGCAGGGACGGATCTAGGAAAATCAAAAGAGGGGAGGTCCAAGAAGTTTTGTGTGGTGGAACAAAATGAGTCAAGCGAGTCCACCCAGCTGTTTTTTTTTTGGTGGGGTGGGGAGGGGGCTGTTAGCTCCCCTCCCCTCCCCTTTTTTTTAATCTGGCCAATATCATGGGCATTTTGAGGCCATTTTGAAGCCATGAGCACTTAATATTAGATGTTCTGAGGTCAGTAGTAAAAAATAAATGAACAAAATATTTTTTCGAGCTTGCTTGTGCGGGTGGACATGTTGTTGCGGTGGTTCTAGTTGTGCGAGGTGTGCCATTTACACCTGTTTTCGTCAAATGATGTTAAATCTTCAAAATGTAGTCAAAAGCTTCCCACGTCATTCTCGTGTATAGAAAAAAAATACTTGGGTCTCTTTTTAGCTCATTGTAATTTTCTCTACTGCAATTGATTTCATGTATGCCAGTGTAGTGGAATTCTCCCCTACAAACGCTGTTTGTCGCTGCCTAGCCGACCCCACCAATTCCCCAGTGTATGCCTCGTGGTCTAGGTCAACCAGCGCCGCCATACATCACGGAGCGGGGGTCAACTGCTAAGCCACGCCTACCCCCGCTATTTAAGACCAGACCTCGTGGTGATCTGCCTCTTTCTACCTACAGCCGCAGCCAGCAACACCTCCTCCTCCGCCGCTGCCTGGCGGCCCTTCGCTCCTCCGCCTGCCTGGCGGTCCTCTCTCCCGCTGGCGAGCACGGCGACCCACAAGCTGTCCTTCTCTGAGCGTCCTCACCAACCAGCTCTCTCTACATCACGCTTGTAACCACGCTGCCTTCCCAGCACCAAGCTGCATTGTACATCCAATACAACATGTATATAGAGAGCACATTGTGAGTTTCCTTTCTCCATCCCATCCTGAGTGTGAACCAAACAATCTCATACCCCACAAATGTTTTCAGGTTTTCTTGTGATTACCAAAGATCGGTCCAGATTAAATGAAAATATGCAAATACAGGATTGAATATGGATCCAATAAGATCCTGGTGATCCTTCCTGAAACGAGTAAGGCGTCCGTTAATTATATGGTTCTTCCTTTAAGACATCCCTCAAGTTTGTTATGGTCATCCTCTCTCATGCGCTGGTAGTTATTTGAAGGAAGCACAATATTCCTACTTGAATGTCGTGTTTTGCTTTTCACATATAATATTTCGTCATAAAATATGGTGCCCTCTGGCAGGCACGAATTGTTCCTAATGTTGTCTTGTTTATCATAGTTTCTTCAGCTTTTAGGGCCAAAAATCCAAAGAAGGAAACTTAAGAGTTTTATACTGGAATTTTGAAGATCATACAGTACTTTTACTTTTTACTTTTATCCTTTTCTCCACTGATCGACTCGTTAGCCGGTTGGTTACGTCTCTTATGCACTGTTGGCATGTACTGGCTCCTAAATGTATCTAATACCTGTGCCAGTGTTGGTCAAGTCTGGTCTTGAAATAGCTCACACTTGGTGCCGTCAAAGACTCTCTGGCAGATTGTTTCAAGAGTTCACACTTATCACTCCAGAAAAGTTTGCCCTTGCAGTTTTCTGGACTTGTGGTATTTTCAACTTTGGGCAGTGACCTCTAGTGGGGCGGGCGTCCGCCAGCTCCAGGTATAGACACTCAACTGAGTAATGTTCTCTGGGGTGTTTATAGTTCGTTGTCAACATACACACCCAGGGCCTTTTCACATTTAATCTCCATTAATGCTGTTTCTTCGTCCTGTTAGGACAAGTGGTACGTCGCCTTACTTTTGGTATGACATAGAGACATCCACTTGCATTTTGAGACATTAAATCTCAACAGCCATTCCTTTGACCACTCCTGAAGCTGACACCAGGCCCAGTACACTGTCCTGTTGTACCTTGCCTGTCTTACTTGTACTCCTACTTTTATCCTCATATTCCTCACTTACAGAAGTCCTTCAGCCCTCATACATTGCCATAAGCACTTGTGCAGAACACTCCTCGACCTCTAAATTTCTCATTGCTTATCATATGTGTTCTCCCAAATTCTACAAATACAAAGCTCAGCTTTGCTTTTATCCTCTTCGCCACTGATCGGCTTGTTAGCCGCTTGGGCGATCGGTCATGTCTCTGATTACTTTTCCTTTTCATTTATCTTCTTCACCAAAAGATCGGCTCGCTAGCCGCCCGGGCGATAGGTCACGTCTCTGTCACTCACTGTTGGCAAATACTGGGCATGCACCGGCTCCTGAATGTACCTCAACCCGCTCCAGTGTTGGTCAAGTCTTGTCTTGAAAGAGCTCACACTCGGTGCCGTCACAACACTCTCTGGTAGATTGTTCCAAGAGTTTACAACCCTCACTCCAAAAAAGTTTGCCCTTACAGTTTTCTGGACTTGCGGCTTCTTCAATCTTGAGCTGTGACCCCTTGTGGGGCGAGAGTCCGCCAGCTCCAAGTAAGGACACTCGACTGAGCAGTGCCCCCTGAGATGCTTTTACACCTCAACTAGGTCCCCCTTGCCCCGTCTGTAGTAAAAGGTAGGCAAGTTCAGGCACTCCAATCTCTCAGGGTAGCTGAGGTGCCGAAGTGCAGGCACCAGTCTGGTGGCCCTCCTTTGAACATTTTCAACCAATTGGCAGTCCCTAGCATATCTCGGGGACCAGACGGGGTGACAGTACTCCAGATGGGGAAGCACTTCACTCCTGAAGATCGTTACGAGGGACGGACCGTCTAGATATCTGAACGACCTTCTTATAAGACCCAATAATTTATTTGCCTGATTTACCTTCTTCTCGCAATGGCCCGAGAACTTCAGCTCATTGTCAACATACACACCTAGGTCCTTCTCACATTCAGTCTCAACTAGTGCAGTTTCTTCATCCCGTTGGGACATATGATACGCCTCCTTACCGTTGGTGCGCCCCAGGTGCATCCTCTTGCACTTCGTGACATTGAATCTCAGCAGCCATTCCTTCGACCATTCCTGGAGCCCACAGAGGTCCTTCTGCAGCTCTTCACAGTCCGCTTGGTTCTTAATTTCCCGAAATAACTTGGCGTCATCGGCAAACATTTGTATGGAGGAGTGTACAACGTCAGGCATGTCATTTATGAAACAAACAAACAAACAACAGCTGGTTCAATACACTGCCCTGTGGTACCCCACTTGTGACAGGTACAGATGATGATTTCGTGCCATTAATCACCACACACTGCTTGCAGTCATGTAGAAAGTCTTCTATCCACGCTAGGACATTTCCCCGAATTCCGTACCCTTTTGTATTTGTTTGGCCATGGATATTGATTGCCTCTGTAGTCTTCTTGCCTAGCATTAACCCAAACTGCATTTCATTCAGGTCCACTCTCTCCCTTTTCAACTTTTTGGTTACTTTTCACAAGCTTCCTAATTTGTTCTAATAGTTTCAGCCCCCTGCAATATCCACATTCAAATGCATCACTTTTTCCTAGTAAATATTCCCAATCAGGTGGAACAATGTATTCCAAAAATAATTGCATCTGTCAGTATAGTCACCATCGTCTCACCAGCATTGTCTGATTCCTTTAGCATTTCTCCAGTTGTTCTAGGGCTAACAGCAATCTTTTGATTCATCCTTTTGTCAATCCTTTTATTCGCCCATACTCTTTTACACCTTGAGCATGGTCCCTGTACTGGCTCTGCTGCTACCCCTGTCCCAGCCGAACTCCTCATCCAGGAGATGATTGTGTATTTTCTTCAAGCATCCTTAATTTCCTCATTATCAACACTAGTTGTACCCCACTTAACGCGATCAATTGAACCCAGAGGGTCCCGGGTTAAGTGAAATCGGCGTTAAGTGAACAACAGAACATATGGGATTAATTCCAATAGAAACCGGCCCGACCCCCAAACTCCACTTTTTGAAGGCACATACCTATGTTGTAGTAAAAATAACATCTTAATTTTATGATGGTACATGCACACAATTAATACTTAAGAGAAATAGAGAAATACAGTCGCCAAGTTAATGTCCATTCAAATAATGGACTCAACTCCCTCCCCCTCTCACACTACACTGCCGGCTCTTCCCTCTCAGAGAAATTTTTGGGGGAAAACCACTAAATTTTAATAAATAATACCTCAAACTAAAGTTAGGATAATACAATTGACATTGCTGGATTCCTTGTAAGACCAGGAATATTTTGAATATAAATGTCATATATTTTGCACAAAAGATAACATAGTTACCTAGAGAAAATTTTTTATCTAAAATTTGTATGTTTAATGCAAAATATATGATGTTTATATTCAAAATGATCACCAAATTATAAGAATTCCAGCAATGTAAATTATATTCTGACCGGGTAATTTGTATGAATTTTATGAGCTAAAACAAATATCTTCAGTTAATAAAAAAAAAAATAATCTTCACGACACTATCTGTCAATCAAAGTACCCCACCTTGCCTCCCCCCCTCTTCCAACCGCGCGGTCAGTCCCAACCCTCCCCCCCACCCCCCACCAATCCTCCCTTCCAGGGTTTTTAACATTTAGTATTAAATAATACCTCAGATTAAAGTTAGGATAATATAATTGACATTGCTGGATTCCTTGTAAGACCAGGAATATTTTGAATATAAATGTCATATATTTTGCACAAAAGATAACATAGTTAATTTGAGAAAAAATTTTATCTAAAATTTGTATGTCTAATGCAAAATATATGATGTTTATATTCAAAATGATCATCAAATTATAAGAATTCCAGCAATGTAAATTATATTCAGACCGGGTAATTTGTATGAATTTTATGAGCTAAAACAAATATCTTCAGTTAATAAAAAAAAAATAATAATTCTTCACGGGGTAACAGATGGTCGGTCGGTCCCTCCCTCCCCCCCACCCCCCACCAACCGTCCCAAGGAGATGTGTGGGATAACCACTAAATTTTAATAAATAATACCTCAAACTAAAGTTAGGATAATATAATTGACATTGCTGGATTCCTTGTAAGACCAGGAATATTTTGAATATAAATGTCATATATTTTGCACAAAAGATAACATAGTTACTCTGAGAAAAATTTTTATCTAAAATTTGTATGTCTAATGCAAAATATATGATGTTTATATTCAAAATGATCACCAAATTATAAGAATTCCAGCAATGTAGATTATATTCTGGCCGGGTAATTTGTATGAATTTTATGAGCTAAAACAGGCAGTCAGGCAGGGTGGCGGGTGGGGCAAATCTAAAAATAGCGTCTCGAGCCGGACACTCACCGCGTATATGTGGAAAAAATCCGTGTTAAGTGAAAGTTCAGCTCTGGCGAGGCACCGCGTATATGATAAAACGCGTTAAGTGAAACCGCGTTAGGCGGGGTAATACTGTACATCTTTGTTTATACGTACCCACTATTTGCCTTACTAGTCTATATGCCTCACCTCTATTACTGTTCAACTACAGCATCTTCAAGCTCTTAGTCGCTTTAGAACCTATTTTGATTAACCCTTTAGTGGGCAAAGTATCCCTTAGGTATTTTATTGTGGCCTAGGCCATGCGATTTCATTCCGGTTAACACCAGATGATTTTATTCAGCTGAGGGGAGCCCCTGCCCTCTGGAGGTTTAAAAGGTTGAAATAAATATCAGGTTACTCAAGGGTGGGAAGAAAATCTCCCGAGCACAATTAATTATTCTGGGTTAGGATTAGATATATGAAGTTCCATTTTAGGGGTTCTAAAACTACGGGAATAAGTGTTTGTCTAGCAAATTCAAATTAAGAAGGAGTAGCGTTGTATGAACTACTATTGCTCTGGGTATGCAATTGTAAGGTGTGGCCAAACAAGTTTGTGGGATGTTAATATGTTTGATTGATATATACAGATACTGTACAACAGTGGCGGCTCGTGAAAAATAAAATGGAGGGACTGCAAGCCTCACACAACAGTAGGATACACAAATTTGACCTACCTCAGGTATGAGTTGTAGTTGATGTCCACGAATTCCCAGGGCATGGTAGTAGTGTTGGTGGTAGAAGGGATGGCCGAGGTGGTGATGGACCAGTATTAATTGAAAATAAAGTCGGCGTGTCTGCTCTTCGATGTAGCAAAATTGTTTATTACTATTTCATTAAAATCCTTTATTTCTGTTATCATTTTATTTTCAATGGATATCACTGCTAAAGCAGACAGTCTGTCATTCACCATGTATTACTTGAAAATAAAGTCCGCACGTCTGCTCTTTGATGTAGCAAAATTGTTTATTACTATTTCATTAAAATCCTTTATTTCTGTTATCATTTTATTTTCAATGGATATCACTGCTAAAGCAGACAGTCTGTCATTCACCATGGTACTGCACAAAAAAGTTTTAATTCTCTTCAAAGTTGAAAAGCACCTTTCTGCTTCTGCCATTGTCATTGGAGTTGTTATTAAAATTTTCAGCAACTTGACAGTGTCTGAAAATGTTGACTGTAGATTATTGTCATTCATCATCTCCAACAAGTCTATGAGACTTTCTGATTTACACAAATCACGATTTAACCACACCGTCCACACGCAATGTAAACACGTTGTACGAGACTGAGCTGCTTCAAGTGCAGCTCATTGTCTCCAGAAGTGGTGCGGCGGCGGCGCCAATTAATAACAGACATGAATCGTACAGCATTGACAGCAACTATGAAAGTAACTTAAATTTTGGTCTGATTTTAATGAAAATTCACTTAGCAACGTATTGAAAATAATTAAATAACATATAAAATGATATATTTGTTGGTAGTGTATTATTCAGCTGTCTCTCTAAAGGAATCATACGCCTGGCAGTGAGTGTCTGGGGGGACTGCAGCTCTGCAGCCCTATGCACGAGCCGCCACTGCTGTACTATGTATGAACGATGGCAGCTAAACTGAAGAAAATCTGTACTTAACTGTGTATCTATTGAGTTACCAAATCATATGCAGACTATTAAGTAAATTTCTGAGTTCATACATGTGAATATACTAGGCCCTTCATTCTCCTAAATTGTTTTTTAAGACATTGGATATTGAAAAGAAACAGCAAAACTGTAGGTGAAATAAAAGAACTCTGCATTATTCATATACAGTATATATATTTTTTCTCTATAGACTTCAACGTCATTGAGCTAACTCTTTCACATGAACAAAATACATAACTTGACAACTTAGGTATTTACAGTATACTGTATTGTGGGTGATTACATCTATATCTATCTGTGCTGTAGCATTACTACGGACATGTTCGTAATTCGACTTAGATCATAGCACGGGGTAAGGCATTTAAGCAGAGGCTAATACCGCTTTAGCTGGAAGGTAAGAGCAAGCAAGCACATCTCCAATTAAAAAAAAGCGTGCAATGTAAACTATGAAGTGAAAACCCAAAAAACATAAACGGAAATCAGTGATTCAGTTATATAGGTGACTACGGTAAAAGCAAGGTCGTTGGTTGGTAGCGTAACCAATCTTTGTAAATTCTGAAAACTATTAGTCATCATTATTTCTTAGATAATAGGTAGAACATTTAAGCCTTCATAATCAAAAGAGAGTTAAGTAAATTAAAGAAGCTTATCTTTTCGTAGCTATATAAATTTGTCTTCTCTATTTTAGGGAATAGGCTTCATATTCCTCGTTGACTAATAATATGGCTTTGACTTTACTAAAGGCAAAGATAGTGACCAGCTACTACAGTATATCCTTGCTTAAACCTCTTCCAACACAACCTACAGCTTACAAACATAAAACACTGTAAAATCAAATCATAGGCCCTACACAAGTTCATTATGAGTGACAAGCTAAAACGTAATTTGAGGAAAGAGCAACATTTCTGTTGTTATCTTGTACTAAAATTGTGTGCTGAGTTTATAAATTATATTAACTTGATGTTATATAGGATTCTCGCAAATATTGTTTGCTTAAATATTTATTTTGTTCAATTGTTTTTATCAATTTTGTTAATTTTTTGGTGATAACGGGCAATCATACACCAGTTTCACGATTCGTTAGGTGTTAGCGCTGTAATGTTACACCAGCCCATCAACAACTAAATATTATAAGAGATAGAACAGTTGTTTTCCAGTTACAATATTATTTCCGCCTGAATGTTTTTCATATTTCTTATAAACTTTTGTGTTATAGAATAAATCAAGCGTCATTGTCACTTACGATTTTTTTTTTTTTTTTAAATCTCTTTCACTCCAAACTTCATGATCAACAAATGGTGTAAAAACTAAAAGTCATCAAGAAGTTACATGGACATACAAGTTACTGTTTTCATGTATTTTAGATACCACCATGAAACTCTCTTCATAATTTGTAGATTCCTGGATTTTCTTCTTCACTATTATTATTGTTATGAAAAAATAAAAATTTGGGCCAAGTAAAAAATGGAATCCCCAAGTAAGACTGGGGTAAAAATATCTTATTTCTATTGGTTGGAGTAAATGTAATATAAATGGTGAGGTTCTGCTACAAAAACAGTATCATCTTACATACAGTACTGTTAAGATACTGACATCACACCCGTTAGTCTTCATACAACATGAACAACTCTAACATCACACCCGTTAGTCTTCATACACCATGAACAACTCTAACATCACACCCGTTAGTCTTCATACAACATGAACAACTCTAACATCACACCCGTTAGTCTTCATACAACATGAACAACTCTAACATCACACCTGTTAGTCTTCATACAACATGAACAACTCTAACATCACACCCGTTAGTCTTCATACAACATGAACTCTAACATCACACCCGCTAGTCTTCATACAACATGAACAACTCTAACATCACACCTGTTAGTCTTCATACACCATGAACAACTCTAACATCACACCTGTTAGTCTTCATACAACATGAACAACTCTAACATCACACCTGTTAGTCTTCATACAACATGAACAAATCTAACATCACACCCGTTAGTCTTCATACAACATGAACAACTCTAACATCACACCTGTCAGTCTTCATACAACATGAACAAATCTAACATCACACCCGTTAGTCTTCATACAACATGAACAACTCTAACATCACACCTGTTAGTCTTCATACAACATGAACAACTCTAACATCACACCCGTTAGTCTTCATACAACATGAACAAATCTAACATCACACCCGTTAGTCTTCATACAACATGAACAACTCTAACATCACACCCGCTAGTCTAGTCTTCATGTTACAACAACATGAACAACTCTAACATCACACCTGTTAGTCTTCATACAACATGAACAACTCTAACATCACACCTGTTAGTCTTCATACAACATGAACAACTCTAACATCACCCCTGTTAGTCTTCATACAACATGAACAAATCTAACATCACACCCGTTAGTCTTCATACAATATGAACAACTCTAACGTCACACCTGTTAGTCTTCATACAACATGAACAACTCTAATATCACACCCTTAGTCTTCATACAACATGAACAACTCTAACATCACACCTGTCAGTCTTCATACAACATGAACAACTCTAATATCACACCCGTTAGTCTTCATACAACATGAACAACTCTAACATCACACCTGTTAGTCTTCATACAACATGAACAACTCTAACATCACACCTGTTAGTCTTCATACAACATGAACAACTCTAACATCACACCTGTCACAACATGAACAACTCTAACATACACCTGTTAGTCTTCATACAACATGAACAACTCTAACATCACACCTGTTAGTCTTCATACAACATGAACAACTCTATCACATACACCTGTTAGTCTGTAACTTGTCTCATACAACATGAACAACTCTAACATCACACCCGTTAGTCTTCATACAACATGAACAACTCTAACATCACACCTGTTAGTCTTCATACAACATGAACAACTCTAACATCACACCTGTTAGTCTTCATACAACATGAACAACTCTAACATCACACCCGTTAGTCTTCATGCAACATGAACAACTCTAATATCACACCCGTTAGTCTTCATACAACATGAACAACTCTAATATCAACCAAAAAGCTGTCAAACATAAATGTTTAATTAAAAGATTATCAGGCTTGATGTCAGTAGATATGAAGTAAGTCCACATCTTTTACTAACACTGTAGAATATTTGGTCCTTTCCTGGCTTCCTAAGTGCCACTTTGTGATTCCTTGTTGATTATGTGTTGGGCAACAATTGGATGGAAACAGTATAGGACTAAAGATCTTTGTTATCAATAAAATAAATCATTATAACTTTAATTATCCTTGTTCACAGACAATCACAGAATAGAAATTATTTTAATATATCGAGACATATTGTTTTAAATTTACAAGACTTCTTTTAGATTAGTACTGTGTAACATTCTTCTGGATATTCAATATCGATTCTGAATTTTCTCTTCACCAAACAGTGATTCACAAATTATATCTCCTGAATATTTTGGGTCTGGTCCCAAAATGCTTACAGCAGGTCAATAACCGAGTCTGGGAAAGGTTGGCCATAGCATACATTGGGATTTTCTGGGTCACGGTCGATTACCTTAGGCAATGTGACCCTCTCAACTCCACTTATGATTTATATTATCTAACGCTGATGACTCAGCCACTTATCTGTGTAAAGTGCCTGTGACAAGTCAACTCTAATGACGCTGTCCGGTGTGACCTGACCACAGTGGTCCCCTGATATATATATATATATATATATATATATATATATATATATATATATATATATATATATATATATATATATATATATATATATATATATATATATATATATATATATATATATATATATATATATATATATATATATATATATATATATATATATATATATATATATATATATATATATATATATATATATATATATATATATATATATATATATATATATATATATATATATATATATATATATTTGAAAAAATACAAATCATTTGGTAGTTGGTACACACACATACCCGTAATAGTTGGTAATTATTTTCTCATGTTTTAAGATAGCTCATGCAGTGATGTCAATGCTCAAAGGTGTTGGATCACTAGAAAATAGATATCGTAGATCATTTTACCTGGTGATGAAACACCATAATGCTAACCTAAGCTAACCCCCCCAAGCAACATTAAGGTGTTTATTCATCAGGTGAAATAAGCCGGCTGATCCCAAATAATGTTATTGTTTGAACTAAAGGGGCTTCACAGGAGCATTTAAACTGGCAATGTTTCATACTGGCAGACAAATCTGGTAGCAGATGAGGAGTCTCTAGCTAGTGTACCCGGTTTCCTTTAACTCTGACATTTAGGTCTTCACTTATGAGATCAGCATCACTACCGAGTTTAAAGGAGAGTTGTTAATGTATTAAATTAAAGGTACCATAATACATAAAATATATGTAATAATTTATGAATGCATATTAATCGTGTACTAGTGTTGATTTGATAGCAATGCTCATGTTGCTCGTGACATGCTTGTATTCCTCCTCCTAGTTACCGAGTATACCATGGACGAGTTGACAAATGTTTTTTTCTTGTCTAAGCTTGATGTAGCTCAGAACAAGAGCTGTAGTTGCCACAGTAATAAGGTTACTAAGATCCACCTTGAATGTTACGTTTTGCGATGCTGAAGTTGGACACGCCTTGTGTGACCGCTGTGAGCGTCGATAGCCGGAATTATAGTTTGCCTTAATTTTTTACAAAAAGGTTATCTTAAAAACTTGGCTTATGCACAGGTATATAAAAACATGCTAAAATTGCCTCAACTTCTAAGTGTCTCGATCTGAGATTCAGCTAAAAAGCTTAATTACCGTTATCAGTTCGTAAAGCTAACAGATTTTAAGTGTTTGAACTACATCCAGATACAGTATTGTTCTGTGTATAAAAAAATGGAAGTGAAATTGGGTTCAATATGCCTGATTTCATAATAGAGGCAATGTGGATGCAATAAAATGATTACTATGTCTGTGTGCACAATATGGCCGGCACTGCACTCAACGCCTTTACTTCCTGATCAATAGGTAGGAATCCATTCACAACTGGTTCCACTGGGGTTGTTCCAGGCCAGACCAGTGCCCATTAGGTTGCTAGGCGAGTGTTGTATTCAACATCGGTAAATACTGTATGTTTTTGTTGATTCATAATGTTATTAAAGTGCTGATACGGCTTTTGGATATTGCACGGAAACATGCACTCTTGTTAAACGTATAATTACCTGCATACGTACTTGTAAACTCTCACGCTGTTGCTTTCAGTGTAACTCTCGTTTTCATGATCTGATTTATCTTTCTACGAGATGGTGTCTTTATTTAATGATATTATATGCAGGAAAAACCGTTTCTTGTGAAAATATCAGCCATAAACCCATTTAAAACGTTCTTGCATAACTTTAAAAACTTACTAAAAAGAGTTCATAGCGACGTTTCCAAAGATTGTATTAAAGTGCCAAGCTGGACTCGTATAGAATTACTACATGAATAAGTTGCATTTTGATACGAATTGGGGGACTTTAATTCTGTAAACAACAAAACATTACAGAATAATATGAGGGTGCTGCCTCGTGTGACAAAGTTTCACACACATAGGAACAAAAACATATCAGTGCATCATGTATTAGTAGGTGTGATGTCAATATGTTTTAGTTATAGCCTATAGAGGAGCTTCATCAACTTTTGATAACATATCTCATTGTTGGGACTGAGGGGTATCACTACCCTTAACAACATAACAAACACATGCTGTAAAACCTTGCATTCGCTAAATTAGATTAACACAGTATAGAGTAAGTATTGAATTTATTGGAGTTGTAGCAAATTGTTTTATAAAAGAAATATGAAGGAGTTGCTAACGGATCCGTACTAACACATGAACTTAGTTTCGTTAATCATTTCAGTGGTGGCAATAACAAACTTTATGCCTCCGTAATGTGACCCGGACCTCTCTTCACTAGTTCGTATGGCCTCCTGCATAGACAGTCTCCAACTTAATTTTCTCTTGTATTATTATTTAAAGACTCTGCCAGAATAAATAAAACAAAAATATATATGCATAGGGTGGAACATTAATGCAGAAGCAGAGAACAGGATACATGGTTAACACCCCAGGATTAAAGGTCTGTATGTGTTATCCCTGAGCCCGTCGGGTGGAGTACAATAGATGCATGTCACTATAATTACACGACTAGCGAATGCTATGGTGGTTTCCCTTCCATACATTGCAAGGATACAGAAAAGACTTATTAAGTAGTGACACAAAACATGCTTACCCACATATATTTATGGCATACAGAAAGCTTCACCACCCTCCTGCTGGGATGTAATGAGAAGCTCGATTCACTCAGTCTTACGTATACATGACTTTATAGCTCAATATTCATGCTCAGTTTCGGAGTAGTTATGTATTCACCTAAGGTTCCTAATTATCAGTAATCATGCAGTGCAATGGGATGAGTGGACAAAGTTAGCAAGTGTGATAAAGGAGTGAGCTGGATGAATCATAAATATATTGGCATGTCTATGACACTGATATGTTCCAATATAAGGCAATTTTCATGAAGTGATTCTTTCTCTTAGGTGTATATAGATCATGTACATAATCTGCAAGCAATTAAACAAGCAATAAGTTTTCTACACAAATTAATTTAGGAACTTTAAAAGCAGTACACAGTATACTGTATAAGCGAGACTGCTTTTTAATATCTTTATATATTAAAATGTACACAAATAATAATCCTGGGTACCACTGCTGCATCAAAAGCCGACAACACCATCAGTGAAATATTCCTATGAGGCAGTTACACTTTATACCCAGTGGAGGCCTATCATCACTTAAAAATTTATTGCTGTATTATCTTGACAAAGAGCTTGTGAAGATACATTACAGAATTTTAATTAGAGACAGCTAAGAATTCAGTAAGAAAGTAATGACTGGAGACTTTCATCATTTGATAAGCTCATTTCAACATAAGCTTCACTGTCTCTGCAGAGCATAATGAAAATTGTTGAAGGTACATCCTTGAGTATACGTATATCGTAAAGGTTAATTCAGTATATATATATTTCATGTCTAGTGTCTCAATTGTCGAGTTTATTTAAATCTGTCAATGAACGTTAAGATAACAAATTAGTGAAATGAGTTCACTGTAATGACAGATTAACAGAAACTTCCTGTGTTGTTACACTGCAGTAGAGTAATTTGATAGAAAAATATGCAACTGCCAGACTAATAACAAAAGTGGTTTATAAGAAATCATTCTTTCATATGTAATTCTGGTATTATTCATAAGCTGTAAAGCATATCTCTGGAAAATAAGTGTTGTGTAGACGGAATTTACTGATATATATATTCCATAAATAAAGACGACACTTGTAACATTAACTAGTGTGAATAAATATAATACTGTTCACAGTTTTCTTCAGCCAACATGCATTATGAGGATGATACAGGTATTCTGTTATGTATCGAGTCGAGTCACTTCATAATACTATACTGTATAAATACTTGATAATGGCTTCTGCATCTATTCAGATATTCCGAGGCAAATAATTTACCTGCATTGTTAAAAAAAATCCAGAAATCTTGTGAAATGCAATAATGGCTTTTTCCTGAAACGTGGTTTATGCAAATATGATCTAAATAGTTTCTTAGGTGGGCCAATATAAACTTGGGAAAAAAAAAAGTGTGTGTGTGTGTGTGTAGTATTATTCATTTATTAAAACTTGTTACACTGTAAACAAGTACAGTACAGTACAGTAATATTACTTGCCATGTGAACTTATTTTCAGCAGTGTGAATGTTAACTTTTTGCTTATCAAATAGTACTGTAAGTAGTTAAACAATTGCTACCAATGGTCATTTATATTGTGGAAAGAATAATGGAGATGGTATCAACAAATGACAATTATCACCAAAGTTTATTATGATTACAGTACTGTACAGGTTATAGTCACAGATATCTTGTTGTTTAAGCTTAAGATGAATCTGTTAGATATTAGGTCAGTTTAACCATAATCTGAATGCTAATAGAAGTAAACTGATACTGTATTAATGAATATTAGTGTCCTTGTTTTAACCTGTATTAGTAGCATCACATATTGTTAATGAATTTTAGTGTCCTTGTTTTATCCTGTATCAGTTGCATCCCATGTTGCTAATCCTTTAAGTGGAACTGCAAAGAAAGAGGTTAGTTTGGCTTATCTTCATTAACATCATTCACTTAACATAATCATAACCCCAGTGAGGAAGTAGTGAACAGTGAACAACAAGCACATATAACATATACGTACATTCAGGCAGAAACAGACACATATCTATTGAGCAGAGCAACTAGGGTTCACATTATGGACGCTACACTCTAGAGGAAGTAACTGGAGAATATCCCAATACTGTATCTTGCATAACTCTGGTTACTAAACAAAATTTCACGATAAGATTTCAAAATTAATGGTAATTCCCATCTATATTTTCTTTAACAATAAATTTTCAATACTTTTTTGTTCAATAGTTATATTTTGCTTTGTTAAATTTAACTCACTTTCACTTGAAGCCAATCTTAAGCTAAAAAAAACATACAAATTTCATAAACATATTTAGGAGAAAAACATGACACTAACAAGTTATGAGAACTGATGAAGCCAAACAATGATGAAAGTTTTAAGAAAATGATAATAACACAATGAATATGTCTCACCTTCATCCACAACTAATAATATTCAGTGCTATAGTGAGAAAAATATAATTTTTTTAAAATTTATAGTAAACTGTTTTCATTCTTGGTCTTGCAAAAGGATTGAAACTCTGTAGTATAGACACATTTAGATAACATGAACACTATAACCTAACACCATTTCATAATTACTAAAGTACACTATAATTAACAAAAGGTTTCTTTAAGTAATGAAATTATACATTCATTAATATCTTGAATTAGATAACTTAAAACATGTATACTCTAGGTATAAATGATTTACAGTATGAAATAATTATCAGACAATTAACATCATAAGTATGTATCTTAACTTCCTTCAGTTTTCACTTTTGAACCAACGTGAAAATAACACAATTAGTTGATAAACAGCGACAAAATATTGCTTTACTACACAATTTGTTTCAAGTGACCATTAGAGCCATCCACAGGACCCCAATAAGGAACTGACACTGCAAATGAAGTGGGCACATCAATTAAACATATGTAAATACACATAGAGAATGTATCCACAGAACAGTCATTACTCGTAACCACAGGAATGATGGTAATCATATTTTAAGGTATCAGGCCCGGAACGTATCACACACACACACACACATATCTATGCAATTCCTCTCTGCCAATGGTCTCAGGGGAAATAAATTGGCAGCCGGACGGACAGACAGACATGTACTATGACAGAAAGATGGGCAGCCCTACAACACCTCCCTACATTAGGTTTGAGGAGTACCGGAATTCATTTACTGTTAATTTACACTTTCAAAAATTCAGATCGAATGTGGTAAAAATACTCTGCTGACAAGTCTACAGGTAAAACACACAACTATATGGGAGATGTACTAATGTACAAATTTGATCTCTAATGTAGATGAATGAGAATTCTCCATAAATTTACTCCTTCTACACACACACATGCACACTATATGTGGTGACCAAGATTTGAACTAAAACATTAACATGGTCTTCTGCAAATTTGGGTTTTGTTTATATTAAGAACTTTAAAAGTTCAAGCTCGAAGCTGTGTAACTTTTTTTCATTTGTTTTTAGTATGAGAGCACGTCCTTCATCAACTGAAATATAAACAATAACATAAACATTTCAACAATTGTTTCATCCAACTCTACAGTACAGTAGACCTACGAGGAGACATATAAAATAAAGGTAATCGTAATCAATAAGAGTAAACATTAGAATTTTATGTCATAGATGTGGATTAAAAATCTAGTAGACTCCATGATACACTTCAACTTATGTTCTTTCAAATGTATTTTCTTAAAATTTTCTGTTTCTGAAGATATTTGACAATACAAAATGTAATCTAACCACCTTACTGTGCTTCTGCCATGAGTGTCTTTAATACAGTACTTCAAGCTCAATATATTTTTCTTCAGTGTACAAACAACCAAATGGAATTTCTGCACAATTCATTAGTCAGTTGGAAGTTTCCAAATATTAAACGTCTAACACTGACATACAATAATCACACCTGATGTTAATGAGTATTTTTCTTTCCTTTTTTTGAGGTTCAGAATATTTCAAAAATGTATTTTTAATTAATGATAACCTTTCTGTTATACATCCTTGTACAGAAAGTGTAAAGTGTCTTGTTATCTGCAGCAATTATAACTTCTTACATTTGTAGGTAAAGGTAGTACGCATAATTGTGCCTTCATGATCTACCCGGTAACTTACCAGTACTAATCACTTTGTTACTTACCAGTTTTCAAGGTTTGTTATATCACTTCCACTTCTCAAGCAAATATCAAACCTTGTGATACAAACCATAAAAAGTAACTGAGTGTGTAAAAAGCGGATATGATGCCATTGCTTGATCAGTCATGACTGTAATGGCATTATCCGAAAGAAGCTCCTCTGACAAGATATGGTGTTTGAATATGAGCTGCTGCTTCATCAGAAGATGTCGATAGTCTCATCAAAGTTACGATCCCAGTAGCCACCAGAGTACAGCCAATCTGCTTGACGAGTGAATGGATTGGTCCCTTGTTCAAACCATCTGCAAGGAAACCTTTAAGTAATATACAGGGGGGTATATAGCTTTGTCAGAGGGACAATGGGTGTCTGAAAGTGATTCATGAATCAATTTTAGAAAATACAAATCAACGTTAAACACATTTAAAAATAAACCATCAATGCCTTAGGATAAATTTTTATAAGTGTTTACTTGTTAAGGCAGTCTTTATCTTTTCCCTTAATTCTTTTTTCCATTGTAAAAACATTGTGGTACTGTACTGTAATTTCATTGCAAAAACCTGGAGTTCCTTTCTAAACATATTATAGTTACCCCGGTACTATTTCTGGATACTGTACTAAATAGTTACGTTCTACTATTTTAAACTTTCCAGTGCGATAACCTAAATAACTTGTTTACGTCAAGACGCATTACACCTACCAGATCTACATATCTACCTGTAACTATAATTTCCTACGGGCCTCTCTCTCTTAATCATTAAATTTCAACTTGTTATAAATGCTTTATGTAAGCCATATATTACAGTAGTACCTGGCTTTCCACTCTTCCTTGCCCTTTTTCCTACTTTTCCTCGCATCTCTCTGCTTCTCTTCGAGTCGATTTTTCTCATTAGCTGCTGCGTCTATGTCTCCACTTTCCAACAGCCGAATATCCGGACGCAACCTGCAAGGTCAAGTTTGTGGCTTTAACAGTTTGTTCTTCATCATTGACAACAGATTAGAAGATAAAGAACAGAAGTAAAGCAGCTGAAGAAGCATATGATGAATAGTAACTCAGGTTTAGATGAAGTGGTGAATAAAAGGAAAGAAATTATAATTAACTGTAAGTGAAAAATATTCATGAAAATGGGAGAGTGGGGGGGGGTGGGGGGGGAGACCTGTAGGAATATTATGAAAATAATCATTAATTGTTGTATTTACGGTATCAGTATACAGTACAGTGGTCCCTCGCTTAATGAACACAATTCGTTCCAGAAGGTCGTTCATTAACCGAAAATTTCGTTAACCGAAACCATTGTTTCAAGGGGATTTTGGGTAATTGGTTCCAGCTCACCGAAAATTACATACATAGTAAAAATAAATGCAGTAAAGTACACTTACTTTGAGGTGTGTATGTAGAAGGCTCCTGGTTGATGATGATGAGAATTAGAAGTGGGGGTGGAGGAGAAGGGAGAAGAGAAGGAAGTGGGGGTGGAAGAGAAATCACTCCATGCTTCATGCCGTCATTTCACCCATAAAATTTTAACTTCACTAGGTGTAATTCAAAATTATTATCTTTAAATCAACACTGCACTGCACTATATATTGTCAATATGTAAAACACATTTCAGAATGACCAATAATTGTACTGTAAAAAGTTAAAAATAGTTTATGTTCAAGAGAGCCACAAGCAAGATGTTACCTCCACTGACCAGAGATACAAACTGACGCCTTGATGGGTGAGTCAAGTGGCTGATTGGTGCACCAAAAACAAGTTTCCTGTACTGCAATTATGTTAAATAAGTGTTAAAATTACTAAAAATTTTAATATAAAACTTGGAAAATTATTGAATAGTACAACCTTCTTGATATTTACTCAAATGGTAACGAATTTAAGCCCTAGAACCGATTACTGTATTGGTGGACTAATATTCCAGCTGGTGAGCGAGCGAAAACATGTTGACATGATTTCGTAAAAATTTCGTTAACCGAATTTTTTTCTTTAACCGAATTGAAGATTCTTATGGAAGGTAATTCGTTAACCGAAATTTCGTTAACCGAGGGATCACTGTATTAAGATATCGAATGGCCGTGTAAGAAGCATAATTGAAATGCTCTTAACCGGGAAACCAAACGCATTTAAAAACCCCGAAAGATGGTATATAATCAATGTTTGTATAACATCTTAACATTTTTGGACGGCTGTCAAAAGTTTCTACAATATACGTACTCTGTATGTATGTGTGTGATTGTGTGTGTGATTGTGTGTGTGATTGTGTGTGTGTGTGTGTGTGTGTGTGTGTGAAAAAACAGTGATGGTGATGTAGTGAAGGAGATACAACGATGGTGATGTTGTGAAAGAAATACAGTGATGGGATGTGAATGAGAAATATTGAAGACCTAGAATGGTTACAGGAGCACAGTATCACTATCAGGGACCTCACCTGCAGTCGGTGGGTCCTAAGGTTCGGCGCAACTCCTCGCTCAGCTCGTTCAGGGACATGGCGAACAACGTGAAGTGGTAGTACTGCAACAGTTAACAGTGTCAAGGTTGTATGATGAATATTAGTGAAGACAAAGGATAATACTGTACTGATGAATGAGAAAATTGAGGGTGAAAAAAATAGAGTACAGTACCGTACATGTTTTATGAAACATGAGACACACAGAAAAGGAAATAAACTGGTGAAGGTAAAGAAGACATTTGCAAAAAGAGAGCAAAGAAGAAAGAAGTAAATATAGACGAGAAGATTGCTAATGAAAGGTTATAAGGCATGAGAACACATGATAAGAGGTAAAGGTGCTATTAATGAAAATGGGGGGTTTAAGTCACGTTTGATATGTATATACAGTATATATATATATATATATATATATATATATATATATATATATATATATATATATATATATATATATATATATATATATATATATATATATATATAGTGGTGGTGTGTATCAACAATTACCTGAGGGGATGTAAGTGGCCTGGGGTCGGCTTCCCACAAGGTGCTGGAGTTAGGAATGTCGATGCTGTAGGAAGAGTCTGTCCTTGGGTAGCCGCCCTCTTCTGGCTCTTCAGGGGGCTCCCCATCCTCCACCTCCACCCCTGCCTGCAGCAACAACAACATATTGCAGTTCCTCATCTACAATCACCAGCGGTAATAACAATGCATGGACGAAAAGAATGGCACAAGTGCAGGCGCTGTCAAAAGTAATCATCCACACCCTCCCTCCATCATACCCTCGAGCTCAAAGCTTTTCTACGCAACGAAACATAAGAGGGTGTGTGAAGAATTGGGGGGCTAGATGGTGGCGGAACCGGTTAAGCAAGAGGGCGAAAGTCAAGGGTGTTAAGGTTGGTGGCTGTAGTTTGACAATGAAGGCCTTAATGACTGACAGTTGATAGGTCTAAAGCCCAAACATCCAACCAATCAGGAGGGGTGTCATATGAACATAACTTTTCCTTAGTAATATCTATGTCTTTACTTTAGACTGTGGGGAGGAATGTGAGTGCGCCTTTGGCAGGTTAATGTGTCATTAAGGTTGATAAAGCGTCTTACTTCCGTGAGGGAAAGCCCATGGTGTGGCTTTGTGTTTGGCCTTGTTTACCACCAGTAACACTAAACTGGGCTGTCGACCATTCCCCCTCTTCATCCCACGTTTACTTACCTTGCAGAAAGGACCGGCCAAGAGCAGTGGTTAGGTGGTGGAGTAGGTGTTTACTTTTAACCGTGACTGTATACTGTGTGACTTTTAATATAAATTACAACGAGAGTAGTGCAGCAGTGCACAATACTGGATACACTTCTGGTTCTGCATATTGCCCTGAGAGATTGGAGCGCCTGAACTTTCCTAGCTTATACTGCAGATGGGCAAGAGGCGACCTAATTGAGGTGTATAAGCATCCCAAGGGGCACTACTCAGTCGAGTGTCCTTACTTGGAGCTGGCGTACGCTTGCCTCACAAGGGGTCACAGCTCATAATTGAAGGAGCCGCAGGTCCAGAAAACTGTGAGGGCAAGCTTTTTCGGAGTGAGAGTTGTGAACTCTTGGAACAATCTGCCAGAAAGTGTTGTGACGGCACCGAGTGTGAGTTCTTTCAAGACCAGACTTGACCAACACTGAAGCAGGTTCAGGTACATTCAGGAGCCGGTGTATGCCCAGTACCTGCCAACAGTGCGTAACAGAGAGCCAGTACATGACTAGTACTTGCCAACAGTGCGTGACAGAGACGTGACCGACCGCCCAAGCGGCTAATGAGCCGATCAGTGGTGAAGAGGATAAAAGTAAAAGATACATATTCATGGAATGCTTAACTGATTTATCTGTAAAGATAAATATGCAAGGTATAAGTGACACTCGTACACCCATACAGACAAACGGTCATATCCATACTATTTTCTCTCAAATCAAGATGAAATATGCTATTTGTCTGCATTTATGTATTTCTTGTAATTTTCTGTTTTTTTATTCACGATGTTAACAGTAGAATATTAATACAGTATTTCCTAACATTAATTGTTAATGCTACGGTAAATATATGTCACTGAATATTCATCATCACCCAACTAAACCTAATTACTAAAATTTCATGCTGAAAACTATGTTTATGAAATTTCTACACATTTTTAAAGACCATACCTGCTAGAATGTTCTTTATATCTACACACACACACACCTCTCTATTTCTGTAAATAACTGTTTGTATCTAGGCTGTTACTGTCAGTCAAGGTTATGTTGCCCTTAATTCACAATTTCTTGCCTTCCTCACAGCTGCTCCTCGTCTCATGAAAGTCTGAAATAGTATAGTTGATATATTTTTGTCACATGATTTCTAACTATTGTTTCAGCCTGCAAATAAATCTTAAATTACAACCGATAATATTAGTCTACAGATTTCAAGTGTCTCTCGCACCCCATCTCTTATAAAATTTTCATTGTCAAAAGCACGAGATTATTCTTTATCTCTCAAAACAACAAGGTCTTTCTCAACTTCCCTCACCAACACCAAGGTCTTTCTCAACTTTCCTCACCAACATAAAGGTCTCTCAGTTCCCTCACCAACGTCAAGGTCTTTCTCAACTTCCCTCACCAACTTCAAGGTTCATAACAATACAAAGGTCTCTCACCTTCATTTACCTACATCAGGGTCCTCAGCTTGTTTCACAAACACCAGGGTCCCTCAGGTTCCCTCACAAACGGCGAGGGACCTCATCTTCCATTCACTAAAGCCCTCACCTCTAACACAAATCAAGTTATCTCAAAGCTACACTCCTGAAAATGCAGGTCCCTCGGCTTTCATCAGAAAGGTCCAAATCCCTCAAAATACGGTATATAGCCAACATCCAGGTCCTTTTAAACTCCTTCACTAACATCCATGTACAGTTTCTCTCAGCAACGGGGCCTTTCATTTACCTCGGTGTCGCTACTCATCCTGAAGGAGGAGGTGATGGTGTTGAGCTTCTTAAAGACTTTCCTGGGAGTGTGGGCCGGGCTGGCCCCCGCCGAGCCATCCTCACTCTTCTTCTTGTCGCTCCGTCTGCGGGTGAGAGTAAATGAGACTGTAGGCTATGGAGCAAGGGGTGAAACGGGGAGTAGGAGAAGCCAGCAATGAGTTAAGAGGAGGGATAAGAAGATAATGGCGGAGTAAGAAGTAAAATTAAACCACTTTTTAAGCAAGGTGTAACATGATACCAGAAATTTTTTAAGAGGTATCGAAACATAGTTCAGATGAATTATAGAATGAGAGGAAAGGGTTGTTGTTAGACATTATACAAGATGACTTACAGATGTAAGATGAAAATCGTGGAGTGATGCAAGAGAGACGAGATAAATTAAATGTAGCAAGAAATACCATTGAGAAATGAAAATTTTTAGCAGAAGCGCTTAGAATCTGCTAACATAAATTTGAAAAAACAAGAGCGGCTAACGAGCCGATCAATTGGTGAAGAGGATAAAAGAAAAGTACTTGTCAACAGTGCGTAACAGATGTGACTGATCGCCCAAGCGGCTAACGAGCCGATCAGTGATGAAGAGGATAAAAGTAAAGTAAACAGTAAACAACTCTCCAACTTATATGGAAAAGGTTACAAGAAACAACAACATAAACTTATGAGAGACATTACATATGGTGATCACATGCCTGAACTTTACATTCTCAAATAATCACACGTTAATATTTTCCCCTTGGCGTTGGGTATCATGGTGTGTGTATGTGTGTGAACAACATTACAGTATCTATACTGTATGTGTGTGTGTGGACCGAGGGATTACACATCTTATATAATATTTGTGTTTGATCAACGGAGTGTAATAATAATAATAAAATACTAATAATAATGATAACAACAAAAATAATAATAATGACAATAAATAACGGTTTATTGAAAAGTACAGCAGCCAGGGGTTTAAAATATACAATGGACAAAATAATGACTTGCAGTATTAGGTATGAATCACTGCTAGAGTAAACACGTGGTTGTAGGCCGCCACACTGATGGTATCGTAGGGGGAACACGTGGTTGTAGGTCGCCACAATGATGGTATCGTAGGGGGAACACGTGGTTGTAGGCCGCCACACTGATGGTATCGTAGGGGGGACACGTGGTTGTAGGTCGCCACAATGATGGTATCGTAGGGGGAACACGTGGTTGTAGGCCGCCTCACTGATGGTATCGTAGGGGTATCGAGATATTAATGTTGTCTAGCACTCAGGATGGATGGAAACTCTAAGGTGGTTTTCTTGTATAATATAAGTTATATGATAGACAGTCTGGAGCTGGAGGTGCCGTGTGGTGAGGGAAGCTGCTCAGTAGAGACGTTCGGTGAGTAGCGTGTTGTAGGAGGTAGATGTGCAGGAGCTTCGTTAGAGAAGATGTTGCCTGTTGCTGGCCTCCTGGTTGAATGAATGCTGACAGCGTGGAGCTTGCTGGAGGAGGTGTTGCTTGTTCAGGAAGATGGGCAGAATGAGAGTTGGTTGGTGAGGAAGCTCAGAGAAGGACAGCTGGTGGGTCGCCATGCTCGCTGGCGGGAGCGTGGACCGCCAGGCAGGCGAGGAGAAGCGAAGGCCGCCAGGCAGCGGCGGAGGAGGAGGTGTTGCTTGTTGTAGAAGAGAGGCTAGAATGAATCTCAATGGAGAGACAGAGCTTATATACCCAGCAGCCGTGAGTCCTCTATGAGTCATGTTGGGAAAACCCGAGAAAGTCGCCGGTTCCTGGTTCCGTTGCTAAGATACGGTAACATCTGGTTGGTTGCTAGGGAAGGCGGTAGCAGGTGGTGGCTGTGGCTACGCAGTTGTAGGGGAGACGTCCATTACAGTATCGTAGGAGGGGAACACGTGGTTGTAGGCCACCACACTGATGGTATCATAGGGGGGAACACGTGGTTGTAGGTCGCCACACTGATGGTATCATGGTGGGGAACACGGTTGTAGGTCGCCACACTGATGGTATCATAGGGGAACACGTGGTTGTAGGTCGCCACACTGATGGTATCATAGGGGGAGGTCGCCACACTGATGGTAATGTGGTTGTAGGTCGCCACACTGATGGCATCATGGTGGGGAACACGTGGTTGTAGGTCGCCACACTGATGGTATCATAGGGGAACACGTGGTTGTAGGTCGCCACACTGATGGCATCATGGTGGGGAACACGTGGTTGTAGGCCACCACACTGATGGTATCATAGGGAGGAACACGTGGTTGTAGGTCGCCACACTGATGCCATCATGGTGGGGAACACGTGGTTGTAGGCCACCACACTGATGGTATCATAGGAGGGAACACGTGGTTGTAGGTCGCCACACTGATGGCATCATGGTGGGGAACACGTGGTTGTAAGCCGCCACACTGGTTGGTTCCCACGGTCGGTACAGTTGGTACCTCCCCTCTGGTATTGTAAACATTGACTTGATAACAGCCAGAGTTTCCACTGTCCACCTCACTGTCTCAGCACCATGTTCATTCACTGTTATTGTTTTCCTCTCTTTTGGTAATTGAAATTGACACTTGTGATTAAACAATCCTTGTATTGGTTTCTTAGTGGGGGGAAGGGGGGAGGGTTGGGGTGTCCCATGTTGACCCGGCTGCTCCATAGGGAGCGCCGAGAGTCGTCTGTCCACGACAGTGTGTGTGTTCATAGAATGTGTGCACAGAATAATAGCGTTACAAAATTATATAAATCTATTGGACAAAGTTTGTATATAGGAGAATGTGTCCATGAAATAGTGAATATACGTAAAATGATGTGTAAGTCGGTAATGAGTGAGAGGAATACAACGTGTGTGGAGAGAGCGAGGCAATGTGTATACAGTACTTCATTTGTATAAAATTACAGTCATATACTGTAATTGTTTCATTGGGAACTGTTTTTGTACATAAATAGAAAGAAGCATTTCATCATTTCTAAAGACTAAACATCACACACGTAAGATAAAGATATGTCTTTAACCTCGACCACATACACACAGGTATACTGTACTCACATAAGAATACGCAAGCACCTGTCCTAGACCTTGTGAACACCTTCACCAAGAATAAACATACTGAAGAGAAACTCCTTGAATTACACACACCTGAACCATACACACCAACACAATGGTGGGCTTATACACACATCAAGACTAAATACACACACACACTCATGTTCACATTCAATACCCCCCCACACACACACACACATTCATGTACACATTCCATACCACACACACACACACACACACACACCACATACATATTTTTTCCTATCTTAAATTACCGCTTTGACGGGGAAAGGAAGCCGCTGGTTTAATTAACTTCCCCCTTTGTTTTTGAAGTTTGTCCTTCATTTTCCTGTGTTAGTACAGGACGGCACTAGAGTACCCGGAGAAAACCTGTGAAATTAAATTAAGTCACACTGGACAACACCCTTCTCACACCTGTCCGGGAGGGGAATTTGAACCTAGAACACAATAGTGAGGGATACCCGTGATACCCCCCCACCCCCAACGCACACACACTCACCTGAACTTGTGTGCGTTAGTCTTCATGTATTCATCGTAGCTGGTGTTATCTGTAGCGCGCAGGAAATCCGTCCATTTACCGTACAGGAAACACAACTTCTTTTTCCTGGGGGAGAATAAATAATCTTCTTAACATTGGAGATAAAAAGTGAAGTTAATGAATAAGATCAAGAAGGAGAGGTGGGGGGGGGGGAGGTGTTAAAGGAGAGTAAATATGGGACTTTGAATACAGTAATATGATAAATTCTTAATCGCTTGCTTTCTACAGATCAGTAGACATCAGTTTATGACATCACCAAAAATACCAGACGTTAAGAGTATAAACAGAAAGTTAACAACAGAGAACATGTTCATATTGTTAATGTCATCATCATTCAGTTCTTCCACCTGTCTCTCTATAGCTGTGCACATCAATTGTACTTTTTCCATATATATTTGTCTGTGTAAATCTCCTAACTGTCTCTCGGTGAAGTGTTATACAATTGAGTTAGAGGATGAGTGAAGGCGAGTGAAGTTCAGGGAAGATTAGACTGATACTAGGCTAGTACCAGGGTCTGGCCCAGCTTATTTTGAATAAATTAAAACGATTTTTGGTCCACAAGTTTGAATTTCCGCATGCACACACACACACACACACATACACACACTAATACTCCTGTACTACTACTTTGTTGTCACTCAGAATCGAGTATGACGATCATCATTCTTCGTTGGTGAGCTCTGAGGTGACTGCACAGAAGCTTACATCTGTGAAGGTGATGATTAACTGTGAGCATTTTTGCCGAAGACGAAGAAAGCTTGAGTGAAGAAGAATTAGAGATGAAGAATTATATAGTACAGTAGATCCTTATGACCTGGAGGATCGTGAGGTCTTGTCACATGAAATATATTCATTGATTCATAAAATATCACGGGAAAAAAGTGTGGACTGAGCTAATATGTTTACTTACTGATTAGGGATAATAATAATAATAATAATAATAATAATAATAATAATAATAATAATAATAATAATAATAAACTTATGGAAATGAGAAGAGTTAAACACAGGGCTAAAAGATAATACTGGTTAATTATAAACATTAAAATCACATATATTCACTAAAGCTTAATGTAAAAGAGTTATAAGCTTTTTTTTCATATTCGCCACTTATCGCCACTTATCAGCTTACTAGCCGTTTGGGCGGTTTATCCAGTAAATCTTTCACCCTGTCTTCCAGCTAATTGACTGTAAGGTTCTCAGCCTGACAGACCTCACTAAGCCTGCTCAAGTTGAGACACTAAGAAACTCCAAACTTACCTTCTGTCTATGATGAAGCCTTCAATACGATGGAGGTCCTTGGAGAACCACCCGGCTGTCTTAAAGGTGACGACACTTTTGTGACCTGTTTAAGAGGAGTAGTAGTGAAGGGAAGACAAGGGAAGAGGGAGAGGAGGAATTTAAGGGCGATGGTAGAGAATGGAGAGAGAGAGAATAAGGATTGGAAGAGGGAGGAGGATGAGGAAGAGGGGAATACGAGGGTTCAGTAATAGGGGACCAGGGATGAGAGGATAAAAGAGGGTTTACACAAAGATAAAGAAGTTTGCATTCGACAAAAATGCGATATTTGCGTTGAGTTTTAGAAATGGGGATGTATTTAGCAGTCAGAACGGGTTTGGACGACGATAGAGTGGTCGAAAGACATGGGTAACGATGATGTGGGTAATGAAGACGTTTGCGGCGATGAAGTAGAGATAGGAGCCGTGGGCAGGGGTGTCATCATCGTTGGTAACGTCAGCAGGACAGCAGCAGGGGAGAGAGACAGAGAAAGCATCAAGCATGATGTAAAGATGAACTCAGTAAGTGGTGATCACCAATACCTATGACCAACAAACCATAAATAAAAGCCTCAACATAATTAAAAAAATACGACAAAAACACTTAACCCAATCACTACGGGGACGCCAATTTTAATAATCTATTTGGTTAACACCAGACGATTTTTTCAGTACTGAGGGGACACCGTACAGAAAGGGTTACAGATAAAAGATATGTATGGAAAGTTAAATTCAAAACCAACTCCTAGTGGTACCCATAACCTTTGTGTGTGTGTGTGTAATAATTTTCAGACTTCCCTGTGGGCGCCGTTTGACGCTCGACAATTATCCAGGCATAATCACTTAATGTTCATACTCAGCTCTGCATGTCTGGAGTAACAGGTGCAATGGCTGTGGTGATCCTTTCCTGTAAGTGAAGCTCTAAATCATGAATTTTGACGGAATAAACAATGACCTCGACGAATCCTTAAAAAGGAAGCCTAATGAGATTAGATCCAAATTTCTATAGGGATCAGATAATTGGACCATCTCTTCCACCCCAGTGACCTTAACATTTGTCAATCGAGACCTTTTGAACTATTATGCTATACTTTTGGCATAATTAGTGGATGGCTGTAATGTACAAGTATGGCCCTGGCACAGCTGGAGTGTATCAGTAACACAGCCAGCTTGTTTGTACCTTTGAATGGTTGGGTGTACCTTTACTGTAGTTAGTCTATCTTAAATGTACATGGTGAAAGCGCACCTTTGACTTGGATGAAGCAGTCACTTATTACGTGGGGGAGTCGTACCTGTGGCATGGTTAGTGATCTCCATTGAGCCGTACTGCTCGATCCACAGCTTGCCTACGATGATGTTGTGGACGCAGCAGTTGACGTTACTCCACGTGTAGGCTTCACCGTGGCTGCCAAGGACATGCGGGGTTAGTCACATCCATTATTCGCATGCACCAGTAGGCAGAGAAAGGCGAAGGAAGAACAGGAGGGTGACGCAGAAGAGAAATGGGGGAGGAGGGAGGGAGAAATGTAGATGGAGATATGGAGAAGAAAAAGAAGGGGAGATACATATATTGACGTAAACATAGGAAGAAGAGTACAGGTAGAGGTAGTGGAAGAGGGGCAGCATAGTTAATAATCCTCAGTTGCTCGCCCAGAAGTGGCCAAGTACGATGTATCACCACCTGAGTGTGCATCTGTACCACCAATCATCTGTACCGTCAACCATCTGTACCACCAACCATCTGTACCACCAACCATCTGTACCACCAACCATCTGTACCACCAACCATCTGTACCACCAACCATCTGTACCACCAACCATCTGTACCACCAACCATCTGTACCACCAACCATCTGTACCACCAACCATCCGTACCACCAACCATCTGTACCACCAACCATCTGTACCACCAACCATCTGTACCACCAACCATCTGTACCACCAACCATCTGTACCACCAACCATCTGTACCACCAACCATCTGTACCACCAACCATCTGTACCACCAACCATCCGTACCACCAACCATCCGTACCACCAACCATCTGTACCACCAACCATCTGTACCACCAACCATCCGTACCACCAACCATCCGTACCACCAACCATCTGTACCACCAACCATCTGTACCACCAACCATCTGTACCACCAACCATCTGTACCACCAACCATCCGTACCACCAACCATCTGTATCACCAACCATCTGTACCACCAACCATCCGTACCACCAACCATCTGTACCACCAACCATCTGTACCACCAACCATCCGTTCACCAACCATCCGTACCACCAACCAACCATCCGTACCACCAACCATCTGTACCACCAACCATCTGTACCACCAACCATCCGTACCACCAACCATCCGTACCACCAACCATCTGTACCACCAACCATCTGTACCACCAACCATCTGTACCTAATTAACCATCCGCCGTACCAGCACTAACCATCTGTACCACCAACCATCCGTACCACCTTAACCATTCCACCAACCATCTGTACCACCAACCATCTGTACCACCAACCATCCGTACCACCAACCATCCGTACCACCAACCATCTGTACCACCAACCATCTGTACCACCAACCATCTGTACCACCAACCCTCTTATTAGACGTTTACCAACACTGTAAAGCTTTAATCTCACCATTCACCAACAAACACCCTTCACCAACAACCAACAGAACATCAGCAAAATACACAAACGGGAAACCGCCATTTACCTATTAACACTGTAAACCTGAGTAATGTAGCAAGTGGGTGGCTGGGAGGGCGTCTCTACCCCTCCTCCCACTCCTACCAACACTGTAAACCACCAGCCTCATTCTAATATCCCTAACCATAACAGAACAACTCCTTGAATCCTCAGTTTTCAATGTCAAATCTTCGCCTCTTCGTTAAAAACCTGTATGACGTCACAGTGTTACACTCACTCCTTCACGTTCATTACACGCTCTCTCTTCCCCTTTTCCCAATTCACCGGAAGGACTCACTTGGGCAGCTCCACCGTGAGTATGCCTTTGGGCTGTATCTCAACGCTCTTGCCCCAGAACTTAAGCTTGGGATGGATAGAACCGTGGAAGTTCCAGTGCTCGGAGTCGGCGTAGAATGCGGAGACGGGCGGGTGGTGGGAGACCTGCTCGCACACTATCCTGTTGGGGAAAAGATACAATAAGGCCACGTAGCAGGAGAAACGACAAAGGCCAGAGAGAGAATGGAAGACAAGGAAATAAACAGAGAGGAAGAGTATGGAGAGCAGAAAGAGTGAGTTAAAAGAGGGGTTAGTTGATAGTAACACCAACAGGACTGACATACAAAATGATCAGATCCAACCTTTTATTAACCTAGTAACTTTTATATCAACAGGAAACTTCTTTTCCATTGGTTCAAGGTACTGTACGTTCGCACCAAGTTCATCGGTGCAAGGTAACTCACATTGGTCGATGTGTAAATAACAGCTGGTGTGTAGGGCGAGGGGGAGGGAGTGGTCAAGACAAAAGAAAAGGAGACAGGGCCGAATGTGGTAGGGATTTAGGAGGGTATATGTAGGAGCAAAGAATTTATGTATTAATAAAAATAGTCAGGCTTCTGGCAAGACGAGTTACAAGAAGATATATAAACATTACTTAGGAAGCAGTAGTTTTCTGCCTTCATTTGTCTTCCCCATTATATCTTGCCAACCATAATACTTATTCTAGGTAATATATAAGGGATTGTCTTGGTATTGTACGAGGCCAAATGTCACTTTAAAGATTTACTTATCTAAACCGTGCCAAGAATAGCAGGATATAGCATGTAGATTCTCCACAGAGCTTGTTGAGAGCCTATCTCCACAATTTTGTATGTGCAGCTGCGGACAAAATTCTCTGTACACTTGGCAATATCTGGCATCTACTTCTGGGTCATATATTTGATTGTTCTATATCTTATAACGCTGCTTTTCATCACATATTATGTTGAAACCACAAAATTAAAAAAAATAATAATACAGTACAAAGAAATATCTGCGATAATACGTTAAAGTCCCAACCCCCTCACCTATTGATCCACAAGAACTTACATGTCAGATACTGCCTAGTGTCCAGGGAATTTTGTTTGCAACTATACAAGATCAAGGAGAAATGCGATATTTATATATATTAAACTGTAACTTTTATTAGTTTTATCAATAGTCATATGGTAACAAAGGAACACAAGGCCAGAGAGACAACTTTACTCCTGACGTTTCGTCATGAAGGATTTTATCAAAGGAATAGCCCTGTGTTTCCTTTGCCACCCTACTACCATTTGTCCTAATGAATACTATAGCATTATTACTCCAACAATGTTAGAGAGGTGAAGACTCCCTCAACTCCCTTCCAACGGTGTGAGTGGTGTTGGCTCTGTCTACCCAGAGGGAACGAAACAGGCTCCTCTAGCACCACCCAAGTAGTAGATGTCGGCGGAGGCTCCCTTATATCACCTTCCCAGTCACTGGATGGAATTAACCACTACTACTCCAGGTAGAATAGTGTGCAGGCTACCTCAGCTGGGTGAAACCTTCTCTAGCTTCTCGTAGCATTATGGGTGGGGTGGAGGCTACCCTGGCGCGACGTCATCTGGGGCAGGAGCAGCCACACAACTTTAAGTTTTCCAGAGTGGGCGAGGTTTGGTTCTGCTGGTAATCCTTTGTGTTATGTACACCAGCCTCCCCTACCACAGAGTACACTTACACATTTTCACACATGCGTTTAATATACAGTACACAAAATAGTCTTTAAACACTTCTTTTTTTTTAAACACATACAGCAGTACAGTACATCCCCGTGTATATACCAACACGTGAAACTGTATTTTCCCAAGGCTAGTACTTACGATTATGCCCCCCCCCCCATGCCAGCACATGAATTACGGACCTGTATAGCAGACAGGTAATAACCCAATTTGCAAAACGCTAAAAAATTTATTATGTAAGTGAAAGGAAAAATTCTTAAATTGTGTTAAATGATCACGTGGGTAAAATATTTAAATTTTGTGACAAACAATGAGTGTCCCACGATAAGTGTGTGAGAAGCCGAGATAGACAGTAAGATAATTATGACACAATTATGAATCTTATGGACGCCATTATAGACGTTTTGGTTTTGAAAATCCTGTCACTGGATGCTAGAATCTTTCTCTACTAGCTATTATATATTGACAGATCAGTGAATCATCAACCCGCTAGTAAACGAACAACTAAGGGGCTGTACCTGTTGATACGTGGAGACATATAGTTGCGCTTGCTGGCACGTGAAGATGTATATCTGTACCTACTGGTACAGATACGTGGGAACTATAATTGTAATTGGTGGTGCATGGAGACATGTAACTGTACCTATCAGTACACTGGGCGTACAGCTGTACTTGCTAGTAAGTGAGAACCAATTGCATTTGCTGGTACGAAAACCTGTACAATACGCACAACTGTTTGTGTTGGTACAGTTGCAGACAGAACTTCCTGAACACTTGGCAGACTTTCCTGGCACTATCAAACAATGCCCATCTAGCGAGTTATATATGTTCCCAAGGTGCTACTCAAATGGCAAGACTAGAATGTATGAAACCATCGAGTTCTATTGAGTTAGAACTAGAATTATCTTAAGTAATTACTTCATTAAGCTGAGAAGAAATCGTTACCCACTTTTGGAGCGCCATGTCGGTTTTTCCCAGTATTAGTTCAGTGTTTAATAAAACTGCTTTAGATTTTCGGGTTATGTCAGTGGTACCTTGAAGGTTATGCATATACAACGACGTTTGGAGTTTGTCAGCTCACCTGACATCTTCATAGTTATCTTGAGTGGTGAATTCAGGTGGATTGTAAGAGTATAACTGAGCCTGTTGTACCGAATAGAAGCTTGTCTATACTGTACACTATTGGAATGAGGGGGATCATGAGGCCACAAAAAATCTGTGTAATCTTGAACCTCGGGACGCACCCCAATTCTCGAAAATATTTTGCTGATATCAACACCAGATAACTGATTTAGGGGGAACGCTACAATACACATAACTTTAGCTGTAAGCCGTCATTAGGGATAGTGGAGACAGGATATGGCTTTGCACTACAATTAAACGCAATCCAAAAATTTTCAGTAAAATCCTGATTTAACTCTTCCTTAATGTTATTGTACGTATCTTTATACTCTTCTTGTTTAATTAGAATTTTAAAAGTTGTCTTCAGTTTGCCCTTTGCCAAGTTCATGGTAGCCGGACCCAGTTCAGACCATGGTCACATGGATTACATTCATGGTAGATACTGTCCTCTTTTAACGGCTACACATCTGCATTATACCATGTTAATGGTCACATAATTCCTACATTTCTTCTGGTGGTGGAGTATCGCTGACCTCTTAGTTTGATTGACAACAACCCTTTACAGCTATCTTAGTACACACCTATCGAACCCTCCTGTCTTTTGATCGGTAAATCTCTGAGGTAAATTCCCAATATTAGGTGGCCAGTATACGTGTGACGTAGGCACGGTTGTTGTTCATACATCCCCTTCAATATTTACATCAGGAAAATTTATGTCTCATTTTTAAGTGAGACCCATCTTACTTTAATTAACCCTCTAGTGATTTAGTGTGCAATTTTTTTTTCTTCTAAAACTTACGATGATGAAAAAATGGTTGTACAAGTTCTCTTAAGCGGTCGTAGTTTTCTAACCAGGTATTTTAAGATAAACTAACCGTAGGTGTTGATGAATCAGTATATGTGGGAGGGAGGGGGGACCACAGTGAAACCTGGCTCTGCACTATTCCTAACTGTCTTACAATTCACAAAGTCATCTTGAAAGTTAGAGTATACGCGAAATGAAGCTGTTATTGAGAGAGTAATTCGTAAAGATCATAATGTGATAAAGACTATGACTGATGGAAGTGTAACAAGAATACAACTGGCATAAACGTATGACATCAAGCTTTTAAGTGTGACGCAAGTACTGCACCAAAATTCTGATAATGATAAAAGTGTTTCTATACAGTATAATTGTGATGAAAGTGTACTTATAGAGTATAATGATGATAGAAGTGTTCCCATAGAGTACAATTACGTTTCAAGTGTTACCATAAAAGTCAAATGAAGTACAATAGTGACGTAACTACTATGAGAGATTCCAAGAGTTACGGTGATACTTCACATAAAACAAGAAACACAGACAGACGCAGTAACAAGAAAACAGCAGAAACTCACCATGAGGCACGAACTAGAGCCAACTATTATGTACTGTGAATGAGGAGGATGAGCAAGAGAGAGAAGGACATACTGATAACAAACATAATGAAAGATAATGACATGAAGACTTAAAAGAAACAAGGAGACAAATATTCATTACAGCTCAAAACTTAACTAAGACAACATCCTCTAAATCAAAATAATACCTTTGTCGCATCAAGAATAAGTACAATAAACTAGATGAGAATAAGATACAGCCTATTGATGAGTATACTGACACGACCCAAGGAGAAGGCAGGAGGCCAACTAATAACAAAGTATTAAGAAAGCATATTGTATGAGGATGGAAGACTCCGGCTAATATAGCAAAGACACCTTAGACTCAAGATAATAACACAGCGCTATATTAGTTCGATATAATATAGTGATAACAATACTTATAGCTGAAACCTACACCACTGGTTGGTTGATATATGCAGTATATGTTTACTATGGTTGGGTGGGAGCTCAGTAAGTACCTAAGCAGAGAATGGGTTTGGCGATCGAGTGATACAGTGGTTCTCCTCATATCCTAATGGTCACTGATTCGCTAGTCCTCCCAGCTGTGAATGGGCAACTAACTTTACCCTTGGAAAAATAATAACTATTGTTGTAGGGTTGGCCACACTGCCTCCTTGTGTACCGAAAGCTTAGTATTCAGTGTCCACACTGCCTCTGGCGGACCGTCAGGCCTTTGGGACAATTTCAGGTAAAGAATTAGAAGAGGTAAAGAATATAGGTAAGAAGGTAGTAGGGAGTTATGTAAGTAAACAGGATAATAACAAACGTGACCAAATAAAATATTATGAAGTATAAGAAAAATAACTTCATTACTTTGAAATAAAAAAAACATTAAATCCCCGCCAAGGTGCTGCAGGTGAGAGAGGTGGCCGCAACACTACCGCCCCATATTCAACTTCCATTTACTATTTTATCCATTTAAAAAATAAGAAAATATACACATTTGTTACTTTAAATATGAATGACTGAAAAAGCAACATCTTTTATGGAATTACTTTTGGAAACTTCTGACTGACTGACCATCATACGTAACCTTACTTTACTTTACCTAAACTAATCTAGGTATAAGTTGTGATGATAAATGACGTCTTAAACCAACCAGAGGTAAATTTTACTATATTGATACTCATTTCCGTGAAGAACGATAAAGGGGTGTGTATGGTGGGGAGGGGGGGAGGAGTCGAGTCTTGAAGGAAGAAGGTAAAAGAAAATTGAAAGAGGGAAAACGAATGAATATAAACAAGAAAAGATTACAGGATAGAAAGAAGAAATAGTGAAATGAAACGAAAGTAACACAAAAGAGAAAAATAAGAACCCGAATGGAATAAAATAAGAAAAATAGATGGGAAGTGATAGACAGAATTAATTAAAGAAAGAAAAGAGAGAGAGAAAGCAAAGGAAAGCTAGAAAAAAATAATAAAAGAAATTGTTGGCAGCGGGAGTCGAGAAACCAATTTAGGAGAGACTCAAAAATTTTCTTCCGCTTTAAAAAATAAGACGTGTCCTTGGTATGGCGGATGATGGCTCCAGATTGCCAGAGTAGATCTATCAAGCAAAGTTTGTCGACGCTGGTGTGGGTTCCTTGACGTGGGTTTGTTGGTGTGGGTTTATTGGTGTAGATGTTGGGATGGGTTTGTTGGTGTGGGTTTATTGGTGTAGATGTTGGGATGGGTTTGTTGGTGTGGGTTTGTTGGTGTGGGTTTATTGGTGTAGATGTTGGGATGGGTTTGTTGGTGTGGGTTTGTTGGTGTGGGTTTGTTGGTGTGGGTTTGTTAGTGTGGGTTTGTTGGTGTGGGTTTGTTGGTGTGGGTGTTGGGATGGGTTTGTTGGCGTGGGTTTGTTAGTGTGGGTTTGTTGGCGTGAGTTTGTTGGCGTGAGTTTGTTGGCGTGAGTTAGTTTGTGGGGGTTAGTTGGTGTGGGTTTGTTGGTGTGTGTGTGTTGGCGTGAGTTTGTTGGCGTGAGTTTGTTGGCGTGGGTTAGTTTGTGTGGGTTAGATGGTGTGGGTTAGTTGGTGTGGGTTTGTTGGCGTGTGCTTGATGGGGTCTGTTTGTTGCTGTGGATTTGTTGGCTAGTTTGGGTCTGGTCAAGTGGGTTCGATGGGACAGATCTGAGAAGTGGGTCTGATGGGCGTGTGTCTGGTGGATTGAGTTTATCAAGGTGGGTCTGGCAGGTTGGGTCTGATTTGACAGAGTGGGTGTGGTGTTTTGGGTCTGATCTGGCAAGTGGATCTGACAGGGTGAGGCTGGTGGAATAGGTATAAAGAGATGAGTGTTTATCGAGGCGGCTAATTGATATGATTTCCCCGATGTGAATTTACGTGGTTGGGTATGGCAGGCTGGGTTTACTTCATAGACTGAACCTGATTACGCTTCCAGATGTTCACTTGGCTGAATTTACCAGAGTCGAGTTTCCCCACGTGGGCTATTCCAAAGTGAGATAAGTTATTTACGTTGGTGCAGTGTCTTCTAAGTGGCTGTGGCTGCCCAATACATCCTGATTGGGTTTATATTAGTCGAATTTATTTGTCAGGGAAGGAACTGGATTGCTCACTAATTTTCTTATTCGATTTCAGTACAGTATAAAGAAAATAAACAAGTCCATTTTCAGAGTGTGAGGTTTGTTGGAATACAGAAAAAAGAGGAGAAAATTGGCAAAAGTGACGAGATAACTTCACTTACCTCCAACACACGAACTTCAATATATGTGTACCTAAAGAAGACCGAAGCACCACGTGGGAAGATCCTCCAGCCAACACCTACGGGATATTGTCGCAAAATTCTCCTGCATCTCGGATGGAGAGGAGATTTAACAAGCGTAAGAAGCTAAAAGCTACTAAAGTCTACGGCAGCGAGGATCTGTACCCAGGTATCGTTGACGCCAACTGACAGCAGTTGGATAAGTATCATGTAACCAGAAGATAAGAGAAACTAGTCTTTTTCAATTATAGAACCCTGGCCTCCGAGGAGTTTTGAGCAAGTGGCAATGAGAGAGGTAGCAGAGCCTCACCGTCCACCAGCTGGCCTCTCACTTACCCAGGACATGTCCCATAGCCCACCTGTGACCAAACGCTACATCAACTTCCATCTGCAACAGTGATGAGTCGTTTGCCATGGATAACAAATTTGAAAACCAGCCAATTCAAACGTATGTTGACCATGTTATCAAAGAAAAGTAAAAGACCAACAGTTTGTATAGGCTGTATTACACACTGTCCGCCTTTTTCCCCGTATAAGTGACCCCGACTTGTTTTTAACGCTTGTTATCATAATCAATTACGTTACTCTGAAAAATATGCAGTGACTTCACAAGATTTTTTCAGTCGTACGTGCTTCAACCCTGTTATCTATGATAATTGTATAGACCTCTCAGACGATAATCCCGATAACTTCTTGCAAAACTTTCCGTAAAACCTAAATTGTAAGTATCATTTCCTCGGCACTTCTGACCACCTGCCTATACACATGAGGTACACTGCTGGCAGTGACCCTTCGCATTTATGAGTTTTCACTGATCAGCGACTGACTCCTATTGACAAAATTTTTAAGTTCTCTGTTTCTCTAAAACTAAATTTAGCCCTGATATTGAACACTTACAACATAATATACAGTACAGTTATATCCCAGACTTTATCATAAACTACAACATTTCTTCTCGTCATGGTGTTGCACTTTATACCAACGCTGAGCAAAACGGCTTAATTAGATGAGATTCAAATGGCCGATAAATGTTCCAGGAAACGGTTTTCACAGAACTACTTAGTCAGAAATCATTATAAAAGAGATGGCAATGGAAGGCCTCACACCGAGGTAAGAAGCTTATATCGCTACAGTCAGAGACAAACACTGCTATAATGCAAGTTATCTTAATCCTAACCTTTTGAAATCAAAATGAGTTGACTCAGTGTTTACTTTTAACATAAATAACAAAACTACTGGGGTAACTGCCACTTCTGTCACTCGTAAAATATACACGCATTGAATAATATAGGAGACACTCAGACCAGTTACCTGCATTTGCTAGATTAATAATGTTGACAAAGCTGCCATGACTTACTGGCAACTGTGACGATGATGTGTTAGTCCATGATAATCTCACATTTCACCAAACCCTAATGCGACTTGTTTTTTTTGCTGTTGTTCCATCATCTTTAATACCTGTTGCTATGAATGCTTTCCTTTCAGAGTTGAATCATAAAGAATATATCTAATGATGGAATAACTCTTGACAGTTTAAACAGCTAAAGCAAGAAATTACAAAACATATAATCCAAACATAAGGTAGATTACTATTAGGTTAGATTACGATAGTACGATTTTTCTCTCCTAAAGAGTTTCTGGTCAAGAATACGGATTGGCGAACTGCATCGTCTTACTGTACAAAGATATATATCCGGATGTGTCTGACTTATGTAGATAACATTCGCAGGTCACGAGGATTATTGCTATATTAAACGTTGGAGATATACCTAAATGGGTGAGTGTTAATGAGCATCACAGTGAACAAAACTACACACGTCTTATGATTCATTCAAGTGTACATGGACTATGTTGCCCACTTACGTAATGCTGTATTAAAAATGTTAATAAGATAAATTAATATATAACAAGGACTAAAACGTTGAACATGAAAACGAGAAGAAAGGAAAACGGGATAAAGATTACCTGTAATTGTCTCGCTGCAGCTCGTAAGTCTCGCCCAAGAGGGGGTTGAAGGGCTTCCCCACACGCTCCCAGTTGGACGCCAGGCCGCTCACAGCAAAGGCCGTCACGTACTGTACAGGTAATACACGCTAGTTAGTCATGTTAGTGGTGGTTGTAGGGGGTTAATGTTCGTCCAAGGTAGCGGAAGTAGATGGGAGTTATCGGTGGTGGTAACTCGAGGAAGATGAAATGTTGGTGATGAGAAATGGTCGTGGTTGGCAAAGTCAATGGTTTAAAAAATCAAGATTGGTGGCAGTATTGGGAAAACCTAAAAATATATTATTGGTATTACTCAGAACCACTGAAGCAGAATATTACGAGAGGGAGGGATGGAATGCTGAGAGTCTAGAGTTTGTTTACTGATGGGGGAGGACCCGTGGGCTGTTGGGCCAAGGAAACATTGTAAGGGATAATACACGACTTGTAGTTTTGAAATAAATGTATATTTTTAAATTTCACATCTGTATTCTGGCAGCATCTACAACTTACAGTTGCCGCCTACAACCACTTTTCTGTACCAGCCACGTCAATAATAAAGCCATAAATTTACAACCACGCCGAACTTCATCTTCAGCTGTAGTATCTGTATCAAACGGTGTTATGTGAAGCGCTGTCTAAAAGACCCGATTGATGGTGGTTGCTGGCCTCGAGGGCGGGACTGAGGAATATCGAAAAGTTCTCCTAAACATCTCAAACAGTTACCCTGTCTGGCATTCTATAAGAGGTCGGGGTGTTAAGATGCATTAGCGTAACAACTTTACTGAGAGCTCTTGGACGTTTCCTTCGGCACCCAACGCAAAGAAACCTTACGATATCCCAACACGTAAGGCGTAATGTAACATTATACCACACGAGAAATGGAGCCAAATATTAATTGTAAGTAAAGTAAATCCGTCTGTGAGACACTCGTCGACTCGTAAGATTTTAATAGATTTTGCTAATGGAGAAGCTTGGACAAGCCAGCCTTTGGCGTCTTTAACATCACTCGTAATTTTCAAACTGTTCTGCCAGCCCATGATATGGTCTGCCAGGCCAGGACGTGGTCTGCCACCCCTTGACGTAATCTGCTAGCCTATGACGTGGTCTCCGTGAACTTCATGTCTCCAAATGTGTTACCATTTTCAAAATATTTAGTCAATGAAGGAACATGGCTTGTGACGCGTACAGTTTTCTCTTGATATATCCTTGTAAGGTCACGCACAGAGGGATCATTTGTGGCAGAATTGGAGGAAACTCCATCCTAATGAGGATGGGTCAAAAGTCGGATTCTTACTATCAGAGGAGTTATTTCCCAGGCACCTTTTCTGTGGCCTTGTCCTATAAGGTATATTTTCCCTGAAGTCCTTCTTTTTAAGCTTGTCTAGAGAAACTAACAAGACTGATCTAAAGAGGATGGACCTTCCTAAACGGCGGAATGACATACTTTGTGAAACTGGGTCCCTGAGGCCTGACGGCCAGTTAGGATTAGGCGGATACAGACCACAGTAGATTAAGCCAATTTTCCTTTTTCAGTAAATAAGGAAGCAGTTTGCCTGGCACTGCATTCGACCGCCTTCAGCTCCCCAAATACAGAGTTAATTAGCCCGAGGGACACTGAGGTCAAGGACGAGTGTTGTATCATCTCGGCCACCGTTTTCTTCCATAAAATGCAAAATACCAAAATGTCTACTGGAATTAACGGGGCAAATAAGCGGTCCTCTTCCAAAAGAACTGAAAAATTAATTACCTTCAATGTTCTCTAAATAACTTGGAGAAAATCCACAGAAATAGTCTTGTTAGTTCTCTAGACAAGCTTAAAAAGAAGGACTTCAGGGAAAATATATCTAACAGGAGAAGGCCACAGAAAAGGTGCCTGGAAAATAACTGCATTTCATTAATGTCCACTCTCTACATTAACAAATTATTTCGATCCCTCTTCGACAACTGAATACAAGCAAGTTCTCGAGGACACAATCCTGCGAGCATGGACGGCAACGTAACTGGACCTTTAGGTAGCGCTGATCTATGACAGAACTAAAACAGTAATTGAGAGCACGGATTCGGAATGACTAGAGAAACAGTGCAATTACAGACTTTTATTATTATTATTAACCCTCGCAATACAAATTAAAGAGGATTTTTTTTAGGTAACATATCCGCATGAATACATAAAGGGCTTACCTGCATCCTAACAATGGGGTCCTGCGCCTGGTCAGCCTTCTCCAAGAGCCAAGCATACTCCATGTACTCGGCCATGCGTTGCAGGAAGGAGAGCGGCTCGTTGAACACCACTGGCATGGTGATCTTGGACAGCTCTTTGCCGATGCACTGCTTCAGTACAGACCAAAGCGAGAAGTCGTTGCTTTGGAACTGCTCCGCGGGAAGGCTCGTCCTGTGTGGGCAGACACACCACACTATTAGTGATAAATTATCAGTGTTTGAACAACTTTGACTTTGAGAACATTTTTGATGAGCAAGATACAACGTATATTTCCCACCACAGAGCGCTATGTTAAACTATGCACGATCAACACGGCCAGTCATCACACTTTAAGGACTACACATGAAGTCATAATGTCGTATTGCAAAAACCTAAATAAACAATAGGAATGAAAACACAACGTTACAGGACGAGCACTATTTCACTCGACCCATTGCTAAAGTGAAATTAATATAAGTTATTAGTTTGATTTCTTTTTTCAGGTTTACGTGTTAGTTGTGGAGCGATTGTATGTATTTGTTAATGTTATTTTGTCTTAAATGTGAATTTACTTACTTAATTTTTTATGAACTTCGTAAAGTGAATCAGCTTTACCAAAGTGTTTATATAACCCGGTTCTCTACTGGCTCGGATGGCTCCCTTGTATTTTCCTGGGATATTGACATGAAAGAATGAAGATATTTACAAAGTATAAATTAAATATGAATTAGTAAATTAAATAAATAAGGAGGAAATAGTCACGAAATTGATAGTGTCAGGGTGACGAGATTATGAGAGGATCCATCTACCACGTGCAGCCTAATTGTTGAGGTACTTAACTATTACAGTAAGTTATCAAAACGGTATCACGTACGTGCTGAGGGAGCCAGGTTGAATATGATGGTTGGTGGTCGTGACTGTCTGCTAGATATAAATCAAGATTGCCTTAGTTATTAAGTTACTGTACCAGCTATCAGAGGTCACAATGTACTCCCACAATTATTGCTGACCATGGTATGCCTTAAAACACTGTGTCTGCTGTTTAAATATAAGGGGACGACCGGCGGCTCCTCATTAGTTTGCATTATTAAGGGGTTGTTAAATATGGCCTTCACTGGTGGCTATTGTGTTGCTGCTGAAACAACTGATCATCCCCTATAGTTGGAAGTTCCTCTCCGAGTTTATTGTCCTCCAAGTCGACTGTCTCTGTCTTTGACGACTAAGGCAACTGTTTTCTCAGGTAAAACTTACATTATTAACTCTCAAACACAGGATACAATGCAGTTATATCCTTCTGTAACGCTGATACAACGGGTTATTCTAGGACAAGAGTTGAAGCGCAGTGAGACAGGAAACCCAACACCTTTTCTCACGAGAAGAGAATGAGGGCACAGAAGAAAAAACTATGAATTAATTATTTTTTTGGTTCGTTTACTCGATTTGATATGAAATATGAAATTGATAAATCATTATGCAAGTTAATATTAGATCATGTATCATGGTCCCGAGTTCAAATCCTGGGCAGGGTAAAACTATGGCCAAGTTTATTAACGCCATTTGCCTCTATCTACCAAGCAGTAATTGGGTACCTGGATGTTAATTGATTTTTGGATCGTGTTCCTGGGTAATGGTTAGCCAGTGCAGTTGGCGAGTTGTCTGGTCTTCTCGAACTATTCCTTGACACTGGGTCATGCAACTCGTTAACTCAGGGCGCGACAGCTTCTACACCTTAAACAAATTCACGCCTAGGTGGCCCTTGGGTCGGTCTTCCTCGTACAGAGGGGCAACACTTTTATTAACTACATAAAGAGGGTGGGGAGGGGGTAGTACTCAACATGGACAGTGAGGGGTAGTACTGTACTCAACAAGGAAAGAGGGGAAGGGTTACCCGGTAAGTACTCAATAAAGGGCAATGGGAAACAATTATCCTCACATAATCTCTAGTTAAACAAAACCACCAATACTTACCGAAACGTCTCCATCATTACGGAGTTGCCAGAGCCTTATAACAACATACCAACACAGGAGTTTTAACCGCTAACACACTTCACATGGCAGGCTACGTCCCCTCCACTGTGTGTACCACCCACCTATACTACCATTAGGGGTTCTGTTCGTCTCATCTCTGAAGATGATTTAAAAATACCAACGAATTTGAAATAGACATAAACAATAAGTAGTACATTTACATATATGAAATACGTTAAATACATTAAAATATGATTGTCGGGGAACAATACTCGTAGGCACAGACACACCCACACACCCGGCTGAGAGAGAGAAACCATACTAACTGGGCTGACTGACCAAGAAAAGTGAGAGTGCACAGTGAAGTAGTAGAGATGCAGCGGTTTATTCTTAGGATGACCATCGCATGTTAACAAACCCGAATCCTTGTATAATTCTTACAGCTGAAAGGATGAGGCAGCTATTAATATCACTATAGTTATTATTATAAAACATCTTGCTTCGTCTTCATCCGCCAGAATTATCCAGTTAAACTAAAGCGAATTTTATTAACTCTGATATTAGCTTACTGCAAATGTACAGTAATGTTAAATGTAGTAGGTGTCACTCTTGTACTCACAATTGGTGATATTGGACATGAAAACTGTTTAATTTGATAGTTTACTAATTTTCATTTGGGTTTAATTTTCCAAAAAACAAATATTAGAATTTATGTATGAAACACTAAACAGCTCAAGTGAGAAAAATAAGCCTATATCATAAACCTTAATGTGTGTTTGATTATACAGAGTTTCATTACATAGTTTCTGTGACCATCACGTCTGTTCATCCTGGGAAGACCCATACGGACAGTTCTTACGGCTTCCCAGGCCCAGCTCGTATGACTCGACCAGATAACGTAAGGTTCAGTTCATGTAACTCAGCCAGCCAGGTACAGCAGATGCCAGGTTAAGGAGAAGTTTGGTTGTGGTTCTCCTACTGGGAGTAATGTGGTCTTGACAACGTCGAGGATAACATACATAAGTAACGCGAGGAAGGACATAACGCCGGTCCCAAAGGACGTTAGAGGCAGTTCAAATACAGGAACAGCATACTGAGTAGCATGCCCCCAGTACACACGGAGGCAGAGAGCAGTGCCGGCAGCGTGGCCGGCACTGCTCTCTGTCGCATTCAATAGGTTTCCATTGCGGCTTCTTAGCTCAAAAAGTACACGAGCTATTGCCCAAACAAGAAATTAAGCAGAATTATAACACACACAAACAAACGAAGCAGTCACCCCTCTTTTGAAATTCATATCCTCGGGTCACGAGCTTCGCGCGGCACCTGCAAATGGAAGGAGGGGGGAGCAATGGACATATTCCAACAGTCAAAGTGTCTTCCAAATATCTGAGGGATGGTGACCACGATCCTCCACTACAAACGTTTTCGGGCTGACTTTACCAATCTTTCCTGGTTTTGCATCTCTCTGGGAACACAGCTTTTCATTTCATTCATCCATCTCAGCCTCCGCTTTCCCTGGTCCATCTACTCTCAAATTTGCCCGTTAGTTTTCTACCATTGACCTTTCATCCTTAATTATAAGGTTTAGACATAAAAAAATTTTATTCTATAAATTTCAAATATTTTCCTTGTTGCTCTTGTTAATCTTAAGTTCTTGATATTTCTTCTATCGGGGAAACTTTAAACTCAGTCCTTGTCTACGGTCTATCCTACAGTCTGCTCCGGGGTAAGTGTTAGTCTGGATTACCGAGTTTCTAATTTTTTTTAGTTATAATCTATTCATGCGTTCCTCTATAACCTCATTGATTCATTGTGAAAATCATACCATATGCACTTAGTCGAGTGATACACCGAAAAAAATATTCTCCAACTCAAAAATAAACGTAATAAAGAAGACAGGATAAGGGAAGATATAGTTAAAATGAGAGAGAGAGAGAGAGAGAGAGAGAGAGAGAGAGAGAGAGAGAGAGAGAGAGAGAGAGAGACGTTTTTCCACTCTTCGTAAAATTGTAAAACTAAATGTGTGTCGAGTACCAAGACAACTAATCGCTTCTCTGACACCAAAAATATTCTCTTTCTACGTAACTAAACATCAAACTGTACAGTTTCTACCTACTGGACAAGACTGGTAGTTAATCGGTAATAGACTGTATTATATAAAATTGTAAACGATATGAGCACTTACTCCTTGTCGATATTATTTTTTTTTCATTATTTGTATACAGTATAAAGAAAAAGTAGTTCGATAAAACTTCCTATGTGTTTATGGAATCTTTGTTTTGCTGAAGTTTAAACTGCTAAAATGACACTTTAGACACTCCCTGAGTACTTTCACCTAATATTAAATTGTACAAATAATTGAGGTACATTTCTGAAGAAAAAACCTCATGGGACTGTCTGAAGGAATAATTCAATATTTATGAGTCAGCACATCACCCGCCTCCATGTCAGTAATAATCTTATTGGAGGTAAACACCTTCATCAAATGGCTGAGTTACTGCTTGTAAACATACACACTAGATGACAGTTGTGGCCTTATTGACTGTAAACAAGAGGCCTCCGAAAGCCTCTATCCTTTAGCCGGGGTGTGATCATGACAGGAATACGATACAACTGAGAGCAGACGCTCGACTAACAGACCCTGTTACCACTAACTCAACATGGTCATTCAACTCACAATGCTTAACCAAAATCAGACTAGTGTGTTAAATCAGAGCAAATCCTTATGGTATTCAACTGAAAAGATTACGAGTCCAAGTTAACTTTTAGAGATTCTCATACATTGTAAGTGTACATAACTTCTTTGTAATACTAATCTACGGAAAATTATTGTGTGATTTATTTCAACCGCCAATAACCAAAACACCAGCCACGGTGGCTTTAACCAATATGTTGGCGTTACCCTATCATTTATGCCTTGCTTCCTAAAACACGTATACATGAAATACCAAGGTGAAATAAATGTAACTTGTCGTCTCCTCCTAGTGAGTTTATCTATCTATAAATCATTTCTGCTGTTAACCATCTACTCCACCATTACAAAAATACTTAAAATGGCAGGAAAAAGTTGAGTCGTTTTTATTACTATCATCCAAACATTTGTGGAAAAAATGGCAACATAGAACAATTCTTTCTGGTGTTAGCTGTTTCTTCCATTGTTACCAATGTTATTTGCGTTTTTTCGTGGGGTGATTGGGAAATATTTTAGTGAAGGAGAACAAGGTAATGGTATACAGTTTTAGCAGTTGGTTGTGTTATGGGATGAGTCAGCTCGACATCACAACCACTACACCCTCACTGTACAGTACATCCTCATAATACCCTCATACGTAACACATTAACCCATGTTGATAATAACTTGCCTCTTGATTTTATATTCCATCACCAACGATGACACTTATAACACTTCACTGTGGCACTTGTTATCATGACAACAGACACAACGTAACTGACGTCCGACCGTCGAGGTTTATGACACTGATTCATAAAATATATCAAAGCAGGTGTCGGAGCATCATGGGACTAAATGAACCTATCTCATTTCTGTGAGATGACTTCGATTGTATCTCTGTTTGAAATTACGAAATACCTGATTCGTTGATATAGAACCCATGTAAGTACGCTTTATTTGTCAACATAAATTATTATATACACATAAGAAGCCTTTACTCTTCTTTATGAATGAACCTGATCATGAATCTCTGAAACAACACTTCCAACTCTGTCCTCATCAGTGTCTCAAAGTGTCAGTCACCTGTGAAGAAACTTTGAGAATTTTGTTCTTATTTTTGTTTAACTCAGTTTATTAACTGAATAAAACAAAACAAAACTCATGAGACAAAACACAACTATATTAAATGGTCAAATATCGTTAACAAGTGACAAAAAAAATGTATTCTTCAAATCAACGCTTTAGAAGACCTCCACCAGGCAGTACTACCAACGTAATAAACAAGCTATGTAATATTATCCTTATACTCTCGTGATTCACTTCAATGTGTTATACAGACTGTAGGTGGTAATACTGGAGCTAACACCAGAATGGTTATTTGATTTCATTCATTTTGTCCTCAGATGTTCTTTTCATGATAGTAAGTATTTAACGATACAACTTTTTATTTTAATCGTAAGTATGTTTTATTAATAGTTTTTCTCTATCTACAATCATAAATCACCTGTACTGTGCAGGGTATGAAGGATGACGGATATTATGAGGTAAAACACATGTACGCAAATAAATTAATTAATTACCGTAAATATTCTGCCGAAAAATCTGCCGTGTTAGTGCGTGTTGTTGTCTGCTATTTATTTGTTTACAACCAAGCCACTCGGTACGGAGCTACTCTCACATCCACTAAAAACGCAAAATTACAGTACGCTTCAACAAGGGTTTTTTTTTTTCGGAGATTAGCCCACCCGGGCGAAAATGTAATAATAATAATAATAATAATAAAAATAATAATAATAATAATAATAATAATAATAATAATAATAATAATAATAATAATAATAATAATGATAATAATAATTCATAGTAAATAAAATTATAATATAAAATACAAAATTGAACATAAAATAAAATAAAACAAAAATTATAATAATAATAATAACAAAGAACCATAAAGAAATATAAAAATGAAAAAAAAAATCAAAAGTGAGAAACATTATTTGTATGTTATGTTGTCAATAGTAAGAGAAACAACTGAGACCCTGCAATTGTGTGTAAATGAGGCAAGAAGTCAGATGAGCATTGAGCAACCTGGGACTTTGTCACAATTTTCGTGATGCAATATGGCAGCAGGGTCTACCATTAGACAATACATTATGCTTCCAATATCTTCCCAGGCGGTAGTACCTCCCTGTTTGATAGCTGCCTACTACCTACTAGTACAGTATATATATATATATATATATATATATATATATATATATATATATATATATATATATATATATATATATATATATATATATATATATATACATATACTAATATACCTTAATTTTACTATCCATATCTTTACTATTGTAATTATTATCACAGTTTACTTTACCTATCTTCCTTCTACCCATAAAGGAGGATAATAAATAACTATCATGTACAGCTGCTGACGACCACTGACAGACACTGCCCACTAGGGAGTGACAGTTTTGCAAAAGTTTTCAAAATCTAATTGCTTGGGTTGGATTATTTGTCTATCGGCCACGCTAATTCCGAATATGTTTGAGTTTTTTACATCATTGCATTAGAAGGTTTGTGGATACTTTTGGGTTTGGCATGAAAAACGCGAAAAAACTGTAAATAATAAAGGGACTGGCAATGTGGCACAACCTGTTAAAATCAAGTTATTGAATTGGATTATTCGACTACTGTGTACACTGGTTCATAATATGCTATTGTTTTACAACTCAATGCGCTACAAATTATGCCGATATTTTTGCTGCAAGTCACCACATACGTATATTTCGAAAACCAGGGCCCAATATTACCAACGGCGTGGATAGATTCTGTGGAATGAATTCAGGACATTCCCGCTCATGGAACATTACCAAACTCCGTATATGTGCCAATGGCAGGCCAATGGCAATATTTACAGAGTTTGTTGAGGCTCCCTGGACGGGAATGCCCTGAATTTATTCCACGGAATCTATTCACGCCGTTGGTAATATTCGTCCCAGGACTGATCAACGAATTCAGCCCAAGTAGCTTGACTTGGACAGTTAAGGACAAAATCTCAGTCCGTACTTTTGAATAAAATATTGTTCAATAGGTGGTGATATTGAAGTGCTGAAAGTTGTTTTTTCTGTGTTGTTTTGCAGTTAGTTCAAAGGGCCGCCACCAAGATGGGTCGTCCTAAGATTAGCAACACTCAGCTGCGCCAGGGTAACGATAAGGTGTTCGGGGTTCGGATGCCTCTGCCATCTAACAAGTTGCCTCTGAACAAGGAAGTTGGAAGTGCCCTGGCTTATGAAGCAGAAAACGAGAGGTTAAGGAGAAGAACAAATGCTTTTGATTATATGGATGCCACCAACAAGGTGACTGAGAAGGTACTGGATGTGTATAGGAAGGCCACTGTCCCCACTATCTCTGAAATCAGGGTGAAAATGAGAGTCCACGACCTGTGGAGGATGAGGAGGGAGACGATGATGATGAAGGGAAATGGACAGAAACAGAAAAGGAAGAAAACGAAGAATGGGAAGCTGAAGATGAGGTTCGAGGATATAGCTGAGAAGTTGTTTGATGTGGAAGACGACAGCAAAGTGCACGAACGAGAGAAAAGCTTCCTGGCAGCCCAGAGGAAACCGGGAAGGGAGGGCTACATTGATGGCGTTGACAAAATTGTGACTGCCAAGCTGAAAGAAGAGAGGGAGAAGGAAGCGAAGAGGGCAAAGAAAAGGGCTGAGGAAGAGAGGAAAACTGAGATGAGGTCAAAGAGTAAGGAGGAGATGGAGAGGATGTCGTGTAAAGTGTCGGCAGTGGATGACAGTGCTCAGGAAGAAGATAGTGATTATAAGGATGTCAATGACAATGAGTTCAAGGCTATGGTCGACAGGAGAGCAAGATCAGAGAAAAGGAAAAGGGAGAAAGAAGCCGAGGACAGGATCGGAGAAACTGCTGACAGGTTCAAGGTATCCAATGATGCAGTGGCTCACATCGCAAACACCATCAGAGCTGCAGACAACATCATAACTGAAGGGGACAAGTCTAAAGTGACTAACTGGAAGAAAGTGGAGAGAGTCAGGAAGAGGTCACGAGAACAGAAAAAAGAAAAGTTCAGGGGATTCAAGGTCAGAGGTCTCATGGTAGATGAGAGGATCAATGAGAACAAGATAGTGACTGGTGTAGGTGAGAAGAACGGACTGAGATTTTGTCCTTAACTGTCCAAGTCAAGCTACTTGGGCTGAATTCGTTGATCAGTCCTGGGACGAATATTACCAACGGCGTGAATAGATTCCGTGGAATAAATTCAGGGCATTCCCGTCCAGGGAGCCTCAACAAACTCTGTAAATATTGCCATTGGCCTGCCATTGGCACATATACGGAGTTTGGTAATGTTCCATGAGCGGGAATGTCCTGAATTCATTCCACGGAATCTATCCACGCCGTTGGTAATATTGGGCCCTGGTTTTCGAAATATACGTATGTGGTGACTTGCAGCAAAAATATCGGCATAATTTGTAGCGCATTGAGTTGTAAAACAATAGCATATTATGAACCAGTGTACACAGTAGTCGAATAATCCAATTCAATAACTTGATTTTAACAGGTTGTGCCACATTGCCAGTCCCTTTATTATTTACAGTTTTTTCGCGTTTTTCATGCCAAACCCAAAAGTATCCACAAACCTTCTAATGCAATGATGTAAAAAACTCAAACATATTCGGAATTAGCGTGGCCGATAGACAAATAATCCAACCCAAGCAATTAGATTTTGAAAACTTTTGCAAAACTGTCACTCCCTACTGCCCACCTACCTTAAGTGTATCATGCTAAAATGTAGGACCATTATCCGTGTTTGTCTTACTGTATTCTGGCAAGAAACAGGTGACGCCATCGTATCTTACCTGAAAAGATGAAAATCATACGTCAATAAATGCAGATATTTTTTAGATAGATAATAAAAATATAAGAATATTTAGGAGACAAAAAAAATACACAAGCGAATGAAAATCAATGACACAGGCAAACAATGGAGGCATAAACAAACTTGCTAAACACTTTAGGCTACAAAAGGCTAACACTTACAAAATACACAATGAACACGTGAGGCGGCACGATGAACAAACATTCCTCAAGTAAATGAAAAAGGGTCCCCTAGGTGTAAAGGCCCAGTAGGAGCAGTGCGGATACAGCACACTGTAAATGATCTCTCTTTTTTTTTGTAGACAAAGAGGTAGTTTGGGCAGAACTCCACTCGACTGCCTTCAATACCCAATCCGTAAAGCTACGCGGACTAAGGGTGTCCTGGTAGCGAACCAACCACCCTTAAAACAATGTACCCCTTCTCAAGTGAAAGATATACAAAACACGGTTACTTAACACAAGCTCTCAACAGACCCACACATATTAACCCTCTCGCTACTAGGTCGAACTGGGAAGTTTCTAACCTTTCCCCTCCTGGTGACGAAACTTTCGTCATCCTATGAGCTATATGTTTTGGTTATTTTCATATGTTCGTCCCGAAACGTTTATCAATTTATTGGTCACAGAGCCTCACTGGGAGGTCGAGGTAGACCTGTATTCGTCCGCCCTCCACCCAGCAGGAGTCAGTACCGTCAGGCAGTTACAAGATTTCGCTCTAGGGACATCCGACGCTCCCTCGCACGCTCATTTCAGCCTTTGTTTTTAATGTTCTGAGCTGTTTGTGGGTGTATGTACACTATTGCTCAACTCTGATAGTGCGCTCTGTACTTTATTGGCCACTGCAATGGTCGGAAGGCTCTCCCTCCCATGAAAAGGACACCGCATGAGTATGTGGAGTCACATACAGCTCTAATTACCATGGATTCAAGTGACGAAGATGACCTGCATTTCCCAGATCATACTTCGTCTTCTGACAAATTATATATGGGACGCATCGAGAAGAGTGTGGCGCCTGGGAAGATGATTCAAGAGGAGACATCTGGTGCTCCACTCTTCCCTCCCACCACGGTCTGTCGTACCAAGCATCCCGTCTACTGCCCGTACTGCCTACCCCACCACTACTGCTGCCTATCCCACCACTACTGCTGCCTCCCCCACCACTACTGCTGCCTCCTGCACCACCATTAATACCTCCCCCACCATTACTGCAACCTCCTTCACCACCAGTACTCATACCTTCTCCACCAACACTGCTACCTCCTCCACCCCACTACTGCTACTTCCACCACCACTTCCCCTTCATTCACAGACCATGGCGTCCATCAGTACCAGCAGTGAATTTCATTATCAGTGTTTGTGAGAAGCGACAATGAAAATCACCCTCTGTGTCTGTCAATACGATAATGATTGATTTTACCTTTAATGTTCATGAAAACCAATTGTGAAATAACCTTCGGCATTTGTCCTCCCCAACATTACTCCTCCCCCTCCGCGCCTCCGTGCCTGACAACAACAAGAGCCAAACTTTATTCTCAGCAACATCATCGTCTCCTGGGGCGTCAAGCTCATCATAATTCATCACCAACATTGAGCTTCAACTGTTAACCCTGCCAGCAACACTCTCAACAACTGTCAACCGTGCCAGCATCACTCTCAACAACTGTCAACCCTGCCAGCTTCACTCTCAACAACTGTCAACCCTGCCAGCAACACTCTCAACAACTGTCAACCCTGCCAGCAACACTCTCAAAAACTGTCAACCCTGCCAGCTTCAACTCTCAGCCAAACAACTGTTAACCCTGCCAGCAACACTCTCAAAACTGTCAACCCTGCCAGCTTCACTCTCAACAATTGTCAACCCTGCCAGCAACCCTCTCAAAAACTGTCAACCCTGTCAGCTTCACTCTCAACAATTGTCAACACTGCCAGCAACCCTCTCAAAAACTGTCAACCCTGCCAGCAACCCTCTCAACAATTGTCAACCCTGCCAGCAACCCTCTCAACAATTGTCAACCCTGCCAGCTTCACTCTCAACAACTGTCAACCCCGCCAGCAACCCTCTCAACAACTGTTAACCCTGCCAGCAACACTCAACAACTGTTAACCCTGCCAGCTTCACTCTCAACAACTGTTAAACTTCACCTTATTTGTGAACGTTATTCTCTGCGTCTGTTAATACCGATAACGAACTTCACCCTCAGCCCCAACGGTGACCATCACCCTCAACAGGTTAATCCTAAAGTTGAACTTTACTCTGGATGTGTCAACACCAACAGTGAGTTTCATTCTCAGTTCCTGTCAACAGAAACAGTAATGTCCACTCTGTATCTGATAATTGATAACTTCAACAGTGAACGGCACCCCACTGTTGTCAACATCATAAGTGAACTTCAACCTCAGCATTTATCAACAGTAGGTTGAGGGCAACAGTACAGGTGAGTCGTGTCGTGGTGCTGGTGGTGTTGTCACGACACTTTAAACACTTACCTTCTCTAGACGCTAAACACACTCACCTCTTGTTGGGTTTTCGTCGTTGTATTACTGTATTACTGATATTTGTAGCCAGTAACAGGTTAATGTGTTTGCACGGGTGTGTAGTGACGGAGACTACTTTGGCTACATCCTGAGATAACGACAAACACCAGCTGGTACAGAGCCATCTGAATCATGTTTATATTTCATGGGTTTATTCATGAGTGTGAGATTTGACTAGACCTTCTGGCCCACCTGACTGTCAGTGGCCCACAAGTTCATCCATATGTGGCCACTACCTGCTGGCCCTTACGTTACATCAATAAGTAAAACTAGCACACACTGTCCTCATATCCGTCACGGAGTTCACCACGGAGATCCAATCTCCAACCCTCTGCTATTACAACTATCTGTACTATATTTGAGAGTGAACAAAGATTACATATACAAAACTATGCATAAACACACACACACACCTATTCTTTGTATATATATATATATATATATATATATATATATATATATATATATATATATATATATATATATATATATATATATATATATAATAAGACGAAACTACTTGAAACAATAAAATTATCAGAAATATGCTAACCTGTAAGCCTTGTGCTCCTCTTCTGCCGACATCTTGATCGTTTGTTATCACTTATTGTCACTTCATGAGGCGGCAGACGCCCGCTCTCCACACTATACAACGCTTGTATTTATTTTCTCCACAATTTTTCATGCCAAGTTAAAATTTCATTTTATAGTCACTCGTCACACTTTTCTATAGCATTCCTTTAACACCTGTAAAACAAAATTGGTGATAAGGAATTTATATCGCGGCGATCGATCGTATTGCAGTGGATGAATGGAATAATATACTGTAGTTTGGTGCTGTCATTACACAAATTTTGCCCTTACACATGTTTTGCCCCTACACAAGTCTTGCCCCCCTACACAAGTTTTGCTCTTACATAAGACTTGCCTTTACACAAGTCTTGCCCTTACAGAAATTATGCCCCTATGCAAGTCTTGTCCCTACACAAGTCTCTTGCCCTTACATAAGTCTTTCCCTAGCAAAAGCCTTGTCCCTGCACTAGTCTTGCCCCTTACCCCTATACAGTATTACCCTTACACGAGTTTTGCCCATACCCAATCTTGCCCTTACAAACAAGTTTTGCCCCTACACAAGTTTTGTCCCAACGCAAGTTTTGTCCCAACACAAGTTTTGCCCTTACACAAGACCTTGCCCTTTCGTGCATCTTTCCCCTAGTCTTTCCTCAACTCAAATCTTGCCCCTACAAACAAGCCTTTCCCCTACACTAGGTCAGGTCAGGTCAGGGACCAGTTAAGACAAGGACCCAACCGACCAATCACCTAATTAGGCGGCCTCTCACATGTGCGTGGTCAGTTAATTAGGTGAGGGTGTGTGGCGTGGATAGGTAGGCACAGGGAGAGTTTTTTTTCTGTTTAGATCTGGTAATGGGATTTTTTTTTCGTGGGAATACCAGCACGCGACCTAACCTGTGACTTGCGCTGGACGTGTTATGTGAGTCACGTTGTTGAAAACGTGTTGCTAGAAATATGTTTATTGAGAAAAGTTGCATTTTCCAATATTAATACTTCTCCCTCATACACACACACACACACACACTGAGTTAAGTTTTAGATTTCCTCATCAGTTAAGTAACGTTTAACAGGCATGGAAGAGAAGGAAAATAAGTACAGTACAAGTGTACAGTATTAAGATTATAGAGTAGTAGAGAAGGGATAAGATACAACGGAGAAGCCATTAGGTGAGATAAACAAAAACATCCAGTAGTTTATAATATTCAAGAGACATCATCAAGATTGGGTTTGAAAACTATTGGTGGTTGCTTGGTCCAGCGGGCGAGTAACAGTGGGAAGCTGCTGACGACCTGACGTGTGAAGATAAAAAAATATAAAAAAAACGTAAAAACTCCTAAGGAAATTGGTCTTCTGGATATAGTAGGTAAAACATATAACATAATACTGATTGATGGAGTAAAAAAACAACTTTGCCGAAATACTCCTCAGTGGAAAATATAATAGAGGTTTTTCAAAGAGACTATATCAATTATGCAAATATTTGCACTTAGTGAAAACATATAATAAAGTGGATGGTACTATGGGGTGGGTTGATAGTGGTATTCATATACTCACTGAAGGCTGTCAAGGGATTTAATGATCTTGGTACCGTAAGTGTCACAATTAATGGTAAAGCGAGTGAACGGTTAATATAATGTGCCAGAAGCGTGTTATGTCCCCCTAGTTATTATGTCTGTGAAATGGAAGTACTGGATGACTGGAATGAACCTGTGACTGAGATACCACAGAATAGAAGTGTCGCTTCTATTGTACGCAGACGATGTTGTGATGTTAGCCCACAATGAAGGAGAGTTGGAATGTTAAAAGTAAACGTAGAAGAGAAAAGCATTATTTGTTGAAAGAAAAGAACAGTCTTAGTGTAATGCCGCGATGGATGCGTCAACAACATGAGGAGTCAGCTCGTCTCGGGAGAGTCGATGGATGAAAGAAAACTAAGATGATGTAGACATGTGGAGTGCATAGCGGGCGAGAGGTGAGAGAGAAAACTTCCTGACGTCATAGTTGAGTACAAGAGCGTGAGAAAGAAAAAGACATAAAAGGACAATACGGGTGAATTAGATTTAGCGAGATTTAAAGGTGTTTCATGATAATACTGCTCGTGGATGGTGAACAGGGGAGTCGTTATTTAAAGGTGTTTCATGATAATACTGCTCGTGGATGGTGAACAGGGGAGTCGTTTTGTATGTGAATGGACCTGAAGTTTCAGCTTAATACTTACAGTGAATTGTTTTCAAGTGATATAATATGGATACCAAACATTCCTTTCATATACTAAAAACAGGTTTGTTTACATGTCGGAGGCCTTTCCTGTTGCTTTCTACACTTATACTACACCAATACTCCTAGTGTTTCCCCTCTCCTCCGTGGTTCCTGTGCCCCTTGATCCACACCACACAGTAGGCGGGTAGTTTAAGACGGTCTATCCACTGATATCGGTATTTAATTCTCCTATGATGCCATATCCTGGTTTCCGGCAAGATACACACAACATACATGAGGTCTCCCAGCTGTTTGAGGACTTCTGACCGTAAGGTGATCTAACAGTTCTAGTTCAGTTAGCGGAATTTCCAGCCCAGAACACTGCCATTGGGTATTGATGATCTGAGGGACAGCGAGCAGGCGGTTATGGGGTGGAGGAGTCACCCCCAACACTCCATCCATCCTCCACCACAACACTCCACCCATCCTTCACCCCCAGAACTCCACTATAACACCTCCAACAACAACAAAAAAACTCTTCAACAACAACACCTCCAACAACAACAACAAAACTCTTCAACAACAACAACACCGCCAACAAACACCATAACACCAACCACCACCACCATCACCACCACCACCACCACCACCACAACCTACTCCTCCTCCAGATCGCTTTAACGCACTTGTATTAAATTAGGCGGGTGTATGGGATAGGGTGAATTCAATCCAGGAATTAGTGGGACGCTGTAATAAGATTAAACGTTGAACTTTGGTGCAACATGGAGCCAAGAATATCGGCTGGCTGTGCTGGCTGTGTTGGCTATGTTGGCTGTTACAAGATTGTGATGGATGAGAGGGAAGTTGTTTTAAAGGAACAAATGAGCTGGGACTGGGCATGATGTTGAAAGTATGAGCCTATTAATACTGTGTAAACTGAAGCCACCCGGGAAAATAATTTCTGCCTTCAGATTGAAAGAAACAACAACTTTATTTCTAGTGGTTAATAAATGAAGGGTTGTAGGACACGTGTAATAGATGACATTACGCTGTGTGGAAGTGAAAGATGAAGACATGGGATATTATGGGGTTATTTAACAGCTAGGATTTAAGTAGATTAAGGAGCGTTAGGTGGGGGGAGCGAGTAGGTGACGGAATATGAGGATGTGGCGCCTGAGGATGGAAGTTGATCGGGGTTTGCTTTGGCATGGCTGGATTTGACTGAATTTTGGTTGAGTGGCTGAAGGTGTTATCGAAATACATTGAGGCTCTTCAGTTAATGTTACCTGACATAATAGGCTATACTTGTAACGAGATAAATTCAGGAGCAAGTTCGACAGGGGAAAACAGCCTAACTCGGGACGCTCATGAGAGAACAGCTGGGATGCATCAGTCACAAACTTTCATTATTACTAACCCGGGAGTTTGTATATGTAGTTACTATAAGGTTCAGGCCAATTCACTCTTATTAAGGTTATTGATTAAATTTGAGAGGGATGGTGTGGATGAAGTTCGAGTGAATCACCAGCGGGAATCAGGGGCTACAGATGGAAACAGAAGGTTGTGTACACGGAGTAGAAACTACCAACTTCAGCTAGAACATAATACGGTGATCACCAGTATTCAAAACTAACACTGTGTCTCTCTTTTAGATACGAGTTGAGAAATAAAAAGTTATGAGTACAGTCTTGATATACTAGTTTGTTAAAATCTAGTCTGAAACTTCTGCCCACTGCTGGTTCTTTACCATTCATATGCTATGTATTTTATGATTGTTTAACGTGATTATTACAGAAAAACTGGACATGCTCTGTAGGTAGCAAGAAATATACACACATCATGTGAAGGCAGACGAGGCTGTGAAGTTTTGTAAATTATCTAGACAAATATTGTCTGACTGGACGAGAGCATTTTCTGTGTTATGCCTGAGTTATAGAAGGTACACCAGGTGTTGTTGTACCCTCATGATACCGCCGTGTATTACTCACGGGAGCGCTGGTGACGTAATGAAGACCCGACCCAGACGGTGGAGGTTGAGCGACAGTTCTTAGGGGGGAAGGTGAACTAATTTCCCAGGTGCCCACTGTCTGGTGGACAGAGATCCTGTGACCAAGGTCATCATTGCTGAAAACGGTTGACAGGAGGACACCTTACTGCCCGCCATGGCCTTGTACATGTCGTTTCTTCCTGCACACGTGTCGAGGACACAACTTTGTGCCAGTTTGACCCGTACAAGGCAAATCGCCTCCTCCTACAGGACCTCAATTCCAAGAGATCCTAAGCTGTGCGGTACAACGCCCCTGGCTGCTGGGTCGAGGTGCCCAGACAACTGATAACCCAGATGTGGGCTTCACTTCCCCGTAGTTCTTATTAAACATAACTAACCCTCGTCTCCCCACGACCGGCTATGAAGGTGTGGCATCACTCCCCACCTCTTAAGGGGTGTGTAATCGTAAAGCACCCGAGGCGGTGCAAGTGAGCTGGAATATCGAGCCAGTGTACCAGCCCTAGGTGTTTATAAAGTGTACGTGAGCGTACATTGTGTGGGTATGGGTGGGTGAGTGTGGGTGTGTGTGTGTGTGTTGGTGGGTGTGTGTGGGTGTGTCCGTGTGTAGACCTATTTCATGCACTCATATTTTCCTCATTTAATATTAATAGCGCATTATTGTTTGAGATTGAAGCGGACAGAGCGCTCTTTTCTTGTTCTGAGAGTCGCTGGTTCAACCCCGGGGCACTCTCAATCCACCTAGCTGTAAATGGATACCTGACTTTACAAAGTTGGAGAAGTGAAGGCGGTCAAGAGCTGTGTCGGCCACGCTGCCTCCTTGCCAGCTGTATCACCACTTTTGCAAACGGGCAGTCACGTCTATGGGCAGGATGTGCGGAACTGATGAAGGCTTCTTAACGTGGGGACACAAGTGGAAAGATGAAGGACAGGCACAAGAAATGTTAACAAGAAAAGAAGAGTGGAAATATTGTTGGTCCTAAAAGGTGGAGACAACGTGACAGACAAGCAGTGATGAAGGCGGTCACAGAGTAATAGGAAAGAGAACTTCCCCTTACTTCCCGGGGAAGGAAAAGAATCCAGCAAGAAGCAAAGTTTACTGGACTGACCAAATCTCCCAAACTAAATACAAGTTCCTTAGCTCATGAACAACCTAAAGACATCCACACTAAACATTACTTGAGGGACAAATAAAATCTTGTAAACCAAACAAAATTCTTACACAACGTGTACATAAAGTAATACCACACAGCACAAGGCGTGGTCAGTAAAAAAAGCTCCCTCCCCCCACCCCCAGCAGCCCTGGTATGGCTGTTGTGTTGTTATGCATGACACAGCCTGGCTCTAACAAGCCTCCCCTCAGCTCCCAGCTCACACTCTGCGGGCACTACTGCTGGGATGACGACATGGCAGCTCCCGCAGGCTGTAACGACCCACATACAGAGGAAGAATAAAGCCTAGTTTAGCGGCAACTCGTCGACAAGGATATGACCCAGCCAGTCTCGTAAACATTAAGTAAATTTTGTGTTCTCTTGTGTGTTTGTTTTTATTAAGAAATAACTTTTAAAGATGTATATAATTTTCACCTACGTTACTATCGATGCTGATTGACTGAGGCAGGGGATAATTGCCTAATACTGATAGCTTGCATGTATTTATTTAACTTCTGACTGACTATAAGCGATCATGTAGTGTAGATCATCGTAATACTGTATATGTAAATGAAGAGTCTCATAAAGAACCTAACTTAGCCTAACCTATTTTAAGTATAATTTGGCTGCCTGATGATGATAAACGAAGTATTAAATGATTTAAGTGAAACGTTTCCCATATTAACTAGTTTTCATTAAATTGGTCCAATAAAAAATACCCTTATTTGTAAAACGTCAGCTGGATTAGAAAGCTTAATCCCATGATCTTATGCCACTGGGAGACCAGAAATAAGTACATTACTCAGTGTTAAGCTTCGTGGCCGCCGGCAGTGGGTACCTTCCCTTTAACCTTACCCTCTCCCTCTACCTATCCTTCTCACCCTCTCCCCCTACCTCACCCTCACCCTCTCCTCCTACCTCACCCTCTCCCCCTACCTCACCCTCACCCTCACCCTCACCCTCTACCTTACCTCACCCTCTTCCCCTACCTCACCCTCACCCTCTACCTCATCCTCACCCTCACCCTCTACCTCACCCTCTTCCCCTACCTCACCCCATCCTCTCCCCTACCTCATCCTCACCCCTCCCCACCTCACCCTCTCCCCACCTCACCCCTCACCCTCTCCCACCTCACCTCCCCTCTTCCCCACCTCACCTCTCCCTCTCCCCACCCCCCTCACCCCCACCTCACCTCACCCTCTTCCCCTACCTCACCCTCACCCCTCCCCCTACCCACCCTCACCCTCTCCCCACCTCACCCTCACCCTCTCCTCTTCCCCCTAGCACGCGTATCCCCGTCTATTTTTAACTCCCTACTTATTGGCTTCAAGAATCCTCCGACGTTTATACACGACTTAATTAATTGCATACATTGTCCTGAACTCTTCCACGGATAGCTCCCGTGAGCTGATGATCTACACACCAGCTATGTTTGCGACTATTTCAATAACATCCACGTATCTTTACAATTCTTAATCTACAATGTTTTCAACTTTTCTCAACATTCATTCCCTATTTTTCCTTCTTTTTTCAGGGTGGTCAAAATTCCTGGTCACATTCTCTCACTTTCGTTCATCGTGTCCTTCCCGCAGCCTTGGCAGAACCTCCCCACATTTCTATCTTTTCCACTATTTTTTCTTCACTCAACTTTTCCATATTCAATATTGCCTCATCTTCTCTTCCACCTTCCTCCCGGCTATTCTCTATTATCTTATCTAGTCTATATGTCCCCCTTCCTTCCGTGTTCCCCCTTCCTTCCTCCTACCTCGGGCTGTCACCATCCTCCCCTTTTCACCAGATTTTGTTCTTCTTTTATTCATCACCTTACTTCTTTCGTTTACTTCCAAGCCTTCTACTCATCGCTTCCCACCCTCCTTCCTCGTCCCTAAGGCCATATGCAAGAACAGCCGTCGTGTACACAATGTTTGACCCGTTCCTCCTTAATATATACAGTATTTGTTTTTTTTCCAACAGTCGCCGTCAAGTAACAACAATCCCTGTGACAGATTACAGAACAAAACAATAATAATGGTGGTATATGTGAGACAATCAAAACTAAACTAAATTCACCCACCTTCATTTTTTATTTAGTTAGACTGTGGTTAGGCTGATTCACTTTGTCACCATTGTTTACCCTGCAGTTTTCCTCGGGCATCGTTGTTTACAAGTGGGTGACACACGTAAGGACATTTCATATATAGTATTAGTTTCATTATTTTCGACTCATTATATCCTCTCTCTCTCTCTCTCTCTCTCTCTCTCTCTCTCTCTCTCTCTCTCTCATAGCGGTTTTGCATTCTACAAATCAAACTAAACGTTTACATAAAGATCCCATAAACAATATGAGTAATTAAGGTGCCGTCGACTACCTCTTCAACCTTCCCCACACACTGACAACCAAGAGGATTTCATGTTAAACCTAAAAATAAGCCATGAACCTAAATACTCATAGTTAGTGTGTGAGAAATGTCTCGGTAGTTCCTTTAACACACATGAGGGATCTACCCCCTTAACAGAGTCTTATACACGCGCTTCCTTCAGTGTCTCCTACAAGCTAACTTACCCTGATTTATAAAAGTTATCTCTTTTAAGTCATAAGAAAGTTTTGATCACACAAATACTATAATACTAAATTTTATTGTAGACACTCGATAAATATTTCTCCAACACCTGGGCACGATGGTTGTGAGAAGGAGCAGAATAGGGTTTGTGAACTGGGAATGGTTTCAGATTCTTAGTTAAATTTTCAGATTGCATACTGCTTTTAGCATTCGAGAAGTGTTTGGTGAGAGTGTACAGACTGTCTTCCAGCTAAAAGTGTCTCGTTACATGTTAATAATATTTTCTACCTCCTGTTTTAAGTTTCTACAGTAGGCTGGGTACACTGATTACTTTATCTGTCCTTATTTTGGTCCAGTCATATTGTTTAAAAACTGCACTTAAAAAACTATTCATCCCGTGTACCTCTTGTTACAGAAGAAGAATTATTTCGCCCTTTCTAATACAAAAAACAGCGAAAGAGAAAAAATAAAACATAGAAACAATCAATTATGTCCGCTATACCAAAATATTTACAGTAATTTATGGAAGAATAATTTTCGGTAAGAAGTAATTTATAATCAGTATTTATCAGGCCAGTGAAGAGTCTTGGCCCTGTGAGTGTTGGTGGGACTCATTGAACTATTGAGTGACCCGGCAACAAGTGGAGGTCAGTACTTGAAGATGGTGGTGAATAAACGAACAGACTCATCCCTTGTGGTAACTGATGCTTCCACTAAACATGAGTGTTTGTGGTGTGCAGTTCCGCTTGTATATACTAATTATCGTTCCTGGAGCACCACACTTGTTGCGTCAGTCTTGGCTTCATCAGTATCACAACACCATGTTTCTGCTACGTCAGTTGTGGCTTCATCAGTAACGTATCCGAGCACCTGTTAATAATGCTGCAAATACTCTTAACGTCCTTCACTTTCTCCCCAAATATAGCTTCTTCGTCTCGTCTGTGCAGCTTTATGAGTGAAGTAGGGCGATTAAAGCTCATTTAAATAAGGACGCGTGGCTGTCTCTTACACTTGTTACTCCCACACTTCCTGGTTACTCCTCGGGGATTATTATTTCAGAGTCAAACGTATTTAGAGGAATTGTTATTGATTCAGGAGTTTTCACAGCAAAGGATGACTCCAGGTGCAAGTGACATACGATACATCTTAAACGGGATATTCTGCAGTAGTGTGCTCGCTATAGTTTCCGCCATCAACGACTCTCTCTTCGCTGTTAACCGCCAATCGTACTGTCTGTCACCTGTCTATAATTCGTCCACTCTTACTCTTGATGTTTATACCTTCATGCCAGACAGCCTCGCCTGGATCTGCATCAAGAATTCCATCACAATGTTATTTTAGACCATTAACTCTTCACCCCAAATAATCTTTTCATGTTTCTTTTAGTTGTTGTTCTTTTCAGTACGGAACTCTTCACCTCCGTCCTAGTTGTTGGATATTAGCACCTTGGCAAAACCTCCTCCATCTTTCATCCTGTTGTCGTCACGGCGCCCTGACAGATCCTTTGGATTGTGTCCAAGATTCAGATTACGGTCCAGCTTCAGTCAACCTTAATGCCTTTACTGTCATCTTGGATAATGTTCACCAGTCACTACACCATTAGGTATTTGATATCAGCCTTATACTGCAAATTGCAAATGTCAAAGGAAGATATTTCTCAACTTTTTGTTATAGTCATATCACGCCTAATTCCACATACACAGCGTGGATATATATTGTGTGGAAATAATTCTACCGGGAATCTATAACGAGTTAAAATTAGAGATGACAACTTGCTTTTAGGAACCTTCAAACGTGTTCCTATACGCGGGTAATGGACTTAGGTACAGTGCCAGTTACCTGTTGAATATATTCGTTGTGAGAGGTTAGTCACTGATTTATCAGCAAATTGTCTGTAATCTTTGACTTACTTGTATAAAGAGTGGCGATGGGTTGATTATTATCACTAATTATTAATCTGATGAGGAACTAATTAACATTAGATTTGTTCACCAAATTGAGACGATATAAATAGTTCACATGATTTTCTCTCAATTGTAAAAAAAAAATAGTTTGTAATACAAACGTTAAGATTATGCCACAATTGTATTATAATTACCATTGAGTATGATATTAGCGTAAAATAGAAACTTATATATTCAATGTAATAAAACTCGTGACTTGGTCATAGTTTTGCGGGTCTATCACAGGAGCCGAGGACGACAGAATGGGAGACCGCGAGAGAATATTGACTAACTCGCTCGGCCATCCGTGTTACGAATTTCAGTGCAGCAAGGATGTCAACCACTAGCAGAGCCTTATTGCAGTCAAGATAAAAAGGATTCAAATTCCCTTTCTTTTAAGGAACTGAGCTAAGTAACTGAGAAGACAAAGGTTGAGATTTATTCGGCAAATAGATGGGAGGCTAAGATAAATTTTAGTTCATTTCATTTCTTTAGTTGATTGTGATAAACACACACATCCATCATACATAGTATATATTACAGGTATTTCTATATTAGACATATACAGTAAATTTAGAACAAGACAAAATCATCCATTATCGTTTTACGTGTTTCAATGGATTGTTGTGTAGTGTGTTATGTATAACCAAAAAGAACTTTATAACACAATGTCGTGTTTTTATACAGCGTCGATAATTACTGTACAATATTTTCCATAACCTTTACTTGATAACTTCCATGTTGTTGTAAGAGCACTGTAGTAAACGTTCATGTTTTGCGCCTATTAACCAACATAAAAGCTATTTCCTACCGAAACTGTGTTTAACCATTAATTTCAGAATTCATTTACATTTCAGAATTTGTCCACTGCAACATCCAATCTCACTCCAATACTAAATAACAATACCCGCACCCCAGCTGTAGTTTCAACGCTGCCAACACAAACTATCACTGCTACAACTTTTCCATCAATTTCGTCCCCACAAACTACGCTATTGCATTTCCTACCGTCAATATCTGTATTCTGTCCCACTGTTGTTATACCGTCGCCCAATATCTCTTGCTGCATTTTCTGTTAATACACGTCACATGAATCACTATCAGGACACCTAAATCTTATATCTATGACCAAACTCGCTGTCAGAACAAACCTACCTTCAACACCTGTGCCCCAACTCGCTGTCAGAACAAACCTACCATCAACACCTGTGCCCCAACTCGCTGTCAGAACACCTACCATCAACACCTGTGCCCCAACTCGCTGTCAGAACACCTATAACACCTGTGCCCCAACTCGCTGTCAGAACAAACCTACCATCAACACCTGTGCCCCAACTCGCTGTCAGAACACCTACCATCAACACCTGTGCCCCAACTCGCTGTCAGAACACCTATACCATCAACACCTGTGCCCCAACTCGCTGTCAGAACAAACCTACCATCAACACCTGTGCCCCAACTCGCTGTCAGAACAAACCTACCTTCAACACCTGTGCCCCAGCTCGCTGTCAGAACACCTACCATCAACACCTGTGCCCCAACTCGCTGTCAGAACACCTACCTGTGCCCCAACTCACCTTTGATACTTAAGCTATCTGTAGTATGACGGGCCAGGCGAACCACACATGGTAGTGGAGCCCCTGACAGTGACCATAAATGATCAGTTGTGTAATAATAGGTGATTATATACCCGGTATTTATGGAGTTATAGGTTGAAGGTAGAAGGGTGTGGGCGAGAGGATGCAACACTTGCCTCCTATCCTAATGGTTGGTGGCTCGAGGCCGGAGTCGTTGTGACGTGTTTCATAGGAGACGAGAATGACTTATTGGATATCTGTGGTGGAGTAACCATGTAAACAGCACTGCAGAAAGTGAAGGAAAGGATCAGTGGACATACAGGAAAGATATGGAGGTAATGAGTTACTGGTGGTTAAGGGAGTAAATAGTATGAAGCTTGGTATGAAAGCTTAAGCCACAGATATCATTGTAGGGAGGACTTAACCCTTCCACTATTGGACGCCATTTTTAACATTTCATTTAACTAACGCCAGATGATTTTATTCAGCACAGAGAAACCCTTCATACCCACAGAGTTATGTTTTGCCTGATGAGAGATGGGGAGATCAGAACGGATGAGGGAACAAGTGCCTCCTCTTTGAAGAAGAAGAACAGGTTAAATATTAAGAAATAAGTAAAGACAAGGTAAGCCAACCGGTGAAAGCTATGTTTCTGTCCGCAATGAAATATGGAGACACGATACGAGGGGATGATAATAATGGACAAGGTAGAGTTGGCGAGGAGAGTCTATCGTTCATAACATTTACACTTCCATGGGAGTCTGAGGCTGCGGACACACACGTAAACAATATTTAGTACCGTCAATATCTGTGCCTCTACTCAGTGTCTTAATACCCAATGCTGTATCAGTCTCTGCCAACTATCTACTACAATACCCAACTTTAGTGTCTGTATCCTAAACTCATTGCCGCAGTACGTACTTCCTTTTCAGACGACCATGTCACGTTTTCAACCATGTAAGGGAACTAAATAAGATCCGGGAACAATATAAATAAGAGAGATAAAAGTATAATATCAAGATTAGTGTTAGAGAGATGGAGGTGATAAAAGTACCTAGAAACTTATGTAATTATGAGGTTCTAGGATGTTGAAGAAAGAAAGATATGAGGTACAGATTTATACAAGGACTCATATAACAAAGACCACATTCAACAAACACGGAGCTGCTGACGATCAATATGAGCAAAGAAGTGATGAAGACGAATATCCATCCCGAAATGGAGGCTTTTATTTTCAGTCGAGTAAAGCTGCTGCCAATCACCAAAGAAAACACCAGTTCGAAGATACGCCCTAAGAACTTCTAGTTACGTCAGAGGCAGCCTCGAAACTTCCTTCTGTCAGAATATCAGAGCTCCAACTTTGTTTGTCTTCCTCTGTGTGATGGAATTTTGGATGCCTTAGGAATTCTGTCCATTCCTTATGATCACATCACTCTCTCTCTCTCTCTCTCTCTCTCTCTCTCTCTCTCTCTCTCTCTCTCTCTCCTCCGTCCCCGTTAATCTCGAGAAAGAACAAATATGGTCATAACAATCCGGACAATGTAGAACGTTCTTGAGGATGCCGATAAAATCTGCAGTTATTACGTCACCACAGAAAGTACAAGATTGAGGACAAGAAACAAATCTATATATAAAGACACGTTGGGATTTCAGCGTGGGAGAGGTTTACATAGACTCACTACTTGACCAGAGGTACACTGGGAACTTAAATACACATGGAGGCCCACAGAGACTGACTCGGTTACCTGGTCGAGAGAAACACTGGAAAAATCCACAAAGACAAGAATTCGTTGGCTAAAGGAAAGTCCACAAAGAGATGATGCTTGGCTGAGGGAACAACGTACGTAACACTGTCAGTCTCAAGAGAAATCTACAAAGGCTTAGACCTTGAGCACGAGAAAAACAATGGCTTTGTAAGACTCAGGAGACGTTGCAGAGATTCAAAGCTTGGTAGAGGAACACGATGGTCCTTTCAAACTCGTGAAATACCCACAGTGACTCAATGCTTGAAAAAAAAAAAACACTTGGCGGCTCTATAAGACTTTCAACAGACCCACCAAACTCAGGATCTGTGCTAGGAAACTTTTATACTTGTCTTTGTTATGGACTAGGGAAGATACACAGGACACGGGTTAGGGTAACACTCAGGCTGTGAGTCTCAGAAAAAATAGGGTGTTTACGATGTTTTACTGCAGCGCTGAGGATGTTTTAGTGTTGTGTTGACGCTCTTAAATTAAGGTCTTATTATCCACGTCCTTCACAATGGCTAGTGACAAAGAGACTGTGTAGCACCAAGATAGTCTGTATCTTAAGAGTAAATCTACAACGGGTTTCGGTAATACGTTTCATAATTCTGGCGGTGTATTCCTGTGACATATATAAGGATAAATGACTTCATGACCATAGTGTTATTACCCTGTAGTTTTGGAGTTAAAACACATGCCAGTTGAATTTAAGAACATAAGAATTGAGGAAACTGCAGCGGGCCTATTGGCCCATACTGGGCAGTCCCATTTACACCCAACCCTTATCGCTCATATATCCATCCAACCTATGTTTGAAGCTATCCAGCATATTCAAGTTAATGATGATGTTAGATAACTTGTTCCACTCATTCACTACTCGATTTCCAAACCAATGTTTACCTATCTCGCGCCTAAATCTAAATTTGTCTAATTTAAAACCATTGTTACAAGCTCGTCCCTGGTTGGATAATTTAAGTACCATTGTTATAATCACCTTTGTTTAACCCTGGCCTCCATTTATACACCTCGATAACATCGCCCCTCACTCTACGTCTCTCGAAGGGGGGCAAATTCAGATGATTTATTCTGTCCCTATACTCAAGGTTCCTAATGCCCGGGATTAGTCTTGTCATCCTCCTCTGTATGCTTTCTAGGGATTCGATATTCATTTTGTAGTACGGTGACCAAAACTGAACTGGATAATCCAAGTGAGGTCTCACAAGCGCAAGATATAGTTTAGGACAACCTCGCTAGTCTTGAAACTAACACTCCTTTGTTGGCCTTGTTTCGAGCGAATACACATTGTTGTCTTGGTTTAAGATTCCTACAGTATATCATTACCCCCAAATCTTTCTCACAGTCGGAATTTCTATATCAACGTTGTTCATCTGATATCTGGTTTCTCTGTTTACATCTAGAGTAAGTACTTTACATTTTTCCACATTAAATTTCATCTGCCATTCTTTAGACCATGTGAAATTTTTTAAGATCTTCCTGTAGTTTTGTGGAGTCCACGTCAGATTTAATTACTCGCCCTATTTTAGTGTAGTCAGAAAATTTACTTAAGTTGATGTCTACGCCTATATCTACTGTACTCGAATGACGCTCATGTTTATAATAAATAGTAATGGTCCAAGTACTGAGCTTTGGGGTACTCCACGTGTGACGTCACCCCAAACGGATTTAGTGCCACTAAAGCTTACTCGCTGTTTCCTGTCCTGTAACCACGCTAATCCATTTTAGAATATCTCCTCCAATTCCATGAGCCTCCACTTTCCGTATTAGTCTTTCGTGAGGGACTCTGTTGAAGGCTTTGCTAAAGTCGAAGTATACCACAGCATAATCGTGCTCGTCATCCACTTATTCGAAAACAGCTGAAAAGAATGATAATAGATTTGTCAGACATGAACGCCCACTTGTGAAGCCATGTTGGGAATTATTTATCAATTTGTGTTTCGAGGTGATCTCGAATTGAGTTTGAAATTATTGCTTCCAGTAATTTGCCTACAATTGATGTTAAACTAATTGGACGGTACAACATTCGCTATCCTCCAGGATTCTGGTACTACAGTTGTCATCGGTAACCATAAACATTTTCTATTGGCCATATTTTCTAATTATATTTTATAATTTGCGACATAACTATGTATTGATTTCCTGCGAGTTTAAATGTTATTACTGCTAGCCCATTAAAGTTTCCCATTTTCTATTTACCGACTGAATCAGGCGTAGGTCACTAGTGATAGCTGAAATTACCATTGATCTGAATCGTAATATATGTAAACAATTTGTGGGATAGCTTTTTGCCTATCGTAGTCCAGTGGATTCGCTGGCTGACTACCAACTGTGGTGGCCAAGGTTCGAAACCCGGCAGCCAAAGATGAAAATTGTTTACATATACAGTATTACGATTCAAGTCAAGGTTCCCCGCCCACCACTGTGGACCTGAAGGGTTGAAGCAGCCCGCCCACACTCGGGTCCCAGAATGCATTTACTTAAATTTCCGGCACAACGGTGTTGTCAATCGTTTCCTCTTCATTTCTATTCTCTTTTCTGTCGGGTATCTTGAATATTTCTTCTTTTCTCTTATCATCACCTCTTCAGTTTATTTGTCGTCGACGTTTCCATGATCCTTACTTTACTTTCTTCCACTTCACTTTTTCATTCTTTTTATAATCGCCTTCAGCCGCTTCTCTTTGTAACATAACCATTTTCGCTCTTTTATTTTTCTTTAATGAAATATACTCGTATACAGTATATCTATATTTAAGGTCATTTGTTAGTCAATATGCATTTGTATGTGAGTCTGTGTGAATACTTATGAGTGTAAGTGTGACTGTAAGTATGTTAGACCGTTCATGTACGTATGTGTATGTGTGTCGCTTCTAGTGTTCATACAGCGTTGTGGTCACAGCTCCCTGTACGTCACTTTGTCCGCACACAATTATGCAGTGAGGCGGGTCGTGGCTCACAGGTCTGGCTTCATGGGCTGGAGTGTCTTACTATGTATACCACTGCATTCATGTAATTACCGGACAATCGCACTATGTATTGCGCTAGATTTATGTATCTGTATACATTTGTTTATGTAACTCCGCATACAGATTCAGATTTGCCCCCGAGGGGGCTAGTTTATTGGGCACCCCCTTACATCCTGTGCAAGATGAAGCGCAGAAGCGTTTACAGCGCCCAACAGGGAAGTATGAAAAGTTCATACTTGCCTTTATGACTCGTACATTAAGGGCGTAAAAGCCTGAAGGGTCATAGGTTCTGTCAAGTTACATAAAGTGAGAGAATGATGAGTGTGTGGGGGGAAAGTTCCCGGTACATTTTATCTGTTTATGGCAAAGAGTGGCAGGTCCCTAATAATGTCAAATGCCAGGCCTGTGACTAGGAGGAGGGATATCTGGTCTGGGAGGGAAGAGGTGTTGGTAACGGCTGGGGACCAAAAGGAGGAGGTCATAGGGCAAGTGAGGATGTAGTGAAAGAGGGTGTGAGAGTCGGGTTGGCCACAAAGTTTACAAACAGTGCGGTGAGGCTCAGGGTTGCCAATGTACTCCCATAGGTACCTGTACCCTAGGCGCAGTCTTATGTATATAAGCTGTTGAGATCGAGTCAGGGATTGATATTCTTTGTAGTGGCGGTTGTCGTCACCGGTTACAGCGTCATAGTGGCATAGTGTGATGCTACCCCGTTGTTTCAGGTGTGTCCAATTTTCGTTGAATGCCTCTCGTTGTGTGGCGTGTATGCGAGATTTGAGATGATTCAGGGAGAGGGCGAGAGTGGCTTCAATACTCCGCATACAGTATGTGTCACTTTATCCACACACACATAAAACACCTGTGTATGTAGGAACAATCATATTGGTTGTAATTAGTATACTATTGTGAATATCATCAGTTGTAACCTATCCTAACCTAACCTAAGTAGTGTGTGTGTGTGTGTACATCGTAAGTATGTCATTATATCTACACATTAAACACTTATTTGTTCTGTGTATGTTTATAAGTTAAATACCAGAAAAGTGAGTTTGTAAGCATTCACACACACACACACACACTATTAAGTTATAAATGCCTTTGTTCCTCACGTATCATCAATCCTCTACCACCCTAAGGCTTCACCAACCTGTCTACTGTTCATACTGTTGCTTCTGTTAATCACCCCTTACCGTTGCTTCCGTTAATCACCCCTTACCGTTGCTTCCGTTAATCACCCCTTACCGTTGCTTCCGTTAATCACCCCTTACCGTTGCTTCCGTTAAACACCCCTTACCGTTGCTTCCGTTAATCACCCCTTACCGTTGCTTCCGTTGACTCTTACCTCTCTACTCTTACATTGTTTTCCTTCCCTCCCTTTACTGTTTATCATTCCTACTGTTGTCTCTATTAGCCATTACTCCCCTCCCCACTGTTACACCTTACCATCCACCCCCCGCCCCTTTACATAGTTTGCAGGGAAGGTATATTTCTCATGTTCTCTTGTATAATATTAAATCAGTTTTCTATTCCCTGGTGTAGACTCCGCCCTGTTAGAGCCAGATCAATACAGTATCTTGTAACGTGTGGGACTGACCTATATACCTGTGCTAGTATAGGTGTTCTAATTAATTAATTATTTGTTCAAGTTATTGATTTTGTTTCAAGGTGGACAGTCTTATAATTGAGAGTTTTATAGTGGATAGTCTTATAGTGGGCAGTCTTATAGCTGACAGCCTCTAATGATGCCAATTAAAATATTTTCACGCGTCTCTCTCTCTCTCTCTCTCATCAAACTATATTGTGACCTCATTTATAAAATTCTTTCCTCTTCTCGTATTTACCATCTTCCTTTGTTCATTTCATTTCTTTTTCATCACTTCTTAAAATTTCTCACACACACACACACACACACACACACACACACACACACACACACATTCTCTCTCTGTTCCTTTCATCTTTTATTATTCCCCTTTTCCGTCTACCTGTCTTCTTCTTCACGATACCTTTCTCCCCATCACCCCCCCTCTCCCTCACCCTCCTCCTTCCTTTCTCCCCCATCACCCCCCCTCTCCCTCACCCTCCTCCCCTTCCTTTCTCCCCATCCCTCCTTCTCCCCATTCCCTCCCTACCTTCTAAGACTGTCCTTGGCAAGATTCCAGGAGGGAATTGATCTTCAAGTGACGAGGAACAAGAGGGCCACACCTCCCTCCCTCCCTCACCCTCCACACCTCCCTCTCCTTCTCTCCCTCCCTCCCTCACCCTCCACACCTCCCTCTCCTCCTCCCTCCCTCCTCTCTCCTCTCCACCCCCCACCCTTCTCACCTCCCTCACTTCCTTTCTTAAACTCCACACCTCCTTCCTTCTCTCTCTCCTACATCCTCCACACCTCCCTTCCTCCCACGTCCTTCACCCCTCCCTCCCCTCCTTCCCTCACTTTCCAAACCTACTTCTCTCCCTCCCTTCCATACCCTCCGCACTTACCTCCTCACCCTCCACACCTCACTCCCTCCCCTCCCTCCATACCCTCAATCTCCAAACTCACTCTCGAAGAATCAGACAACGAGGAATAGAAAAAAGAAAAGAAATACGAATAAAAGAACTGATGGTCCCTGAAGTGAGGAAGGAAGGAAGAAAAAAAACAAAAGTCTTCCAAAGCAAAAGAAAGATTCTGTAGTGTTGCCCCAGGTGGTACAGTGACGTCACCACTCTGTTGCCCCAGGTGGTACAGTGACGTCACCACTCTGTTGCCCCAGGTGGTACAGTGACGTCACCACTCTGTTGCCCCAGGTGGTACAGTGACGTCACCACTCTGTTGCCCCAGGTGGTACAGTGACATCACCACTCTGTTGCCCCAGGTGGTACAGTGACATCACCACTCTGTTGCCCCAGGTGGTACAGTGACATCACCACTCTGTTGCCCCAGGTGGTACAGTGACATCACCACTCTGTTGCCCAGGTGGTACAGTGACGTCACCACTCTGTTGCAGGTGGTACAGTGACATGTTGCCCCAGGTGGTGACATCACCACTCTGTTGCCCCAGGTGGTACAGTGACGTCACCACTCTGTTGCCCCAGGTGGTACAGTGACGTCACCACTCTGTTGCCCCAGGTGGTACAGTGGCACCACTCTGTTGCCCCAGGTGGTACAGTGGCGTCACCACTCTGTTGCCCCAGGTGGTACAGTGGCGTCACCACTCTGTTGCCCCAGGTGGTACAGTGACGTCACCACTCTGTTGCCCCAGGTGGTACAGTGACGTCACCACTCTGTTGCCCCAGGTGGTACAGTGATGTCACCACTCTGTTGCCCCAGGTGGTACAGTGACGTCACCACTCTGTTGCCCCAGGTGGTACAGTGGTCACCACTCTGTTGCCCCAGGTGGTACAGTGACGTCACCACTCTGTTGCCCCAGGTGGTACAGTGACGTCACCACTCTGTTGCCCCAGGTGGTACAGTGACGTCACCACTCTGTTGCCCCAGGTGGTACAGTGATGTCACCACTCTGTTGCCCCAGGTGGTACAGTGACGTCACCACTCAGGGAAGATGGATGAGTGGTTCAGTAGTGGAATTCCTCACAAGTGTGTGTCAGTGAGTAAAGGTTAAACACAGCCTGGCACTATAACTCGTGGCACCACCAATGACACCTGATCCATCTCACTTCTTTCTGGGTCAAAAACCGTTACGGGACCGAAGTTTCAGTCTTAATTTTCAGAAACTCGACCGTCAAAGTTTTTCTGTAAGTTAAAAGTAAAAAAAAAAGAACGCTGTCTTCTATTTTACTTCAGCTATAAGACTGTCCACTATACCTCAAAATATTAACATTTACTTTTTAACTTATTTCATTCTTGAGTCATATCTTCATTTAAACACAAATAATGACCAACAAACAGTAATATTTCCATAAGTTTATTACGAGTCTAATATTCTCTTAGTTAATATGTAAGCCAGCCGCGGGCGTCTTATGCTATCAACGTACGCGTTCAACAGGTCGTACGGTAAGGGCGGTGCCTACACGAGAGAAACTGATTTAATTTACTGGAAGTGAACTAAAGTTTCCACACAAACTAGGTGATGCTTCTACACACAGAGTATGTGATTATTGATAAATGAAAGTAACAGTGGGAGGTGAGATAAGATGGTTGCCGGTTCTTCCTAGTGGTTAAGGCCTCCTAGACGTAAGTTTGTTTAAAGTGTTGAAGTAGTCGCCAACACATCAACCACACCCCAAGTTAACGAACTGTATGACCCAAGGAAAGAACCAGAAGGACAGTTCTGGTTAACCATTACTGGGAAACACGTTCCGCCAATCGATTATCGACCAGTTCCCCAATTACTGCTGGGAGACACAGGGCAGTAGTGCAAAGAAATTTGCCCCAAGATTTATCCTGCCCGGGAATCGAACCCTGGTGAGGCGAGTATGTTGACCACTTAGCCATACAGTATACTGTAGTTAGAATGAGGATAAGTCAACAAATGAACGCTTATTAAGAGAGGCCACGAGCACTAATAGACCACACTGACAGTTTTAGTGATTTAAATTTCCGTAACGTAAAACAGACCTCTTGGACGATATTACAAAACCTCACAAAATGAGTTTTAGATTAATACTATAAATGTTTTGAGAGACACTGGGGGACACTTTCATATCATCGTCAATTGTAAATAATACAAGAAGTTCTTCTTCGACAAAAGATATTTCAGTCTGAGCAAGTTTGAGGTTGATGGCGACTGGGGAGAATAGGTGAGTGTGCTTTTAGACGATGTTGAGGTGAGTGAACTGTGTTTACCCAAAAACTTACAGTAGATCACTCGAGCCAAGTGACCATAAGGGCAGGAGTAAAGGAGACAAACAGTACCACACTAACAAGAGATACAAAATCCGTCAGAATAAAAGTAAGAGGCTGACTAAGCATATTGAATTAAGGAACCTGGCATGTATAAAGAACTAGAAATTATATTTGCAGGCAAATATACGCAAGCTTTCTCAAAAACCTGAAGCAAGGAAAAATTATTTTTGTTAATTTAATTTTCTTAAACAAATTAGATCATGTGACAAAACGCGACAACTCCTGCTCGTTCCACCATCTCATAAAAATGGACCAACTCATTGACATTCTTTTAGACGTATTGGTTACAGATAATAGCAGATGAGAGGTAAGAAAAAGTAGCAATGATTATAAAGGTTCGCACATTTCTCGAAAAACTATCAAAAGAGAAAATGAGATTCCGATCTGGGAGCATATAAAGATGACGTGAAGACAGCTGAAAATAAAAAGTACACGTACGTGAATTATGTAAACGAAAAATCATTATTAACTAAAGTACACCATTCACCTTAAAAGGATGATTGGAATGTATGTTACCCTGCAGCTCTGACCTTGAACGACGTATAACACAGAGATGTGTAGCAAGGTTTTTTTTTTTTTGGGGATTAGCCCACCCGGGCACAGGTCACTGACCCACATCGGGGCCTGGGGGGCGAAAATGTAATTTTACTAATAATAATAATAATAATAATGATAATAATAATAATAATAATAATAATAATAATAATAATAATAATAATAAATAATAGTCATAATAATTCATAATAAATAAAATTTATGATAAAACAAAAAAATAAAATATTAAAATAATGATGATAATAATACAGTAACTGTAATAATAATAATATTATTAATAATAAAGAACTATAAATACAAAACTGAAAAAAAGATCAAAAGTGAGAGACGATATATGTATGTTGTGTTGTCAATAGTAAGAGAAACAATTGAGACCCTGCACTGTTCTTTGACTTCCCACTGTCCCTTGACCTTCCACTGACCTTGACCTTACACTGTTCTTTGATCATCCATTGTCCTTTGACATTCCTCTGTCCCCTGACTTTCCACTGACCTTGATCGTCCACTGACCTCTGAACCATCCGATAATTTAATTTATTCTTCCATTATCGCCTCATTATGATGCACTAACTCACAAATTTTATGAAGATCGTTTAAATTGTTTCAGGTTTATATTGCAGACGATGTGTAGTGAAAATAATAATAGTAATAATAATAATAATAATAATAATAATAATATGATGATGATGATGATGATGATGATGATGATGATGATGATAAATTAATAATAATAATAATAATAATAATAATAATAATAATAATAATAATAATAATAACAGGTAAAAAACTTCAAACAGCTTTAACCATCTAAGTGGTGAAGGTTTTATCCAAGCTAAATAAAATATTCTTGCGGGACCCAGAATAAAATCCTCACGTGTGGAGAACGCTGAACGGGCTAAGCTACGCCGGATGTGTGAGGACGGCGTTACAAGGTGAAGGTGCATGGAATTTATGAGCCTTCCTGTACTTCCATGTTTAGGTTAATTTTATATGCAGTATATTTACTTATATGAGCATAAAACACTGGTTAATGTTACGTGTTGTGTCTATTATTCTATTAACGAGAACGCAGGTATCTTTCATGATAATTATGAGTAATTGGTTTTCGATAATTAACAAGATGTAATAAAGCGTGTGGCACTTAATGACAATGTTGATATCACGGTGTTTACTTTATGCGTTACGGTGTCTTATCGTGGTTGTTTAATTATTTGTTCTTTAAAAAATGTTCTAGAGCTGGAGTTTGGTGAACATTGTTAAAGACACATACTTCAATACGTATATTTCTAGAACTATATAAAGACTGTAAACTGAACACCGATAATGGCAGAGCAGATTAAGAAACTCTTGAAACAGGAAAGAAACGAGTGTGGTTGAGAAAGTATGTTTTCCCATAATTGTTCCCAACTGTATTCACGGCAGAGCCAAAGTAATTTTCTTGTCACTACTTAGCGTAAATTACCAATGTGAAAAAAATTCTTCATTCTCGTGTAGCGGACTTTTTCCCCCACCATTTCATGCACTGTACACTAGGGAGAGTTTTTTACGGTCCTTTACACGAGTTGGCTTTGTTTATGTCCAGGATGTGTTCCAGGTGAGCGAGAGGGTAACGTTGAAAATTTCTTCAGGTATCCAACAATTTATTATTTTTTCAATTTATCATTATCAATTATACGTGTCGGTCATAGTCGGCATTTTAATAAGAAACAAGAATACTTCAGAATACAAGAAGTTATTTAGGTAATTGTCATCAGTTTGAAGAGAGTGAAAGGTTTGACCCAGTTACCAGTGGGAGAGACTCGGTGTAGGCGTGAGTATTCCGCCAACAACAGTGTCCTGTTTTATTTTCACGTGACTGATTTATCTTTGCTATTTAATGTTCGCTTTTCTATATTAATAAACAATAATGTGACTACGTCCACTAGGTCATGTGTGAGTCAAGACACCGCTTCTTACACGACTCAAGAGTGTCATTGTTTTCTAGACGGGAGAAGTATATTAAATGTGCTGTGCGTGACGGTAGGGAGTCTCGTACTCAGAGTTAAACTTAGGATGAAAGGGATACCGGGTTCCTTAAATTAGGTTAGACTGGTAAATGGTAGGCTAAGTTAGGTTAAGTTAACCTAAATAGTCTAACCTAACCTTATTAACATAACCTGACTCTATTCCGGCCAATCACTGTGTGATTACATTCGCCCATCCTACGAAAAAATATCACAACTACTTTCCTGCCTGACCGTTCTTTTGTGCAGTAACCAATGGGTGACGAACAGATGTATCGACCATCAGCCTCCGGGCACCAATGGCGTTGTTGACATTGTGACGTCATGATATTACTTGACTCACTGATCAATGAATTTCCTTATTAGTCCAGTAGAAGCTGCATCCAACCCGGACATTGTCGATAAGTCAGTTTTGTGGTTTTATATTCCTCTGAGGAGTCCCAATAGTCCACCAAATATATATAAATCTTGGGAGACTGATTTAAGAGCAAAAATTCAAAATGGCCGTCAAGTGCTGTTTCGGATATAATTATGTTTTATTCAGTATCTCTACTTTTAAAACACAAGAATCCCTCATTTCACATTCTAACAGCATGTTTTTGGGGGCACCGAATCTAGAGTAATCCCAATGTTAGCCACCTGGGATTTCAAGGTGATTGCCATTTTGGTGTAATTTTACTTTTGTCTCAGTCTGTGGGGGGGGGGGGGGTTAAGAAACCTTTTCCTGGTCATGCTAGCCGTCGTGATATCCAAAATGTCGTCTTAAACATGTAACAGGATCTCATGAGTTATAATAGAATAGAGATGTACTGTATGTAAGTGTACCTTTAACAAATTTTAAGAAATATACCTCCGCAACAATACACTTACTGGCTTTGTCAACGCTGAAAAATATTGATATTCAAATTCTAAACAGTTGTTGTTATAAAGAACCTGACCGCTCCATTCATTTGACATAACAGATAATTGTGTGAGTGTCCCAAAGTTTTACTCCCGATAACACAATTGTGACATAATGAACAGTATTATAAAAAGTAATACTGTTGAGGTCAGAAGAGTAATTCACAGCCCAACAAAGAGACTAAAATCTTCACTGATTGAATTGTGTCATAAAATACATCCTCATTATCTAGTTCAACTTCCTCTTCTTCACTATCGTCCTGTTCATCATCGGTAACAGTAGTCATTATCACACTGACCCTGGCACTTGCACTGCACACAGCAAGCTGCGCATCTTAATGCAGGTGCACATCTACAGAACGCACCCTGTTTTCTGCGTGAACAACGACTATGCTTGAGTAACTCTCTGGGGGCAGGTTCCTTGTCCCTGATGAAGGTTTAGGCATCATCGTATAACCCAAACTCTTTGGGCTTCAGGTGCTGCCACATATTGACATGATAGTGGACTCGGGGCAAGAGACATCTCTCCGGTGGGGTGTACTTGGGTGACGCAGCCAGAAGATATGGAAGTTCATCTTATAATTTGTTCTTGTTACGTCTTTTATATAGAGATGCAACATGTCAGTCACCTGTTCCTTTGAAGCTGTGTCCTCCTCAAACATGACAGCTGCTCTGGACTGCTGTGGAGATAAAGCCTTGATATGCTTCACCTTAGGTGTTGGTTATACAGCGGTGACGCAGGTATCTCCCCAATAGGTCAAGTGTAGACCCGGACACGCGTGGGAAGGGTGTTATCCAGTGTAACCCTCACCACCAAACATCACAGGTTTCCCGGACTCTGGTTTCCTCCTGCACTAACACTGGATAGACCAACCGCCCGAACAGCTAGTAAGATGATAAGTGGTTAAAATTATAAAAAGAAGAAAAGATACCAAACAGAGCCGAGGTAGCGTCACACCCTAACATGGCAGGCATAAAATACTATATTTTACACATCGAAGACACGTGCAAGCTGAGCCTTGTGGATATTGATTTTCTTCCACTTTCTAGTCATGTTCAGTCAAGACCAAAAGTCCACCGAAAATCAGTCAAGTGGTTCATATAATATAACAATCCCATTTTCTTTGTGTTTATTCGTTTTCCTGTATATTGTCCCTTAAGCTGCCTCATACACATAATGATTTTCAACAAGCATTTACAACGAAAAAAAAATGAAAAAAAAAAAAATCTAGTGCACAAAACCTGTCTTAATTGAGTTGTTTCGTCAGGTAAAAATAGTTAATAGTTCTCTGAGTGTAGGACTGCCGTGCCACCCCTGAGGAGTTATTGGCGACCCTCCAGCGCTTTACTTAAAATTCTCAAGTTACATAACGAGTATTTGACTGTCTCACTTTTTGTATATGTATCAACCTTTTATCACTGTAGGTGTTTGTACTGACAGGTTATATAACATAACGTTAGCCTGTTGGGTATAATCTCTGCAGCTGACGTTTTAATAATATATCCTTATTTACTATTTCTCCTCCAAGTGTTTTACCCTTACCATTTCCTCTCTCTCCCTGCCTCTCTCCTTCTCTCTCTCTCTCTCTTCCCCCCTTTCTCTCTTCCTGTCCCTCTTTACCTCTACCACTCCCTTGTCCCCTCTCTCCCTCTCCCTCTATCTCTCCCTGCCCCACTCCCTCTACTTTTATCACTCCCTACCCCATTCCCTCTCCCTGCCCCACTCACACTCCCTCTCCACCTCTCTCCGTCTCCTTCCCTAACTCACTCTCTCCCTGCCCCACTCCTATTCCCGCTTCAACCCTCCTTCGTTACCAGCGCTCACTATCGTCGTTACTTCAGCGCCTCACCAAAGTTTGACACAAGATTCCCGGTACTGGTGTCAAAGGACCTTAATAAACCTTAGCTACAGGGTGGTGCTGCTCAAAGTGGTTAAGGAAAAAGTGTCTGTAGAAGGAGGGGGTAGAGGATGGGGAAGGAGAACGAGAGGAATAGTGGGAAGGGCAGGAAGTCGGTGTGGGATGGGACGAGTTAGCTGGAAGGGGGGAGAGTGTGGGAAGTGAAAAGGTATCAGGAAGGGAAGAGTAGCAAAGTAGCAGGAAGGGGAGACAGTAACGAAAGGGAAGAAGTAGCAAGAGGGGGAATAGGATAGAGTGAAGGGAAAAGTAAGTACCAGTCCGGAGGGAGGTCTGTAAGGCAGGAAGCGAGAGAGCCAGAGGAGAGAGAATCAATACACTGGAAGGTGAAGCGTTAATAAATAATGTCATTCACGAATAAATGTAACACACACACACACACACACACACACACACACTCGCGCGCGCACAGTCTCGATTAAAAAATTGACAAAGAAGTGAGGTCTGTTGGAATCCCCCTCACGGTGTTTTAAGAAAATTGGACTGAATGTGTAGGATGAGTTGAGAAAAAAAGACGAAGTTCACTGACATAGAAGAAAGAACGCCGCCGCTTCATCGTATGAGGTTTCGAATAGTAAGGCGATAAACGGATTAACTAAAATGAGATGCAGTAATACATGTCAGTAATAAGACATTTGATAAAAGGATAAAAAATCAGCGTCTCGAATTAAAAAAAAATAGCACAAGAAAAATGGAATTAAGATTGAAATTGTTACCTAAATCAAGAATGGACAGCACGACACAGCCCTCCCCTCCTGCCTTACTCCAAGAAATATATAAACATATATGAAATTGCTTCTGTGGGAAGGATGGAATGATAAAAAATATACAACATAAGAACGTAAAAGTCAAAACAAATAAGAAACCATAACATAAAAACCATAACATATAAAATGACAGAATACGGCAGGAGTGAGAAAAGGGAAACAGGGCTGAACAAGGAAACCCGTTGAGTCAGAAGAGATCGATACTCCGGAGTGTGGGGGCGACACGGTTCTCGCGGTAAGATGCAACTGGAAATGAAAAACGTGGACGAAGTAGAAAAGAAAAAATAACAAGGCATAGTAAAGTAATGTGAGACCCGGAGAGAAAATTCAGATGAGGACAAACCTGAGGAAAGACAGAAAAAAGGATAAAGTTACGTAAGGGAAAATGGATATAACGGGAACAGTAAAGTGCGACAAACGACATTGGAAGAAGAAAAATGGATTAATGTATAAAATGAGGAGAATGGGAGAGAGTAAACAAAAGTGAAGAAGAGTATATCAGAAACGAACACCTTAACGAGTAAAGATATAAGCGACCAAATTACGTAGAGCCAACATTATATTTATTACTTTATTATTAAACTCAGTCTGCCACAGTGAATGGTTCAATAGCCGCTACCAATAGTCTGCCACAGTGAATGGTTCAATAGCCGCTACCAATAGTCTGCCACAGTGAATGGTTCAATAGCCACGAGCAATAGTCTGCCACAGTGAATGGTTCAATAGCCGCTACCAATAGTCTGCCACAGTGAATGGTTCAATAGCCACGCGCAATAGTCTGCCACAGTGAATGGTCTAATAGCCACGAGCAATAGTCTGCCACAGTGAATGGTTCAATAGCCACGAGCAATAGTCTGCCACAGTGAATGGTTCAATAGCTAACTACTAGCAATAGTCTGCCACAGTATTTGGTTCAATAGCTAGCTACTAGCAATAGTCTGCCACAGTATATGGTTCAATAGTCGCTACCAATAGTCTGTCACAGTAAATGGTTCAATAGCCACTAGCAATAGTCTGCCTCAGTGAATAGTTCAATAGTTAGCTACTACCAATAGTCTGCCACAGTGAATGGTTCAATAGCCGCTACCAATAGTCTGCCACAGTAATGGTTCAATAGGTTCAATAGCCATAGCCACGCGCAATAGTCTGCCACAAAGAATGGTTCAATAGCTACCAGCAATAGCTGCCACAGTGAATGGTTCAATAGGTTCAACAGCCGCTACCAATAGTCTGCCACAGTGAATGGTTCCATAGCCACGCGCAATAGTCTGCCACAGTGAATGGTTCAAGAGTTAGCTATAGCAATAGTCTGAGTATATGGTTCAATAGCCAGCAGCAAGTGCCACAGTGAATGGTCAATAGCCGCTACCAAAGTTTGCCACAGTATATGGTTCTAGCCACGAGCAATAGTCTGCCACAGTATATGGTTCAATAGCCACAGCAATAGTCTGCCACAGTGAATGGTTCAATAGCCGCCACAGTGAATGGTTCAATAGCCACGAGCAATAGTCTGCCACAGTGAATGGTTCAATAGCCACAGTGAATGGTTCAATACCGCTACCAATAGTGAATGGTTCAATAGCCGCTACCAATAGTCTGCCACAGTGAATGGTTCAATAGCCACCAATAGTCTGCCACAGTGAATGTTCAATAGCTACGAGCAATAGTCTGCCACAGTGGTTCAATAGCCGCTACAGTCTGCACAGTGAATGGTTCAATAGCCAGGAGCAATAGTCTGCCACAGTGAATGGTTCTAATAGCCGCTACCAATAGTCTGCACAGTACAGAATGGTTCAATAGCTAGCTACCAGCAATAGTCTGCCAGTGAATGGTTCAATAGGTGCTACCAATATTCTGCCACAGTATATGGTTCAATAGCCGCTACCAATAGTCTGCCACAGTGAATGGTTCAATAGCCGCTACCAATAGTCTGCCACAGTATATGGTTCAATAGCTAGCTACTAGCAATAGTGTGCCACAGTGAATGGTTCAATAGCCGCTACCAATAGTCTGCCACAGTATATGGTTCAATAGTTTGCTACTAGCAATAGTATGCCACAGTATATGGTTCAATAGCCACGAGCAATAGTCTGCCACAGTGAATGGTTCAATAGCTAGCTACTAGCAATAGTCTGCCACAGTGTATGGTTCAATAGCTAGCTACTAGCAATAGTCTGCCACAGTATATGGTTTAATAGCCGCTACCAATAGTCTGTCACAGTAAATGGTTCAATAGCCACTAGCAATAGTCTGCCTCAGTGAATGGTTCAATAGTTAGCTACTAGCAATAGTCTGCCACAGTATATGGTTCAATAGCTATCTACTAGCAATAATCTGCCACAGTATATGGTTCAATAGCCACTAGCAATAGTCTGCCACAGTGAATGGTTCAATAGCTAGCTACTAGCAATAGTCTGCCACAGTGAATGGTTCAATAGCCACTAGCAATAGTCTACCACAGTGCATGGTTCAATAGCCACTAGCAATAGTCTGCCACAGTGAATGGTTCAGTAGCCACTAGCAATAGTCTGCCACAGTGCATGGTTCAATAGCCACTAGCAATAGTCTGCCACAGTGTATGGTTCAATAGCTAGCTACTAGCAATAGTCTGTCACAGTAAATGGTTCAATAGCCACTAGCAATAGTCTGCCACAGTGAATGGTTCAATAGCTAGCTACTAGCAATAGTCTGCCACAATAAATGGTTCAATGGCCGCTCGCGTTATTGCTTCACCAATAATAAGTGTTTGGACGAAGCTGCGGAAACTACACACAAAGCCTATAAAGATAATTGCATTTCAGAATAATTCGCCGGGAACTATAACGAAGACATAGTAGGTAAGTGTTAGTATTATCTCACTGAGCGTTGTTTAGTGTAATTAATAACATGTTTAAGGAAAACTGATAATAGCCAACTTAACAGTTTTTTGGAGCTTAACTTTACTTACGTCAGAGTAAACTCTAGTTTGGCTGCAAACAAATTTCAGTATTTCAGGAGGAAATGTAGTATAATGTCTTCGCGTTCAGCATTAATTAAATAGTCAGACTTTAATTAACTGCGGAAATTACCTAAACTTATATAGTGAAACGAAATCATTTGAGATTAGTTGCTGCCTTCTAGCGTGTATACACACACACACACACACACACACACACACATATATATATATATATATATATATATATATATATATATATATATATATATATATATATATATATATATATATATATATATATATATATATATATATATATATATATGCTGATAACCACAAGGAAAAGAAAAAAACACGAAGTTCCCAAGCGCTTTCGTGTAATTCACAGTGATTTACTTGCATATATATATATATATATATATATATATATATATATATATATATATATATATATATATATATATATATATATATATATATATATATATAGGGAAGACATTATCAGTATATACGAAGGATCAAGTACAGTAAAAGAGACTACACAATTGTTAAACCTGACATCTTGTCCTTCATTTTAACGCAAACCAATATTGTTTTGCGACAAAGGACTACAGTAACTACAAAATAAATTAAAACTGCTGTCTTAACAAAACACCAGAGTGGAGTGTCCATCATAACTTAGTCTAGGAGATGTAAACAGAGAAACCAGATATCAGATGAACAACGATGTTATAGAGAAAAACGACTGTGAGTAAGATTTAGGAGTAATGATAAACAGGAATCTAAAACCAAGTAACCAATGTGCATTTGCTCGAAACAAGGCCAACAAAGTACTTGGATTCATACAAAGAAGTGTTACAAGACTAGCGAGGTCATCCTAAAACTATATCGTGCGCCTTATTTTGTGGTGGTCACCGTACTACAAATTGGATATAGAATCTCTAGACAGAATTCAAAGGAGAATGACAAGACTAATCCCGGGCATTAGGAACCTTGAGTACAGAGGCAGGTTAAAACATCTTAATTTGCACTCCCTCGAGATACGTAGAGTGAGGGGCGATGTTATCGAAGTGTATAAATGGAAGTCAGGGCTAAACAAAGGTGATTATAACAAAGGTACTCAAACTATCCAACAAGGAGTGAACTCGTAACAATGGTTTTAAATTAGACAAATTTAGATTTAGGTGCGAAATAGGTAAACATTGGTTTGGAAATAAAGTAGTGGATGAGTGGAACAAGTTACCAAACATCATCATTAACTCGAATACGCTGGATAGCTTCAAACATAGGTTGGGTGGATATATGAGCGATAGGGGTTGGGTGTAAATGGGACCGCCCAGTATGGGCCAATAGGCCCGCTGCAGTTTCCTCCATTCTTATGATCTTATGTACAGGTGGGCGTGGATGGGTGTCTACAAGTGGACGTGGACAGATGTGTACCTAGTGGCGTGGACAGATGTGAACAGGTGGGCGTGGAGATGTGTACAGGTGGGCGTGGAGAGATGTGTACAGGTGGGCGTGGACAGATGTGTACAGGTGGGCGTGGGCAGATGTGTACAGGTGGGCCCAGACAAGTACACAGGTGAGTTGTGGTGAGACGTGTTCACACCTGACCGAGTACTTGGGACCGAACTATGTAATACCTCCTCCACTAACACCAAGCTGACAAAAACAACAATAACTCAAGCGTTAATTCTCACCTTATCAGTAACCAAAGCCTTCCCATAACACACAAACATAACAATAACACCAAGAGTAAAACATAAAGGTAGTAGAGTACACCACGAGCCTAGCAGCGGGTCACGCGGTACGTTACTTCCTCTGATCGATAGCACACACAACTCTCAAGGTCGAGACATTTCCAGTTGTATTTTTACGATAAGTTTGGGAGCATACAGATCAAGCTACAAGGGTGAACGTTTACATGTTGCCTCTCTATTGTGTTCATTCAAGGGAGGATTTTTTTTTCTCTCCTCTCGGTTGGTCGAAGGGTTATTGAATATACATCGACTGCCTGTGTTTCTGTTGTTCACTGTCCAGCGGATGCAACTTGATGATGCACTAAATGGTAAAAATAAACTGAGTTTATTTTTGTTCTGTTCAAAACAGTGTTGAAGGGACACTACACCCCACCCTCCTTCATCAAACAATTGTTACCGATAAACATCTCTCTCTCTTTCTCTCTTTGATGGCACTCGGAGTCGAGGATGACGACCATTCAGCGATAAGAGAGTGATAGGAATTTTTAATAGTGTCACCCTCATTGGTGAAATTTAAGGTGACTTGAAAGGTCAATACAGGACTGGCAGGGTTGTCCGCAGTTGTTGCATGTGTGGAGGGGCTACAGGTACTAGTACGGAAGGGTCGGCGGTAGCGGCTTTCCGACGCTGGTGCTTGTCAACCTCGGCATGTAGTCGAGTAAACTCGAAGGTTTCTTCAGTCAGGCACCACTCAAGTCTATAATCGTTGCTTCTGTAAAGTTGATACTTAGAAGACTCATATATAACTGTGAGCTCATGACCGACACTTACTATTACTCTCATAAACTTGGCTGTAAAGGAGAGATGTGCATTTTTTATTCACAGTGGTAAGTTTACATAACGAAGACTGAAAGATAACGGTAAACTGATACGCTTGTAATATTTGTCACTAACTAGTGTAAATGTAGCGAGTCCCCCGCCAGGTGTTTACAAACGAGTAGGTACTCTATGTATTGTGTCTTAGGTCAGAGTTTAATTTTATCAGTGGTGTTATTCTGTGGATGGTGTAGTAGTCTTGTGAAGTAGTTAAAAAGTAGCTCTCCAGTCTGCCCTAGTGACCAAGAACAGTCTCCGATAATTGTGAAAGATGTGCCAGCGAGGCCATAACACGCCTGGGTGTGAGTTGAGGATAGCTGCTGGTGAGTAATGTAACTCATTTAGCAGAAATACGACTTTTAGCTTTAGAAACAATAATGTACAGATACAAAACCCGTAAATCAAATCTTGGCCTGAAGCCAAAATCTCAACTAATGAATATAACAGGAAGCCAACAATAATTTTCCCTAAATTATTCAAAGACTTTTTCTCTGGTTCATATATTAATTCTAAGTTTGAGAATTTCATTCAAGAAGTGTTTACCAATATCATTTTAAGGCATAGCGTGTAATGTAGAGAAACACAGTAATATAAATACTGGCTTCCATCTAATAAGACAACATTCCGAAAGTTAGTTCATATCGCGATTCAGTTTTTTGACATCTGTGATTGTTTTACTGTATTTAGGAGTTTTAGTGTTAGAGTAAAGATAAGATTGGCTCCTGTAAGGTGAGATGACACCAGAAAGTTTGTCTTGTGTCTGGGAGGAGAAACTGGGTGTAAATAAACAGGGTGATGTGATGAAAAATCAACAGAGGCGGTCAACCAGACAATGTTTGACCCAACTTAACAAGATTGAGTCCATCTCTGTCATCACACACGGACTGTCTGTACCCAGCTTAAAGTCTTGCTGAATACAACAACTGTGAAAACCTACAGACCGACATTAACAATGCACAGTGGTCAGTGTCTTAAAAGAGGAGGCCTTTATAACGAATCCTCAACTGTTTGTAGTCAAGTTAGAAAAATAAAATTGCACTTTCTTACGCGATAAATTTATGAAACTAAGAAATTTCCTGTAGAATTTACATTAATTTACTGGCATCCCAGACGCTAGTAATTTACTGTACATTTTGGTTATTTTAGGACTTTGTGTAATTTATCTGGCCGTAATATAAAGTAAGATATGGCTGAACGATGAATGAACTAAATAAAATGAAATATAATTCAAATTGGTCAACACTGTTTTGATACTGAATCTCTAATAGAAAGCACCAGCCGTTTTACTGGGATTTTTTTTTAATCTGTTTACAGCACTTTCTTGTAAATTAGTACAGTATATTACCGTACAAATTACAGCATACTAGTATGATATAGCATATTTGTCTCATTGAAGTTCATGAAACATAAATGCACAGCGTATGACTGTGTACTGAGCACCAACACCACCACCACCTAAAATTTATTTTGTTGATACAGAAGTATTCTTTCCCTCCTCCAAACTTACGTAGAGCAATTAATGAATATGGGTCTTTTTTTTTTATCCTTGCCTTAATTGCTTTTGGATCATGGAGTGTTTGTCTGTTTGTTTGTTTGGTCACTATGTTGGGCCACACTGTTGAAAATAGAGCTAAAATTTGGCATGGATATAGGCGTGCTCCCCTAAAGTGTGACGGGGGTAGAACTTGGAGGGTTTGGCCCCATAACACACGCGTGGAGGAAGGAAGGGTGGCGCCATAGGCAGATCCTTCAACACTGCATCGTACAGTACAGTTACATTTACTTTTACCTCGCGCCACGGGGTAGGCGAGGAGTCGACATGAATATTAATAAAAGCGGGATTCATGACAACGCCGGGGAACCCCACAACGCCGGGCACCCCACAACGCCGGGTACTAACTGACACAACGCCGGGCACCCCACGCCGGGAAACGCCGGGCACCCCACAACGCCGGGTACCCCACAACGCCGGGCACCCCATCAAATATTCAATAACCCCATTTTGACCACTGAAAAGAATACATCCAAGAAACCTAGATTTCCATTTGAGTTCATCCATACTTTTCACTTCACCACACTAGTTTAGTCTTTGCTTTACGTATGTCCGACCCCACACATGAAATACTGCTTTTGCACGCGGAGAAACGCCTAAGTGTATGTGTATTTATTATCAATGTTAAACAAAATTGAATGTTAAGTCCCATTAACGTCTAATACCGTACTTCCATCTTAGCTTCTGTGGGTACTGCAATAATGATGTCGAATAAACAATCCACCCCCCCCCCCTCCTTTCACTCCCAGTCGCAACTCACATCATTCCTTTTTACTTAACGCCCACTTCATCTAAGTTTTATTTCAGCAAACTTTTATTTTATCGTTTCCTCCATCATTCTTTGTCCTTCTCGTATATGGAACTTTCTCTCATTTCCCGTATTTCTATCCCAATTAAGCTAACGGCTCTAAAATATAAAGTATTCATGAAACTTTAATGAGGCAACTAAAACATGAATCTTCGTCCTCCTTGTCCATAGGATACCAGAAAGGCCTCAACTTAATATAGCGTTAGTTACATTGCCTATCATATACTGTAAAACCCATCCCAGAAGACGACAACATAGAGAAGTAACTACCCAACAAGAACGTTCCAGCCATTTACTAGTTTCAATAACCGTAATATTTTGTATGTGACCTTGTCCTAACGTGTATGACCTTGCAAATGTGATCGACTTGAAATCTTGTCATATTCTGTACGTGGGGTGAGTAAAATTTCCTTATAACATTCTTTGTTGATATAAAAGAAACAGACATAATATTTAGCAGACAAAGTGCCGTGAGTCTGACCTCGTTCCTGTGTATCGAGGTAAAAGATACTATATGTCTCACCTGAACGAGATGGACCACAACAAATATATCATCTCAAGAGCCATTTCCTTTTATCCTAATTATGTTATTCATCATCGTCTCGGTTAGGCTCATGCGGTGAAACGACTGGTCCCAAATAAGGATCAGATACTGTATAAGAGATCAAAACAGGACGGAACTGTACCCTCGTGCCTCATGAACACCTTTTAGTAAACCCTTCATCTTCCTCAAGTATGCAGCAGCTCAACTGTTATTTACCTGAAAATAGATGAAAAAAAAACACGTTAGAATACAAAGTGGTTATTTACTTTTAATTAAAATACATAACCTATACATAAGGTCAACATCACTCCTACAGTATCATCACCATCAGACTTGACCGTCTACCACTGTCGTGGACAGACGTGTCAACCTAGGCACTCCTCAGGAGCTGCCAGGGGTTTGCTGTAAACCCTTCCCTTTTTCCAGTGACCGCCTCCCCACCAAGAAACCAGTGCAAGGATCGTTCATCGACTCACCACAAGTGACATAGTGACAATTTCAATTCGAAACGAATTATAACAAGTGTTGACAGTTAAAACACCAAGTACAGTAATGAGATACCAGACTTAAGGAGGGGGGGTTGGGGGGGGGGCTAAGGGAGGCTCGGTGCCAAACCCTGGACCTTGTGACAGGACCCTCGCCGACACTATGTGTGACCGACGATACTACATGACTGTGATCGTCCAGCTAAACAACACCACAGCTGCATTAAGGCTAAGACCAGCCCCTCTCCAATCACAGTTAACAGTATCAGACCCTCGTTAACTTTTATGTTCACCACATGTTAATTCCTCTTGTATTGAAAGCTATGTTAAATGACCCACTCCCCAATATCTCCTTATGTCAATCCGAGTAACGTCCTCATATCTGAGGGTTGGCGACCACAGTCCTCCACTCTAACCATTTGAGGATGTTTTTATCAATCCTCCAAGATAGTGCAGCTCTCTGGGGAACCAAGTTTTAAAATATCACCATCACCCAGTCACTGAACAGACATCACAGTGCAAACATGATCAGAGAAAACATATAATCACAAAAAGCCGTCATCAAAGGCAGTCACTCGCAGCTCAAATACCGCCAAACACACGTAATAATAATAAAATTACCATATAAACCTCAAATAAGCCCCCCCAACACACACACCATCACGACACAGGAGATATAAAAAGTATCCAACACAACACACACACTGACAGACAGACCATCACAGGCAGCTGTAGCAGCCATCACAGGCAGCTGTTATAGCAGCCATCACAGGCAGCTGTTATAGCAGCCATCACAGGCAGCTGTTATAGCAGCCATCACAGGCAGCTGTTATAGCAGCCATCACAGGCAGCTGTTATAGCAGCCATCACAGGCAGCTGTTATAGCTCACATCAGCATCACAGGCAGCTGTTATAGCAGCCATCACAGGCCAGCAGCTGTTACTCGTTCAGCAGGCAGCATCATAGCCCACCACAGGCCAGGAGTTGCAATCGGTGCCATGCTTTTATCACATCAGCCCAGCAGCCCAGCAGACTCACAGGCAGCTGTTATAGCAGCCATCACAGGCAGCTGTTATAGCAGCCATCACAGGCAGCTGTTATAGCTGCCATCACAGGCAGGCAGCTGTTATAGCAGCTACCACAGGCAGCTGTTGCAGCGTGCCACGCGCAGCTGTTATAAGCAGCCATCACAGGGCAGCTGTTAGCAGCTTTATCGACACAGGCAGCCATTATAGCAGCCATCAAGCAGGCAGCCGTTATAGCAGCTATCACAGGGGTAGCTGTTATGTTGTTTCATCATATGTAGCTGCTTATATGTAGCCATCACATGTTATAGCAGCTATGTTATAGCAGCCATCAGCCATCACAGGCAGTTGTTATAGCAGCCATGGCAGCGTTATAGCAGCCATCACAGGCAGCTATTATAGCAGCCATCACAGGCAGCTATTATAGCAGCCATCACAGGCAGCTGTTATAGCAGCCATCACAGGCAGCTGTTATAGCAGCCATCACAGGCAGCTGTTATAGCTGCCATCACAGGCAGCTGTTATAGCAGCCATCACAGGCAGCTGTTATAGCAGCCATCACAGGCAGCTATTATAGCAGCCATCACAGGCAGCTATTATAGCAGCCATCACAGGCAGCTATTATAGCAGCCATCACAGGCAGCTGTTATAGCAGCCATCACAGGCAGCTGTTATAGCAGCCATCACAGAACAAACACCCTCAAAGACAGGCTAAAAACTCTTCATGAAACGCAATAAATTTTAGACACACTAAATTTTCATTTACACAAGGTAAGAAAAAACTAAGTTTTTTATTTTTCTAAACAATATAAATAAAGAAAATGTAATCCCCTGACGTAGGCTACGGTGCAGATTACATTTAAACACAAGGGTGAAACTGTGCAATAGTAATAGACGCTGGGTTCTGCCAATTACCAACCGCTCTGAGCACCAAAGCTATCTTAATGAGTCAATTTATCGTGTGGCAAACTAATGAGAGCAGTATAACGCCGAGGTAATGTTCATAAAAGATGTACATTAAATTAGTTCTCCTATAAACTTGTTCATCTTACATATAAATTTATATTTAGATGACACTTTAATAATACACTGTGATTAAATCAGGCACTACGTTTATCAGCAACTTCATGTAACATTTTCTTGTTGCGGCGGCCGAGGTGCTCTCTTCCTTTATCATGAGTGGCTGGTTCCGAGTCCAACAAGCTGTGAATGAGTACCTAATTTTCCACTTGGATATGTGCAGTGATGCCAGGCCTAAAGGACCCACATTTACTCTTCAACATTCTCAACAGGATCCTCGACAGGAACAAGAGGATGAGATATGAAATGGAAAGAAAAGACAACAGAGAATGGGAATTAAAGAAAATAAAAAAGGATATTTAGAACGATTCAGAGAAGATTCAGACAAAGATCCAACATTACAGCGATAAACACACAACAGGGTAGGGGAGATAGGTCCGTCAGAGGCAGCTGGACCATTATCAGGCTGGGTGAAAGGTTGCCACTACCAGCTCTCCATACGTATTCATTGCTGACAAAGGTTCGACGGCCCCATCTCCCTCGCTGTCTGCACTGGGGCGACCACTGTCACACCCCGCCTCTTGACGTTACATAATGTAGCATAAAAGTAACGTCACACCACCACATAAAGTTACATCACACAGCATCACATAAAAGTAACATCACAGCATCACATATTGATGAAACAATAATAATTACACGAGTTTCAGTTGGACGGAAGGTTGTGTCTGTACTAGATTGGCGGAGGAGTCTGACTGGTGTAGATGACGAGCTGTTTGTTGTGTGGTGAACAGCTTGTTAGGTTAGGTTAGGTTAAGTGAGTGGCCTTGGGATCGATTCCCAGGCAGGGTGAAACTATAAGTAAGTTTCTTTATGTCATTTCTCTGTGCTCCCGAGTAGTGATGCAGTTGGCGAGTTGCCCGGCCTTACTGGGTTATTCCTTAACACTGAATTAAACAGCTCATTAACTTAGGGTGATGGTTCATGTGTTGGCGACAGCTTCTACACCTTAAACAAATTCACGTCCAGGTGGTTTTAAGGCTGGCCGGCCATCCTTGAGCATAATGGACAACCAGTGTTGTTATCATCGTCATCATTTGCTAAATATAAGAAATATGAAAGTGGGTTCCTTAGACCTGACAGACAGTTCAGATATAACAGTGAATACTAAGACTTCAGTTTGAAAGGAGACAATGTGCCCGGCAGTGCACTCGATTGCTTTCACTTTCCCAAATTAATGCTTTGTACCCACTCACGGCAGCACTGACTCCGGGTGAACAAGGTACGAACCAGCAAGCCCCAGTATCCACTCGACCGCCGCCCCAAAAATAATATACCTGCAGGAAAACTTTATTTTTTAATCATCCTGCTTATCAATTTATTTATTTATTTTTAACAAAACTGTATTACTTATAAAATAAAAATGGACTGAAAACTCATCACTTTCTATCAAAACAGACGGAAAAATTATTAGTCTTAAAATCACCGATAGCAATAATTTAAAAGTGACCACTAATTGGTGATCAACTACGTGTAGCCATTTGTCGACGTCATACACCGTACTCGCGGTATTGAGAGGCAGGACTCGGGGCTGATGTAGAGTACTAGTGGGAGGTTGATGTATAAAGTTCTTAGTCAGTCAGCCAAGACGTTGTATTGATCTGTTATACGCAACTCCACGTGACGCATAATACGGGCCCCCCACCCACCCGTCTGGACCAACATACACAGCCAGGTGCAGCTCTACCATCCAGTAACATCGAAGACCCCCCCCCCCTCCCTCGCAGGGACCACCCATCTAATGTTTCTGGTAATTGGCCTTTGGGGTGGATGTGGTGGGAGTACAGAGCAATGTACTGACAGGCAATATGGAGATAAATTATACTATATTTATGAGGAGGGAAGAAGCAGACCTTGTGACCTTGTGAGATATACAGTTGTTGCTGCGTCAAAATAATGCCAACCTAGCACACAAGTAGCTAATATAAAAGATGTCTTATTGAGTAGTTTATTGAAGTCTGTCAATTGTGGCTATGTAAAATACGCGTCCCCCCCCCCTCCCATTCCCCCATGCTACCATGATAACGATCACAACAAAACTGAGATCAGTTAATTTACAGCACACTAGAACTTTAACTTACTTGTTAGGTACTACTGACAAAGACCATGGCACGTGTATCATGTCAAACCTAATATCTGCCTTAAGCCATTAGAATGATGTACTTTTATTCCCTTAAATGCGGTACAGCATATAATCAACGAGATAAACAATGAGGATGGTGAAGGATAGCGCCAACAGCGGCGGCTGGGTTGAGGCCAGGAGTGACTCCAACTTTAAGACCGAGAATAAGTTACATATTTATTTTATGGATTAAAATACATTGTATGTTTCAATAAATTAGTATGATAACAAGTAGTGACTGTGCCTCCTAACTTATAATTTCTTATCGTCAGTATGTGTAAGGACGTCCTGCCAGAGCGGACGTAGACAAATGCCTCAGTCCCAGATGGCGGAAGAGATGCTAACGACGGTGTCATTCTAGATGGGTGTTGTTGTTTATTCCTCAATTTTATTTATCTAAAAGTACTGTCCAGTAAAAAGCCTTTTCTCCACTCGAGCCAAGTGGGGTGCCGGCGCCGACGTTGGCAGCTGATAAATGTTCCAGTGGCACGAGTTGACTTGGTCATCTTAAATATATTCACTACGTGAGTGTAAGTCGCTAAAAAAACTATCTTTACTAGATTTTTTAGACAAAACGAACGAAAGATTTTGACAACCCTACTGAGACAACAGGAGTCGCAGTGTTCATCCTAAAAGAGTATTCCAAGATCATTAGGTTACTGTAGGTTGGGTGGTTCATGTCTGTTTGTTTGTGTGTATGTTTGCATCTACGGCTACAGTTAGAAAGATAGAAAGCTGAAATTTGTGGTGGAGATGAGCTGTCCTCCAGAAGTGACGCGAGGGTAGAATTTTAGGGGGTTGTCCTCAGCGGTCTGCCTCCCACCCCCCAAATGTGGAACCTCCTCATCAAAAATACATCTATTGTTGTGTTTCTTTGCTAAGCTTGGCTTATTCAATTAGCCCCGAGAATGTTCATGAACGTCTATATTAGGGGCTCGATCTCCACCTAAAAGTGGGGCCACTGTACACGACACAGTTTTTAACAGAGCTAAAATTTAGTTGTTATTTTTTATATGTGCACTTTTGACCAAAGTCAGCCATAGGCTAGGAGATGCCCCTCTAAGTCTAGGGGGCGGTCCACGTGAAGATCATCAATACCATAATTATAAAAAGCGCGGCATATGACAACTTATGAGTTGTTGTGGTCAAAACAAACCCAGGCAACGCCTGGTACTCCAGCCACTATCTAAGTTAACAGATGGTTCTTATATTGTTTTTTACACGTGGGTAACGTTATATAAATAACAATGTACTCAATATTGAAAACAAATGCTTTTTCTTAATTAATAGTTCCCAATGTTGAGGAGGATCATGGTCACTGGTAACTACATAAAAACCAAGGGGAAATTTTGTTGTAAAGTAAGAAAAAAGAAAAGAAAAAAACAAGACCAAACCTAATGAAAAATAATTTATGGTTTGGACCAAAACCTTAATACCTCAAGGTTATTAGACGAAAATATGGGCGATGCTCACAACAGTTGTTCGGCTTTGAAAGTCGATTTACAGCAATATAAGATATTAATTTTTTCAGCATTCGATAAGTTATTCGTAGTAATAAATAGAAAAATACTTAAAAGCATTCCAAATACATTCGGTACAGTGCAAGGAAAGTTATTCAATTATCCGCTATTATTGATTAAGAAAACAATGAGATAACGAGTTTATAAAGCAATGAACACCTTGTAACGACAGTGTACATTATTACTTTAAACCTGAACACAATACAATATTTAGAAAACAACACTGTTTAATGTCAATCACAAGACAGTTGGACGTCACGGAAGAGTGTGTTGATATAGTCCTCTCCCTCGTAGCGGTGGCGTAGAGTGCTACTCTTGTGAGAGGCCAAGTAACCCCTCTGATGACGAGCTGGCGCCAGTCCCTCACAGTAACTCATGAGAGTCACGGACACTGCGGCAAACACTGGGGGACCTGCAGTGTTCACGGGGGAGTCCGGGGCAGCGTAGTATGAAGCGGGGAGAACAGCCGGAGTATAACAGCGGGGCGGGGCAGAGCTGTAGTAACAGTATCACGAAGCGGGGAAAACAGCAGTCTATCTAAACCACTGTACACTCACGCCATCTATCGAGTATAGGCTTCGTTAACTCGGACTCGTCATAGGTGTGAACGTATGCTTATTACAGGCCATATTAGCGTTAATTCGTTTGCCCTTCCTGCCGTCCATCTCGTTGACATGTTGCGCTCAAATACTCATCAACCATGCCATCCCTCGGCTACTGGATCTATAGCTAATTATAGACCCATACAGGAGAATGTGGCTGGTGCTTTTTTCACCTAACCAATGTGGACAGACTACAGTAAAGCGTGTGTGTGTGTGTGTGTGTGTGTGTATGAGTGAGTGCGTGCCATGTCGTGTCGTATCTGTGTAAGTGTGTCTGCGTGCGCGTGTACATGTGTGTGTGTGGGGGATAAGCACAGGAATATATGTATGAGTGTCTGTATATTTGTGACCGTGTCTATATTTACATATTTAAATACACCATCTCATGCTTAAGAATTTATTTTCCCGCACCCAAAACGTTGTCATATGAAAGATACTGTAACATGGCAATATAACCTAAGCATCTCTTAGTCCTACTTTATCTTATTGTAGAGTAACTCAGCCGATAATAACATAACCTAACCTAACCTAACCTAACCTAACCTAACCTAACCAACCCAACCTAAATTATTCAAATCTACAATAAGGATGTTAACCCTGGCATATACTGTAAAGCGCTAACCTCAAAAACAATAACTGAACCTAATACTGATATTAACCTAACCTAATACTACCCTAACCTAATATTACCCTAAACTAATACTAACCTAACCTAATATTAACACTAACCTAATCTAATACTAACACTAATTTAACCTATCATTAACACTAACCTAACCTAATACTAACCTAACCTAACCTAATACTAACACTAACCAAACCAATCACTAACACTAAACTAACCTAATACTAGCACTAACCTCTCGCTAACATTAACATAGCTGGATTAGATTAATCTCGGTCGCAATACTGATTTTTCACCCGAATTACAAATACGGAAAAATATTGTGTCCCCGGCCGTCAGCGTGCCTCGTGCTAGGTCCGGGTAAGCTGAACAACGACCAGGAATGTTCCCAACCTCCTCCCTGAATCTCTGGAATGCCAAGGATCCTCACGAACTGATTGGAACTCCACTCTCCCTCCACACCCCTCCCCCTCTCCTCCCTCCATCCACACCCCTCCTCCACACCCCCTCCCCCTCCACACCCCTCCCCCCCACCCTCCATCCACACCCTCCCCCCCTCCTCCACACCCTCCCCTCCTCCACACCCCTCCCATCCACACCTCCCTCTCCTCCACACTCCTCCCTCTCCATCCATCCACACCCCTCCCCTCTCCCTCCACACCCCTCCCCTCTCCATCCACACCCCTCTCCTCTGGCCTCAACCCCTCCCAGCTGGTCTCCTGGCTGTTAATGGAAGTTTATGCCACAGGAGAATACTATCACAGTGACTTAGGAGATTTAGGAGATGTCTAGATACCTCCCTCTCCTCATTGATCACAGTTACACTCTGTTACACAACCACACAACCTTCACTTGTTGCCTCAATCAACAAGTCCACAAAAGCAAGATGACTCCAAATACCTGCGTACGTGTGTGTGTGTGTGTGTGTGTAAAAGGTGTTGAGTAACTGTACTTAAAATGTAAGTCTAAATTAAAAGATTCTAAAGTTACCTTGTCATTACATACACCTTAATTAAAAAAGTTGAAAGATTGAATATTGAAATTCGACATCATCGGAGCGGATGTAAACCCTCGTGGATTCATTGACAAATCCAGAAACGACATTAACTGAAATCCAATAAGCACAAAAAGGCTATTGAATTCCAGAAACAAATTAGTTGGCCAAAACTGAGTTCGTGGACAATTGACACAAATGTTGAGACATTAAAGAATGTTGCAGGTTGTAGTGTCATGGCCAACACACCTCCTCACCCCCCCCCCCTCAGCGTGCAGATGTACGAGTTATGTAAACCATCCTAGAATTACAAAACCCTAACCATATTTTTGTTGTTATAAGAGCTCACCTGTGGAAACAATTAGCGACATTATAACATTGTTGTCTCCTTAGTATAAGAGACAACACGCTCTACACCCGACACAAATTATATTGAAGTTGGCAGCATATTTTTGGACAAGTCATCTTCACTCCACATACTCAAACACAAAAAACTCAATTTGGACACACCAAAGGCGCCGCGAGATTAAATTTTCTCTTTCGAGTCCTTCACACAGCACAGTGGGTGGGGGTGGGATGGGGGGCAGACGGTCGTAAGTTTGTACAGTTTGTACGGTGACGTACTGTCCATCGTCATCTGTCAGTGAACGTTTTACTGTATATTCACTACACCTGTTACATCTTCTGTCAAGTTTTCATTAAAATTTTAAGGAATTGATTCACTCACGCTCCGTTATAAAACTATATGTTTGGGTGCCGTTTTGTCCTCTATGTAATCCTCTACAATTTATATTGACTGTTTTAGTGTTCATCCGATATACAATATGCATGCCATGGCAACCATCGTAAGAATGTTTAAATCAACGTATTTGTTTTCCTATATGTTTGCATGTTTTTAATGGTGATTTTCAGAAGATTTTATTCCATGTGCTGTCCAAAATTTAAATTATGAAAAATAAAAGTGATCGTCTTGATCTTATTCACTCGAGTCGTTCAGTAAGAAGCCCCTAAACCTCCATAAAGAGAATCTTCTAGGAGAAACTCGTAAACAAAGCAACAAGTGAATGGGTCGAGGTGCACTACATCTGTTCTATCCTACCCAGCTTAATCCCCCCCCCCCCCTCTGAATTCAGCGGTTTCACTTGTATTCATTGTAAATCCCTGTCAGTTGCCAGTGGCAGCTCAATATCGTCCTAATTAGACTACATCAACTTACCTTACAGAACTGCTGTATCACTTGCTTCAAATTCTAGTATGAGAGAATCACCAGTCTCAGTATTACATGCTTGCGCTTCTTATATCATATTTAAAGCATACTGGTTACTATTGTATTACAATCAGGCGGAGTAACGCCAATAATCTGTATGATATGTGTATATATGTATGCAATCTAGGTATAGGACAGTATACCAGAGAAGATCACCCTCACCCCCTCACCTAGACATGGGAACTGCCTTTCTGGAGTCCGAAACGTGAATTTTTGAACTAGGGAACCTACAGAGTCAACTGTGCGATAATATTGTTTACATTTTACCTAAATTTCAGCTTTGGGGGAAAAGTGATAATATAATAACCATTCACCTAAGTCATACAGCACGACAAGATACTGACGACCCTTCAGCCTGTCCCTCTCCAAAGATGGCGACAAAAATTTTCACCTTAATGAAGTGTTTGTTTAACAAGAGTATCATTAACCCAGCCAGGAAAGACCGGAGCAACGTGCACTGTTATCATACCACGCTAAACCATCTCCCTCCTCATCCGAATTTCCTGGCCATATTAATATTCATGTGTCATAGCTTGTCGCCTGCCTCAGGTTAAGCCTTATATAACTAAGTTACCTTCTCTCTTAGTTACTGAGATAAATTGAGATTAATTAGCTACCACTCACTTCTTGAAACTTGGCACGTACTGCACTTGCAGTTCTAATTTCAAATTCCAGTGTCTATGATGTCTTGGTATAATTACCATAAATCTTCTTTTGATAATGGTGAGATTTTTTCCTAAGCCCGAGGTAACTTACAATTGTCACTAAAACACCGAGATTACCCCTCGGAGTAAAAGATTTTGTTAGGTTAGGTTAAATAAGGTTTGGAATAAGTAGGTTAATTTTGTTGATTTGAATTGCGCATGTCCGGAACATTTCACCACGGTACAATCTCAGCACGCCACACCGTGAAAGGGAAGTCTGAATTCTAGTATCTGATTGTTCTAGAGATACAATACCTTTGTTTATTTCTTGGCCAAGAGGTGTCGTATCTGAGGCACCAGAGGTATTTTTCCTTCATCATTTTTATATTTTTTCCCAATTATTTTCAACATCTTGTTTATGGTTTAAGGAATGTAGCGGTAGTTTATTCTATATTTGTGTCCTGTCCGTCTTGGGTGGAGGAATCATTGAGGTGAACTGACTCTGGTTCTCCTCCCTCTGGTGGTACACGTTGTTACTGCTACTGACAGCCGGCTTGCGGAAAGTTGCTTTATGCAGTATACTTTGTCCAGGTACATCTTGTCTATGGTGCAAGGTCGCTGTAGATGTAGCTGGGAATTCACCCGTATACAGTTAATGGTTAAATGGCCAGCTCTAACATCCGGCCTGTCAAAGAAGGTCGAATGGGGGACAAGCCATCGGGGAGAAAGGATTACTCTAAGTTAGGACACTCTTGCGTTTCCTAGAGAATCTTTCAACCTTCAAACTCAAGAAACAAGGCGAAATGTCTGAGAGGAACTATTTTCATGGCGCCTGTCCTTATTAGCTCCTTGGCGTGGGTATGTTTGCATGGGCATATGAGTGTGTGTGTGTGGGAAACGAACTACCCACCTGAACGCCCGACACTGAAAAGTTGGCCAACAAGGGAGAAACACCAGACGTAGTTTTTGAGAAGAATCTGAAACCCTTTGGTCTGTTAACAAAGTAGGCGATAGAAGGGAACGGGGGTTTATGAAGTCAGTTTCATTTAAGAGTTGGTTAAGTCTTTGACTGTGTAAAACGCACCTAATAAATCTTGTGGTTGACACTGCTTGGTAGTGTGGTGGAACACTGGTCTACCTGGTAGTGTGGTGGAACACTGGTCTGCCTGATAGTGTGGTGGAACGCTGGTTTACCTGGCCACAGTGTGATATCACGGAATGGTGATAAGTGTGACAGGTAAAGATTAATGGTCTTCATCACGAAACTATATATATATATATATATATATATATATATATATATATATATATATATATATATATATATATATATATATATATATATATATATATATATATATATATATATATATATATATATATATATGTGTGTGTGTGTGTGTGTGTGTGTGTGTGTGTGTGTGTGTGTGTGTGTGTGTGTGTGTTAGGACCTAACTAACCCGATTGAAACATTCATTTCGTTATTTGAGTAAAAAAAAAAAAGCGATACCATTTTTTATTGTTGTAGCTAAGTTTAGGTTGGTTGAGTTAGCGGTCACTTCTGTGTATATATTAGGATATAATACTCGTAGATATAATAAGAAATGCCTTAAACTGTGGCTGTACTGGTGGTGCCAGAAATACTTTAATATACTTTTTTCTAGCGCTAATGTCTGCGTATGATAGTTTGTGTACTTTTTACAGGATGCACATATGTCTGATCTAAGACTAAATATATCAGTAAATGTAAAGTGAAGATGGGAAGGTTGTGGAACACTAGTCAGCCAGGGAGTCGTTCCGTATTGGGGGTGGATGGCAACTCTTAAAGCTGAGCGCCACTACCTCAGTCAATATCATACACTTCTAATGCTCCCCCTTGTTCTACGTTACTCTATACTATGCTCCCCTTGTTCTACGTTACTCTATACTATGCTCCCCTTGTTCTACGTTACTCTATACTATGCTCCCCTTGTTCTACGTTACTCTATACTATGCTCCCCTTGTTCTACGTTACTCTATACTATGCTCCCCTTGTTCTACGTTACTCTATACTATGCTCCCCCTTGTTCTACGTTACTCTATACTATGCTCCCCCTTGGTTTACGTTACTCTACACTACGCTCCTCCTTGTTCTACCATACTCTTTACTATTTTCCTGTGAAATCATTGTTTATGCTCCTGGTTGTTCCGTGTTATTCTAAATTAAAGTTCTCTTTGTTCTTTGTAATTCATGGTTTAGCTTCCAGTTGTTGTATGGTATTCTTGGTAATATTCTTCATGTTATTTTTAGTTAAAATTCTCGTTGTGCTGTGTTGTTCTTACTAATGCTTTTCTATGCTATTCTTGGCGGGATTTTTCTTCATCGGTGTTCTTTTACTTTTTATTTTGCGTTGTTATTTGTTCAATTCTTCCTCTTTCTATTACGTCTTGCTGTGTTTCTCTCTGTTCTACATTATTTTTGTTGCGATGATTTATACAATGAACCACTGACGTCTAAGTGAGCGTTACCATTTTTTTTTACCCGAGGCGTGAGGGTCGCGGCCACGATATATCTTCAACCACCTGAATAAATAACAATACGCCTGATACCTTACGTGTACAGGAGACCAGAGTAAAAAAGTCTCACTCCCTTTGTGGCCATTAGGTAAGGTGGACGCTCCAGTGAGGTGGTTAGTGGAGGAAAATTGCCGTTAGAATGTGGTGGTCTCTAGACTAAGGTGATTTCTATGATAAGTTGGTCTTTCTTAAGAGGATGTTGGTGGATTAAGCGGGCTTCGAGTAAATTGGGATATCTGGAGAAAAGTCATCCTGATCACTGAAAATATCTTCAAGATCTCATCATAAATATGGATTTTTCACGTATATTAACTTCTGATGACCTTTTGACCTTGACCCATTGGTGGTCACTGTTGTAAGGTGGTCGGTAGTAATTTGGTTGCTGAAGAAAATTTATCCTTTCTAATAAAAAAAATCTATTTAACGATCACGTAATAACGTTGAGGCTTGCTGTCGTTATCATCTTCGGCGACCTTTGACCTTTGAGTTTATCACAAGTTGACCATAACCACCACTAACGACCTGATGTTATTCACCTCAAGCCCATCAGCTGAGATTTATGATGACGGTGAGAAAATTATAAAGACGCTCGAGCAGAAACAGCCAAACAAACAGAGACGGGCAAATAGAACGGTCTCTCTCAGAGCGACGTAAGACTCAAGTAATGTAGGTCGTCGTCTGAGTAACTGGAGTATGGTGGTCGTTTTAATGCGGTGATCATAGGAGAAGGGCGGTCATGGTTGTTACCTGGATATGGTGGTCGCTGGAGTAAAGTGATCACTGTAGTAAGATGGTCGCTGGAGTAAGGTGGTCGCTGGAATATGGAGGTCGCTGGAGTAGGGAGGTCGCTGGAGTATGGAGGTCGCTGGAGTAAGGTGGTCGCTGGAGTAAGGTGGTCGCTGGAGTAAGGTGGTCGCTGGAGTATGGAGGTCGCTGGAGTAAGGAGGTCGCTGGAGTAAGGAGGTCGCTGGAGTATGGAGGTCGCTGGAGTAAGGAGGTCGCTGGAGTAAGGCGGTCGCTGGAGTATGGAGGTCGCTGGAGTAAGGTGGTCGCTGGAGTAAGGTGGTAGCTGGAGTAAGGTGGTTGCTAGAGTAAGGTGGTCGCTGGAGTAAGGTGGTCGCTGGAGTATGGAGGTCGCTGGAGTAAGGAGGTCGCTGGAGTAAGGAGGTCGCTGGAGTATGGAGGTCGCTGGAGTAAGGAGGTCGCTGGAGTAAGGCGGTCGCTGGAGTATGGAGGTCGCTGGAGTAAGGTGGTCGCTGGAGTAAGGTGGTAGCTGGAGTAAGGTGGTTGCTAGAGTAAGGTGGTCGCTGGAGTAAGGTGAACACAGATAAACACAAAAACGGAAGAGCCAACGAAGAGAACCGATCAACGTGTACACTATACTTGGTAAATATTCTATACCGCCACGTAGAGAAAGGTGGAGTAAGTGAGGCTGATATGAGGTGGTTAATGTATTATAATGTCTTAGGTGAAAGATGGCGGTCGCTGAAGGAACGTTACCCACTACAATAAGTTGACCTTTGATTTTTTTTTTCGATATTTGTCTGAAATAATTAGATGTTGTTAAGTTTTCACATTAAATCAGCTAATTATTGTGGAACCTAAAGTTGGATGAATTTGAACTTTGACCTTTGACACTGACCTCTAGCAGAATTTATCCAAAATTTAGAAAAGTAGAGAAAATGTCTAGGACAGTAATGCCAAGATGGGCTTTTTTTCAGTGACTTTTGACCTTAACCTCAACCTGATGATGGCCAATAAACTGGCGACTCACAAACCATAGGAGGAAAATTACAAAGCAAACCAACTAAACACTTGGCGAAATTCCCGGTTTCTCCAAGTATAAATCAGAGAGACAAACTGGGCAGAGTAATGACCTTGGTAAATCTTCAATTTCACCAAGTAATGAAGTTGGTGAAGATTGAGGAGTGAGAGATGGAAAGGAGAGGGTACTAAAGGTAAAGGAACGAAGGGTAGGAGGTAAGGGGAGAGGTTAGGAAAGACTGAAGCGAAAGATGGCAGCAGCTAGAAAACCGGAAAAGAGCGGAAGAGAGGCGAGATGAGAGACGGAGAGAAGTTTGGAGAGGGGTGGACAGTTCTGAGAGGTTGGTAGGTGTGTACAGGTCGGGGACAGTTCGGACAGGTTGGATTGTGTGTACAAGTGAAGGAAAGTTCGGGCAAGTTAGTATGTGTGTACAGGTGAGGGGGAGGAAGGGGAGAAGAGTGGTGACGAGGTGGAGGAGGAGGAAGAGGAGGGTGAGGTAGGAGTTGTGACAGGGTGGAAGGAAGGTCAGGGAGGAGTGGTGACGGGATGGAGGAGGGTCAGGGGGGCGTGGTGACGGGATGCGTGACGGGACCAAGCGACGTGACAGCAGACTACACAGTAAAGCTAATGACCCCAGCTAGACGGTGAGTGGAGGGGCGGTGGGCCTCCTGGTCGATGGTAACCTCTTGGCCTTGACCACCCCCACAGGTACACTCCGTTTCACTTTACAAGTTCATTATGTGAGGAAATCTACGAGTAACAATACAGATACAACGTCCTGTTCTTAAGAATTTGAATAATAAATTTAATTATTTTATTCGTTTACAAATGAATAGATCGTCGAAATGTCAGACCGAATAGATATCTAATCACTCACTGGCAGCTGGTGTTTTTTTTTAAACATAATGTGTATCAGTAATATACTACAGTATATACTAATAAATATTACGTGCATTATTCTCATTTGTCGAGATGTGAATTATAAAAAAATAGCCATAGTGACAAAAATACGAGAATGATTATATATAAATATACGTTACCAGACTACCCCTGCAGCGCACAGTAATGATCCCATTAAACCTAATTTTCCTGTTTAGGATCTAAAATTCAGTCCAATTCTTTTTTATTGAAAATACTATGCTTCTGAATATGCCTTGTGTATTAAAATATTTTCAATTTAATTACCTATGACTAAAACATAATGTAAAAATAAAGTTTTCAATACCTAATTGAAATCCATATGCAATAACAAATGTATGACCTCAACAACAAAAAATAAGTAAATTTTTAGCAGGAAAAAGCAGACAGCTTATTTATATAAGTGCCCAAGAACGTCCCAAGTACTGTACTCTACTTTACCTATTCCCTCAACAGGACCCCCATACAGTGTACTGCAGTTGGCCTCACCATCTAGGGCCGCTACTTAACGTTGCCTAGGTAAAGGCCTCTTAACAAGTAGGCCAGACCCACGTGTTCCGACTCCAGTTAACTTGACACATTGATGTCACGCTGGGAGGCATACAAAACCCTTATGTAGTCTACGGGAGTCCATCTTCACATTTCAGTTAGTAAGGCGTTTATAGCATTGAAATGAGATGTATTGCTAACAGTATCTCGATATGTGTGTGGGGGTAACATGATTATAGTAGTGTGGGGGTAACTTGATTATAGTAGTGTGGGGGTAACTTGATTATAGTAGTGTGGGGGTAACATGATTATAGTAGTGTGGGGGTAACTTGATTATAGTAGTGTGGGGGTAACTTGATTATAGTAGTGTGGGGGTAACATGATTATAGTAGTGGGGGTAACTTGATTATAGTAGTGTGGGGGTAACTTGATTATAGTAGTGGGGTAACATGATTATAGTAGTGGGGGTAACATGATTATAGTAGTGTGGTAACTTGATTATAGTAGTGTGGGGTAACTTGATTATAGTAGTGTGGGGCAACTTGATCATAGTAGTGTGGGGGTTACTTGATTATAGTAGTGGGGTAACATGATTATAGAAGTGTGGGGTAACATGATTATAGTAGTGTGCGGTAACATGATTATAGTAGTGTGGGGGTACATGACTATAGTAGTGTGGGGTGACATGATTATAGTAGTGTGGGGTAACATGATTATAGTAGTGGGGGTAACATGATTATAGTAGTGTGTTATGATTATAGTAGTGTGTGTAACATGATTATAGTAGTGTGGGGTAACTTGATTATAGTAGTGTGGGGTAAACATGATTATAGAAGTGTGGGGGTAACATGATTATAGTAGTGTGGGGCAACATGATTATAGTAGTGTGGGGGTAACTTGATTATAGTAGTGTGGGGGTAACATGATTATAGAAGTGTGGGGGTAACATGATTATAGTAGTGTGGGGGTAACATGATTATAGAAGTGTGGGGGTAACATGATTATAGTAGTGTGGGGGTAACATGATTATAGTAGCGAAGCCTTTTTCAGTAATGGTAGTTGTCCAGGTGTGCACACCACGTGCTATAATCTTGTCTACATCCTGGACCCGCGTGTGTCTGGGGTATGTATCCATGGAAACTTATGGAAACGCTAGGTTAGGTGAGGTTAGTTCTGGCGGTTTATTCCAGTAATTTACAAACTAGCATTTTTCTTGTTCATTCAATGGATTTGCATTTTATGCATTAAAATAAACCTTTTGATGAAACTTCCGGGGAAAATCTCTATGAATAAACGCACGCCATTGTCCTTCAATTTCACCAAAACCAATACAGTATTCAAATTTCTTTGGATCTATAAAAACCTTTCACTCAAAATTCTGAACCCAAATATACCCTCTCTACCATAACTTAAATATAAGCTCACAGGTAAAAAAAAATACACGGTTTTGAAAAGAGATAAACATATGTGTAGAGAGAATGCGCAGTAGAAACACACAATAATCCGTGTTCATAGATCACGCAAATGGATTTACAAGTTAGAAAAATAAAGTGCCATCAAAATAGGTGTAAGATAATGGAACTGAGGAACTTTCAAATATTGGCATCGGTATGGTTGACGTAAATCAGATGTGAAAGTAACCGGCCAAATCTTACTTAGTCATGCACTCTCGTCACACTGCGTCTTACCATGTCTGACGTCACTATATTATGATTCCTTCCTTACCTGAAATGAAAGAGAATCAATCATTAATTTTTTTATAATTAATAAACAATGGTAATTAATATTATACACCGTTCTCTTTCACTACTGTCTTAGTAACAGGTAGGAGAGAATTCTTAGTAAAAGAGATGGCTGATTGTTACCGAAAGTTCCGAAATACCATAATTTGACAAGGACCAAGTACATACATACATACATACATAGTTATAAGTAGTAGTCGGTTACTGTTATCATATGACTGGAAGAATCACGTACGGGAAATGTTGAGGTAACCGGGAGGGGTGGGGAGGGTAACGACAGAGTCAGTGAGCAATGTCCCATTCTTATCAATCAATCAATCAATCAACCAAGAATCAAATAAACTAAAATCTTCATATCTGAGGTAGGCGACCACAGTCCTCTACTCTAAACGTTTTCAGGCTGTTGTGACCAATCCTCTGGGACTTTACATCTCTCCGGGGACCATAGTGCTATGTTATTGAAACTCCTTTGTAACGTAGAAATAAAGCATCAGTTTAGGCGGTATATTCAAGAGGAGTTTGCCGAAAGAACATGTTTATTCGAATGGGAATAATCGAATAATTAACTTATATTAGAGTTTGTTTAGTCAATGGTAATATTTATATGTTCTACAACGTAAAACAAGGATCAACCCTCACTGGTGGTTTAGTTTAGTTTAGTTTAGCCTCTCAAAAGGAAAATTTACCGTACTTAACTTAGGTTTGGTAAGATTGTTAGGTTAATTTAGGTAAGTTAAGGTTATGTAAGTTAAGGTGACGTAAAGATAGTTTAGGGTAGATTTGGTTAGGTTAGGTTAGGTTAGAAAACTCGCTTTTTATGAGTGCGAAGAATTATGACCATGCTTATTATTATAAGATAATTGTAATCAAATATTGTTGGCTATAGTAAGAACACCTAACCTGACGCCCATCTCTTTTACCATTATATTTCAGGTGTGGACCTTATAAACTTACTCATTTTAAGAAGATCATTGTTAGAGGTTAATAGTCATGAGTTATACCATCTGTTCATGAGGGTCATGGTAGTTTGTAGTTGAACAGCTCTGATGTGAAATCACCGAAAACTACTCATTTTACGCCTATTATACATCACTTCTAAAATGTAACTATAATAATTTGAAGCTTTCCGTGTCTCTACATTCAGAAAATGAGTATAAATGTTCTGCGTTATCTGAAACCTCTTTCTTAGTACACTACCAGTACAATATCTCCAACACGTTCTGGTAAGTCTGCTTGCTGGATTCCTTCATTCGTCGCCTCCGTCTATTTTTACGAACCTTACAACATTCCTTCCTATCCCTCTAAAACTGTGAGTCATTCTTTAACTGTATAGGTGTGCTAAAGGCTCACCAACATAGTAGACGGTGGAATATTATATCACAACCTGTTACATTTGCTACGTCAGCGAGTTACCTCATGACCAGCACCTGCCTGGCAACAACATCGATGACATAACCGGATACGTCATCGACCCCACCCAACCTGAGAAGCACGTCACAAATGGTCACGCCCATGTTTCAGATCTCTCCAGTGACGTCTTGCATCTCCCAACACCTGCGCTCTACACATCCTCCCCGCCCACACCGAGGATCCGAGAAGTGTGGAAGCATTTGACTGGTCTCCCCGGGTACATATTTCGGATTGTCTAAACACATTATTCAAATATGTCTTTTGTAATAGTTTTATACTGGGGTCTTTGCTTGTGTCCTGGTATTTGTATTTCTTGTGATACGTTGCATATTTTCAGATTGTTTTTCTCAGTAAAAGATAATTATTTGTTAATGTTGTTTCTATGTTTTGTTACTGAACTACTATTGCTCTTATTGAATGAACGTGTCTCCATTTCCGCACTCGCCCTGCCCACAGAATGTTTGCAACTTTAAAGAAATGTCTTCTAGTATGTCTAATCTTTATACGGAAGTTCATGATTTCACTACCCTTATTTACCAACTTAGTCAACTCCAACATTAAGCACATCTGTTCCTAGCATTTACCATTGTACAGAGTTTCTTCCTCCAGTTCCATTCAGTAGTGGGCACAGACATAAACCGTATCAGACTGCTAACACCGTCACTGTACGTCTTCAGTTCAGGTAACCTGCAGAAGGTCCTCGTATAGTTAATAAGTCCATAACTGGCGCCTCTACTCCCCCCCAACATAAACTTTTAACATAGAAAAAGTGATCACATACAATTTCGGGGGGCTCTAAGACTGTTTCCTTTGCTTTACAGATAGATGAGATACTTCTTTTCTCCTCAACCCAACTTGTGAAGTTCAGAACAAGTTAGCAGCAGACTAAAAATACAACAACAACTCTGACATAGGCTAGAAAATAATCTCCGAATTCTGTCGATGTGGTTCAAAGATTGATTTTGGGGTAACCATACCTTTAACCCTGGCTGTATATGCGTATTAAAAAATAATAACAAGAATCCAAGAAGCGAATAGGTCGTAAATTGAATCCTTCAACTCATTCAAAACATCGACCAGGTCCAACAAGCAGCCTTCCATCACAGTCATCGACCAGGTCCAACAAGCAGTCTTCCATCACAGTCATCGACCAGGTCCAACAAGCAGTCTTCCATCACAGTCATCGACCAGGTCCAACAAGCAGCCTTCCATCACAGTCATCGACCAGGTCCAACAAGCAGTCTTCCATCACAGTCATCGACCAGAACGAACAAGTAGTCTTCCATCACAGTCATCGACCAGGACCAACAATTAGTCTTCCATCACAGTCATCGACCAGGTCCAACAATTAGTCTTCCATCACAGTCATCGACCAGAACCAACAATTAGTCTTCCATCACAGTCATCGACCAGAACCAACAAGTAGTCTTCCATCACAGTCATCGACCAGGACCAACAATTAGTCTTCCATCACAGTCATCGACCAGGTCCAACAATTAGTCTTCCATCACAGTCATCGACCAGAACCAACAATTAGTCTTCCATCACAGTCATCGACCAGGTCCAACAATTAGTCTTCCATCACAGTCATCGACCAGAACCAACAAGTAGTCTTCCATCACAGTCATCGACCAGGTCCAACAATTAGTCTTCCATCACAGTCATCGACCAGAACCAACAAGTAGTCTTCCATCACAGTCATCGACCAGGTCCAACAATTAGTCTTCCATCACAGTCATCGACCAGGTCCAACAATTAGTCTTCCATCAGTCATCGACCAGGACCTACCCCTCGTCCCCAACGCCCCATCACACCCACCACATCATGTTCAACTTTTCTAGGTGATCGTGAAATAAGTTACTGTTCTTAGCGCCACGGCCGGCTGGTCAAACCTCAACACTAACCGTACCATTAAGGGAAATGGGTATATTTATGTAGACTTGAACAAATAAAGTCTTTGAAATAAAAGAAAAATACTTGATATCACCCAGATATTAATGTATAAGTTTATGTATTACAAACGAGTACACTTGTCACTTGACAAACTTTATCAGTTATATGTAAAGGATCAAGTAGTTACAGTACGTTGTTGTACTGTATTATAGTGAATATTGTGGTGGGATTAGCGTCTCTCCCTTTGTGTGACGAGTAATACTACGATACGCAGTGTAATATATTTAGTAATTAATTACATTCCAGTTTACAATAATGCATATGGTATTCAAATAAAAATTTGTTTGGTATTTAGTACTTAAATAATGCATATTTAAAGTATTTAAAACGATCTCTGACTGAGACATTGCACACACTTATTCCATCAATCCAAGCGTAAATTTCTCAATGATGAAACCATCCTGTAGGATGACCTGTTCCTACCATTCTCGGGACAACGAAAGTGTTGCAAGATGAATACAAACCGAGCATTAAGACTTCAGTCTTCCTCGTCATGGGGTAGAAGCAGACTTTTCTGGTGTGATAAACTAAACTGTGACCTTCCACTGGGTCACTTAACTCTTCTGTCCTCTTTCCTTTCATACTTCCTATACATCTTTAATTCCTTCTCTCCTCTCGTCTCATCATTCCTTGTATCACCTTATCTCTCTTTTTTCATCTCACTATGAACAGAATATCATTTATCTGACCATTTATTGATCTCTGGACGGGACAACAGTTGGGGAGGTCCCGCTTCTGGGCCACACTTGTAGTAATAGTGTTGTTAACGACCATGTGTTTGTAGTGTTGTGGGGAGCACGTATTAAAACTTTCGCATTGAATATGCGATAACAATTACAACGAATATGTATTATTACCTTTGTAGTGAACATTTATTAAGTGTTAAAGAGAACATGTATTAACTGTAATTAGGTAAATAGGTAATAAACATGTATTAACACTTATAGCTCCACAGTTGAAGTGATGATGAGTGCTCCCATTTGCCAACAGGTCTATGAAGTGACGTATTTACAGGAGCAACATGTGACGTATCTACAGGAGTAACATGTGAAGTATCTACAAGAACAACATATGACGTATTTACAGGAGCAACATGTGAAGTATCTACAGGAGCAACATGTGACGTATTTACAGGAGCAACATGTGACGTATTTACAGGAACAACATATGACGTATTTACAGGAGCAACATGTGAAGTATCTACAGGAGCAACATGTGGTGTCTACAGGAGCAACATGTGACGTATTTACAGGAGCAACATGTGACGTATTTACAGGAGCAACATGTGACGTATTTACAGGAACAACATATGACGTATTTACAGGAGCAACATGTGAAGTATCTACAGGAGCAACATGTGGTGTCTACAGGAGCAACATGTGACGTATTTACAGGAGCAACATGTGACGTATTTACAGGAGCAACATGTGACGTATTTACAGGAACAACATATGACGTATTTACAGGAGCAACATGTGAAGTATCTACAGGAGCAACATGTGGTGTCTACAGGAGCAACATGTGACGTATTTACAGGAGCAACATGTGACGTGACGTATTACAGGAGCAACATGTGACGTATTTACAGGAGCAACATGTGGTATACAGGAGCAACATGTGAAGTATTACAGGAGCAACATGTGATATTTACAGGAGCAACATGTGTGTATTTACGAGCAGCAACATGTGACGTATTTACAGGAGCAACATGTGACAGGAGCAACATGTGACGTATTTACAGGAGCAACATGTGACGTATTTACAGGAGCAACATGTGAAGTATCTACAGGAGCAACATGTGACGTATTTACAGGAGCAACATGTGGTGTCTACAGGAGCAACATGTGACGTATTTACAGGAGCAACATGTGACGTATTTACAGGAGCAACATGTGACGTATTTACAGGAGCAACATGTGAAGTATCTACACGAGCAACATGTAACGTATCTACAGGTTATTAAGTCGAGGCATTACTGCAAACAGTGGCCAATTAATGGTTAGTTCAAGAGTAAATATTAGAAGCTCACATGACAATATTTTCATAGATATTTTTATAGAAGCCATATTCATAATGCATTGAAACCTGATCATTTCAGAGACACTCTTCATTGTGAAATTTAAAGATATGCTAATAAGTAATTTATAATCTTTTCCATTTATCATCACAAGCAGGATACCAACTAGCCAATGATAGCATGTATAAATTAACTTTCAACATAAAATACATAAAAAGGATACACCTCTATCAACGGAGCCCTAGCACTGTCATCCTTGGGATTTGAGTTCCTCTGTACTTTGTTTGTCATATCGTCATTTACTTCTGGCTCTGGTTTCTTCGCAAAATTTCGCTAGGCTCGTCATCTTGTATCTTTGAATACAAATTTCATCGTTTGGTTCATTTAAGTTATTGTTAGTTGAAGTTACGTTAAGATAAAAAATAGCTTGTTGAGATATAATTAGGTTAAAGATTGGTAAGATTCAGTGCTAAGTTAGATTGGTTGTTAGAATACGATTGTTAAGGATTGATTGGGCTCAAGTTAAATTAGATTTGGTAATGCTTGGATACGATTAGGTTAAGGATTGCATGGGTTCAGGCTGTTAGATTAAGTAAAATATAGGTTAGATTACGTGCGCGAAAACCAGGAGCCGGTAGCAAATGCCAAGATGGCAGGCAAATCACCAACGAAGTCAAAAGTCGAGGGATCCCAGCTCAGGCATTAAGGTTCCGTTGGCGGACTGATATATCCTAGTACAGAATACAGTTCCAGCAACGGAACGTTATACCGTCTCCGTCCTCGGAGCTGTCAAAAAAAATATATATTTCTTACCTTGAGCTTGCCATATCGACCAGCTGTACATTAAGGTCCTGCAATAAATTCCTCGCAATTTTTAGAATATTAACTAAAAAAATGGTAAATTAAGTGCAACCGGGTATCACGTATCTGGTCAAAGTAGGGGCGTCACTTTTTTTCCAGTTCGAGTACAAGGAGACAATAGACACCTCTCATAAGGTGACACCTCACAATTCCACGGAAAACAAAACAGCGCAGAAGCCTCTTACTTCCTGCATTATTGACCAACACACCCCCGGCATCAATTAAATAAAAAAATAATAATAATTCAGGTTCGATACCCAGAAGTTGAAACACGCCACTCGTACACGAAGTGTGCTATAACTTTGACTTAAATTATTCTAACATAACATTAAAAACTCTACGGATAATCTTTACATTATTTCACAAGCTAAGTTTTATTTCTCCGAATCAAGATTCATTTATAAACAACTATAATCCAAAACATATTTGAATTCCAGCAAAAACAAAAGGCTTTGAGTCAAATGTTTTGTATGGCCTATACAGTAATTACTTTCAAAGCACAAAAAGACTGCCACGTTAAGTTCCATCCAATTTCTCGTCAGAAACTGAAGCATGAATACCTGGTGCATGATTGACATATTAGGTGACATATTTTGTAATAGCACAATATACAAATTTAGTCATAATATAGTACCATTTTCAAGAAAGCAGCTGCACCAATTATCACAATGGAAAGGTTCAATTAGTTGTTGAAAACTTCGTTAACGTACAAGGTAAAGTGTGTAAACTCCTTCGATTTATAGTTTGGACTATAAATGAACAGAATTTTTATATTATTTATGATCAATGCCACGAACCTGTACATTACTATATTCATTTAATGGTAACATTTGATTCCGTAGCTAACATAATTTTATTATAAGGCTCTTTTGGTGCACTTCATTATGTAACTATTTTGTTAAAAAATAATGCTACATTAACGGGATATTTTATTAATTTTCTAAACCATTATATCAAAAAATTCTAACGTTGCAGCTCAAAGGTTATCCCTGCTTCCGTGCGTGTCATAGGGACATAAACGAATTCACCTGTTCATCACCAATGTTATAAACGTACTCTTAGCAAAGGACATACTGTACATCAACACACGTGTGTGACCAACACCGTCACATGTGTCACTATCGTAACATGTACTGTACACCATGGTACAAACACTACAGGTGTACCGGTATAAGATTTACGCAACCAGATGCATGTGCTTATCTGGCTGCGTCACATGTGAGTCACGAGCGCGTCACATGTGAGTCACGAGCGCGTCACATGTGAGTCACGAGCGCGGGCCAACAAGAGGTAACAGCTCAGGTTGGGAGAGGTAGGCTCGCGTGTAAGCGTTGGCCCGGACACCGCCAGACAAAACAGGTAAGCAGCTTGCTACCTCCCTTTCTGTGGTACATCTAATACCACGTAGAACGGGATATTCACTCACTCGTTCTTAATTTTTACGGCACCGTAATGCCGCTTACAGGTTACGGTTCACCAGTGAATAAAAGATCATGTGGGACAGTGGGGAGCGCACGTGTATCCACCACTACAGCTTAAACTACACTGCTGGGTGACCCGCCCTAGCTCGAGACTCAGCTGACCGGCCCTCGCAGTGGCTACGCTCACTCCCTTCCGCGCTGCTTCCTCCCTCAGCTTGGGATTATTCAGTTTCTCTAGCTTCCACACATTACTGTCATCCTTAACACATTTTTATTTACCCTAACTCCATGCTGATGTACTTAGCTCATTTCTTACCATTTCCAGCCTCGCCCTGCTGTTTCTAGCCAATCGTATCAAATCTATCCAAGCCAATCTTTGTCGGTCTTAGGGCATCTTTAGTAAATTCAAGCTTAATCCTACTACTACAAACCTATCATGACTACACTTATTCTTCCGTAGCCATCTCTTCTACCTGATAACCTTAACAAATCCTCATAACTTTGTTACCCTTTATTCTCACTCCCAAGTCCACGAGTCATCATATTCACCCAAACTCGACCGTCGCTCACACCTTAAAATCACTACTAATTCGTTCTTTTTATCCTTGTTCCCTGCTAGTACACACATAACCTGCCTCCGGCCCAACTCGCCTCCTCCCGTATGTACTTTCCAAGTTAGCTGAAGTTATTGACGATTACATCAACAAGACGAAGTTATCGACCAGTTTACCTTCCTCTTATTAAGTCAACCTTGCTTGCAACTGTTCTGCTGATGGGAAGCCATTTTTCGTGAATTCCTACACCCAAAAAATTATTTATCTTTCCTCTTCGTCTGTTTCTAAAGAGCCATAACAATTACCTCATAGGAAGTAAAACACTGACGTCTTTTCCATCCATATAATTATGCTCAACAGGTAGGAAAGCCCCTATCAAATACTGGTGTCTGTCCAACGCATAAGACAACCTCTGTCTGTCTCTGTCTTTGTGTGTGTGTGTGTGTGTGTTTACATTATACAGTGTTGAGAATTAGGTCGACATCAGATGACATTGAAATTTAAAGTAAATGACGTCCACTGATGTCTAAATAACGCTTGAAATTGAACAATAACTATGAATATGAAGATAATCATAAATAACAACCACACACTAATGTCTCCCTCAGCTGAAATAATTGGTGTGTCGGTGTTCGGCTCAGCATAATTTTCGGATACTTACGTAGTTATTTTAACTTCACAAATATATATTTAATCTAAACATTATTAGATCCACTATGCATGTCGGCTAGGCTGGAACCTGGCTCAAAAAGTTGGCCGAGCGTCTAGATTTGTCGACCCAGATAGACAGCAGGCTGAGAAGGGTAATGAGAGAAGAGAGAAGAGCCAGTCACATCATCCTAGAGGTTGAGTGGCCCAATGGAGCACAGAAATAGTTCTTACCCAGCACATCACTATAATGTATGACACTTAAGCACCAATAAGATACACATGGTATCCAAAGTATCGTCCAAAATCAAACGATTGGCCTAATATTCTCGACGGATTTCAATCACTTCGGAAAACACTCATGAGTGGACATATACTGTAGAACGAATTTCGGTAGGCTCCACGCGAATATTTCGACGGAAGTAGGATATACACTATACAGGGTCCGGTTGAGAGCCTGTGACTCGAACAGTTAACCGAAATTCCATGAAACCTCAGGGTAAACCGAAGGTCAGTTATCAGAGAATTTTGTCAGGAACATTCCGGATATGGGAGATACTATTGTAATATAATAACAATAATAATGTTCGGAACCTCTCAATCAATGTAAACACTAAACGATGTACAGGTACATATACAGTACTAATCAGTATCGTTGCTGGTGATCATATTTTCCGCAATTTTTTGGGCTAAATAAACTCTTTTTTTTTCATTTTCAGTTATGTAGATCCATATAATGAATCTTTACAGAAACTTTGAGCTCAATCTGACAAAAGGTTCAAAAGATAATGACGAAAGCGTTTTCCTGTCCACCATTGTTGCACTGAGCAAAAAAAATAAATTCCTAAAACGGTCACCAGGGATAATACCATCTAAAACAGTGGACGAAGGACAACAATGACGAGGTACTGTACTCCCAATCTGAAACAATTTGGTTGACGTGCTCTTAGACATCGTCATTAAACACAAATCCTAAGAAACATAATACCTTTCTTAAACACCATCCGCGAGAGGGAAAATCTCCAAATGATTAAATAGTAAACTACCTAATCAAAGGTCAACAAATTCCACATCAGAGGCAACTCAGATGACGTATAACTAAAAAGAAACATTAGTTTTCAAAACGAAGACATCGGAAGAACATCATTCCCTAAGGAGTACTCTGTGATAACAACTTCAAAGGTATTTTATGATAAATTCAGAAGAACAGTATATATATATATATATATATATATATATATATATATATATATATATATATATATATATATATATATATATATATATATATATATATATATATATATATATGTTGCATATATTAAATATGGTATTTGAGGAGCTGCTGGGGAAATTTTTTTTCAAAATAACTATGAGGGTGGATTTATGGTGCTTATGTATATATTGTATTACGACTTCTGGCAAATCAGTTAAGCACTGTTGATAAAAAGATAGTTCTCAAAACAACCACCAAAGCATATAGTAAGCCAGAAATTATACTGCATCACCACAAAATATACAAGAAATTATATTATACGTAGCTAACAAAATTGCCCGGCTTCGTTCAAGTTAGGTATATACTGGACTGTATAACCTTGACCGTCACAGTTTGCCCTCCCTCACACAGGTTAACGTGTACGACCCTAAGACCCATGTAATTCGTGTGTAAAGTTTTGTCTCTTAACTGTTTCCGTTTTGAAGCTATGGCTGTAACAGAAAAAGAGATTCGCAGATACGACCTTTTATTATTATAGATTTTTATTTTTATCATGTTCTTAATATAATCATTCACCAGAGAGCAACGTCACTTCATATGTTACATTACAAGATGCAAAATCGTGTTTCCCAACCTGATGAAAACTTGTAAAATGTATTGTTATCATACAATATCAATATTGCGTCTATTATTAAAAATCCAAAGCCACGAGGATGTAATGTCTAATGTGGGTAAGGCGCGGCATGAACGAGATTTTATTCAGAAACAAAGAATGTAAACTGCCCCCTCGGGAGCACCTGAGGAACTAAGGGTGGCGGCTCTAATAGCCCACCAGGAACGATTTTCCGGCAACATACTGGTTATCACACGGTGGTAATGAAGTGGAGCACTTGATGGGATACATCTATAAATGTGGCCGTGATGGATCATGTATAAGGGTGATGGACCATCATATAAAGGTGGCCATGAAGGACCATCATAGGTGACCATAATGTAGTATCATAAGGGTGGCCATGATGGACCATCATATAAAGGTATTATGGGACATCATATGGTGGCCTGTGAATCATACAAGGTGACATAATGGACCATCATATAAGTGACCATGAAGGAATCCGCCATGGTGAAGGACCATCTGAGTGACATAATGGACCTCAGGTGGCCATGAAGGACCATCATACAGGTGACCATAATGGACCATCAGGTGGCCATATCATAAAGGTACCTGAAGGACGATCATATAGTGGCCATGATGGATCATCATTAAGTGGTGATGGCCAAAGTGCGATGGACCATCATATAAGGTAAACCGATGGGTAAAGTGGCCATGATGGATATCTTAAAGGCGTGATGGACCATCATAAAAGGTGGCCATGATGGACCATCATATAAAGGTGGCCATGATGGACCATCATATAAAGGTGGCCATGATGGACCATCATATAAGTGGCCATGATGGACCATCATTAAAGGGTGGCCATGATGGACCATCATTAAAGTGTTGAACCATCATATAAATGTGGCCGTGATGGACCATCATATAAGGTGGCCCTGATGGTATGTGGCGTGATGGACCATCATATAAAAGTAGCCGTGATGGACCATCATATAAAGTGGCCTATGATGGACCATCATTAAAGGTGGCCATGATGGATCATCTAAAAGGTGGCCGTGATGGACCATCATTAGAGGTGTGATATCATCATAGGCGTGATGGACCATCATATAAAGGGCCATGATGGACCATCATACAAGAGTGACCATAATGGACCATCATTAAAGGTGGCCATGATGGACCATCATTAAAGGTGGCCATGATGGACCATCATATAAAGGTGGCCATGAAGGACGATCATATAAGGTGGCCGATGGACCATCATGGTGACCATGGAATCATATAAAGGTGGCCGATGGATTATAAGGTGGCCATGAAGGACCATCATATAAAGGTGGCCATGATGGATCATACAAGGTGACCATAATGGACCATCATATAAAGTGGCGATGATGGTCTATAAAGGTGACCATAATGGACCATCATATAAGGTGGCCTGATTGACCATCATATAAAGGTGGCCATGAAGGACGATCATGGTGGCCATGATGGACCATCATTAAAGGTGGCCATGATGGACCATCATTAAAGGTGGCCATGATGGACCATCATATAAAGGTGGCCATGATGGACCATCATTAAAGGTGGCCATGATGGACCATATATAAATGTGGCCGTGATGGACCATCATATAAAGGTGGCCGTGATGGACCATCATATAAAGGTGGCCATGATGGACCATCATATAAAAGTGGCCATGATGGACCATCTATAAGGTGGCCATGATGGACCATCATTGGTGGTTGTGTTAAAATTAACCATGATGGACCATCATATAAAGGTGGCATGATGGATATATAGGTGGCCGATGGACCATCATATAAGGTGGCCATGATGGACCATCATATAAAGGTAGCCATGATGGACCATCATATAAAGGTGGCCATGATGGACCATCATTAAAGGTGGCGATGGACCATCATTAAAGGTGGCCATGATGGAATCTATAAATGTATGATGGACATCTTAAAAGTGGCCTGATGGACCATCATGTGCGTGGTTGGCCCATATAAAAATGGCGATGGACCATCTATAAAGGTAGCCATGATGGACATCATTAAGGTGGCCTGATGTAAATTGAAGATGGACCATCATATAAAGGTGGCCGTGATGGACCATCATATAAAGTGGCCATGATGGACCATCATATAAAGGTGGCCATGATGGACCATCACTCAAAGGTGACCATAATGGACCATCATTAAAGGTGGCATGATGGACATCATTAAAGGTGGCCATGATGGACATCTATAAGTGTATGGACGATCATAAAGGTGGCCATGATGGACCAATACAAAGGTGACCATTGTCATGGTATTGCATGATGGATATGGCAGGTGTGGACCATCATGGTGGCATGATGTAATTTAAAGGTGGCCATGATGGACCATCATTAAGGGTGGCGAAGGACCATCATATAAATGTGACCATAATGGACCATCATATAAAAGGTGGCATGACGGACCATCATATAAAAGGTGGCCATGATGGACCATCATATAAAGGTGGCCATGATGGACCATCATATAAAGGTGGCCATGATGGACCATCATATAAAGGTGGCATGATGGACCATCATATAAAGGTGGCCATGATGGACCATCATATAAAGTGGCCGTGATGGACCATCATATAAAGTGGCATGATGGACCATCATATAAAGGTGGCCATGATGGACCATCATATAAAGGTGGCCATGATGGACCATCATTAAAGTGGCCATGATGGACATCATTAAAAGGTGGCCATGATGGACCCATATATAAGGTGGCCATGATGGACCATCATATAAAGGTGACCATGATGGACCATCATATAAAGGTGGCCATGATGGACCATCATATAAAGGTGGCCAGATATCATATAAAGTGGCCATGATGGACCATCATTAAAGGTGGCCATGATGGACATCATAAAGTAGGCATGATGGACCATCATATAAAGGGTGGCCATGATGGACCATCATATAAAAGTGACATGATGGACCATCATAAGGTAGCATGAAGGACCATCATATAAAGGTGGCGACGGAATCATATAAAGGTGGCTGATGGACCATCATATAAGGTGGCCGATGGACATCATTAAAAGTTGGCCATGATGGACATATAAAGGTGGCCGCCAGAGGACCATCATATAAAGGTGGCCATGATGGACCATCATATAAAGGTGGCATGATGGACCATCATATAAAGGTGGATGATGGACCATCATATAAGGTGGCCATGACGGACCATCATATAAAGGTGACCATAATGGACCATCATATAAAGGTGACGTGACGGACCATCATATAAGGTGGCCGATGGACCATCATAAAAATAGGGCCATGATGGACCATCATTAAAGGTGGCCATGATGGACCATCATATAAAGGTGGCCATGACGGACCATATAAAAGGTGGCCATGATGGACCATCATATAAAGGTGGCCATGATGAACCATCATTAAAGGTGGCCATGATGAACCATCATATAAAGGTGGCCATGATGGACCATCATTAAAGGTGGCCATGATGGACCATCATATAAAGGTGGCCAGGACCCATCATATAAAGGTGGCCGATGGACCATCATATAAAGGGGCCATGATGGACCATCATATAAAGGTGGCCATGACGGACCATCTATAAGGATGGCCGCGATGGACCATCATATAAAGGTGGCCATGATCGACCATCATATAAAGGTGGCCATGATGGACCATCATATAAAGGTGGCCATGACGGACCATCATATAAAGGTGGCCATGATGGACCATCATTAAAGGTGGCCATGATGGACCATCATATAAAGGTGGCCATGACGGACCATCATATAAAGGTGGCCATGACGGACCATCATATAAAGGTGGCCATGATGAACAATTAAAAGAAGATGGGCGTGACTGACAACAAATAGAAGGGGGCGTGATGGACCATCGGGACAACAGCTTTAAAGGTCCAATAAGTAGCCTGAACTGCCAACAACCGGCCGCTCAACAGTGTTGTCCTCCACAGCATCAACACAGTGTTGTCCTCCACAGTATCAACACAGCGTTGTCCTCCAGAGTATCAACACAGTGTTGTCCTCCACAGCATCAACACAGTGTTGTCCTCCACAGTATCAACACAGCGTTGTCCTCCACAGTATCAACACAGTGTCCTCCAGAGTAAAACACAGTGTTGTCCTCCACAGTATCAACACAGCGTTGTCATGAGTATAACACAGTGTTGTCCTCACAGCATCAACACAGTGTTGTCTCCACGTATCAACACAGCGTTGCCTCATATCAACACAGCGTTGTCCTCAGAGTATCAACACAGTGTTGTCCTCCACAGTATCAACACAGTGTTGTCCTCCAGAGTATCAACACAGCGTTGTCCTCCAAGTATCAACACAGCGTTGTCCTCCAGAGTATCAACACAGTGTTGTACGCATCAACACAGTGTTGTCCTCCACAGTATCAACACAGCGTTGTCCTCCGAAATATCAACACAGTGTTGTCCTCCACAGCATGTGTACTCCACACCATCAACACAGCGTTGTCCTCCAGATATCAACACAGTGTTGTCTCCAGAGTATCAACACATGTTGTCTCCACAGCATCAACGTGTTTACAGTATCAACAGTGTCCTCCACAGTATGGTTGTCCTACGTATCAACACAGATTGTCCTCACACATCAACACAGTGTTGTCCTCCGAGTATCAACACAGTGTTGTCCTCCACAGTATCAACACAGCGTTGTCCTCCAGAGTATCAACACAGTGTTGTCTCCACAGCATCAACACAGTGTTGTCCTCCACAGTATCAACACAGTGTTGTCTCAAGTATCAACACAGTGTTGTCCCCACAGTATCAACACAGTGTTGTCCCCACAGTATCAACACAGTGTTGTCCCCACAGTATCAACACAGCGTTGTCCTCCACAGCATCAACACAGTGTTGTCCCCACAGTATCAACAGTGTTGTCCTCCACAGCATCAACACAGTGTTGCCCTCCACAGCATCAACAGTGTTGTCCTCCAGAGTATCAACACAGTGTTGTCCTCCACAGCATCAACACAGTGTTGTCCTCCACAGTATCAACACAGCGTTGTCCTCCACAGTATCAACACAGCGTTGTCCTCCACAGTATCAACACAGTGTTGTCCTCCACAGCATCAACACAGTGTTGTCCTCCAGAGTATCAACACAGTGTTGTCCTCCACAGTATCAACACAGCGTTGTCCTCCAGAGTATCAACACAGTGTTGTCCTCCACAGCATCAACACAGTGTTGTCCTCCACAGTATCAACGTGTTGTCCTCAGAGTATCAACACAGTGGTCACAGTATCAACACAGTGTCCCCACAGTATCAACACAGTGTTGTCCCCACAGTATCAACACAGCGTTGTCCTCCACAGCATCAACACAGTGTTGTCCCCACAGTATCAACAGTGTTGTCCTCCACAGCATCAACACAGTGTTGCCCTCCACAGCATCAACAGTGTTGTCCTCCACAGCATCAACACAGTGTTGTCCTCCACAGCCTCAACACAGTGTTGTCCTCCACAGTATCAACAGTGTTGTCCTCCAGCATCAACAGTGTTGTCTCCACAGCATCAACACAGTGTTGTCCTTCACATCAGTGGGTCATCCTTCAACACAGTGTTGTCTCCCACATCAAGTCATCCTTCACACAGTGTTGCCTCCAACACAGTGTTGTTAGCATCAAGTGGGTCATCCTTCAACACAGTGTTGTCCTCCACAGCATCAAGTGGTCATCCTTCAACACAGTGTTGTCCTCCACAGCATCAAGTGGGTCATCCTTCAACACAGTGTTGTCCTCCACAGCATCAAGTGGGTTATCCTTCAACACAGTGTTGTCCTCCACAGCATCAAATGGGTCATCCTTCAACACAGTGTTGTCTCACAGCATCAAATGGGTTATCCTTCAACAAAGTGTTGTCCTCCACAGCATCAAGTGGGTCATCCTTCAACACAGTGTTGTCCTCCACAGCATCAAGTGGGTTATCCTTCAACACAGTGTTGTCCTCCACAGCATCAACAGTGTTGTCCTCCACCATCAACACAGTGTTGCCTCCACAGCATCAACAGTGTTGTCCTCCACAGCATCAACAGTGTTGTCCTCCACAGCATCAACACAGTGTTGCCCTCCACAGCATCAACAGTGTTGTCCTCCACAGCATCAACACAGTGTTGTCCTCCACAGCATCAACACAGTGTTGTCCTCCACATATCAACAGTGTTGTCCTCCACAGCATCAACAGTGTTGTCCTCCACAGCATCAACACGTGTTGTCCTCACAGCATCAAGTGGGTCATCCTTCAACACGTGTTGTCCCTCCACAGCATCAAGTGGGTTATCCTTCAACACAGTGTTGTCCTCCACAGCATCAAGTGGGTTATCCTTCAACACAGTGTTGTCCTCCACAGCATCAAATATCCTTCAACACAGTGTTGTCCTCCACAGCATCAAGTGGGTCATCCTTCAACACAGTGTTGTCCTCCACAGCATCAAGTGGGTCACCCTTCAACACAGTGTTGTCCTCCACAGCATCAAGTGGGTCATCTCAACACAGTGTTGTCCTCCACAGCATCAACACAGTGTTGTCCTCCACAGCATCAAGTGGGTCATCCTTCAACACAGTGTTATCTCTAGCATCAACACAGTGTTGTCCTCACAGCATCAAGTGGGTCATCCTTCAACACAGTGTTGTCCTCCACAGCATCAATAACCTTCAACACTGTGATGTCCTCCACAGCATCAAGGGGGTCATCCTTCAACACAGTGTTGTCCTCACAGCATCAAATGGGCCATTCTTCAACACAGTGCTGTCCTCCACAGCATCAAGGGCCATCCTTCAACACAGTGTTGTCGTCCACAGCATCAAGTGGGTCATCCTTCAACACAGTGTTGACCTCCACAATCAGTGGGCCATCCTTCAACACAGTGTTGTCTCAGCATTAAGTGGGTCACCCTTCAACACAGTGCCTTCCACAGCATCAAGTGGGTCATCCTGCAACACAGTGTTGTCTCCACAGCATCAAGTGGGTCATCTCAACACAGTGCTGTCCTCCACAGCATCAAAGTCATTTCAACACAGTTTCGTCCTCCACAGCATCAAGTGGGTCATCCTTCAACACAGGTTGTCCATACAGCACAAGTGGGTCATCCTTCAACACAGTGTTGTCCTCTGCAGCATCAAGTGGGTCATCCTTCAACACAGCTGTCCTACAGATCAAGTGGTCATCCTTCAACACAGTGTTGTCCCCACAGCATCAAGTACCCTTCAACACAGTGTTGTCTCCACAGCATCAAGTGGGTCATCCTTCAACACAGTGTTGTCCTCCACAGCATCAAGTGGGTCATCCTTCAACACAGTGCTGTCCTCCACAGCATCAAATGGGTCATTCTTCAACACAGTTTCTGTCCTCCACAGCATCAAGTGGGTCATCCTTCAACACAGTGTTGTCCACCACAGCATCAAGTGGGTCATCCTTCAACACAGTGTTGTCCTCTGCAGCATCATGGGCATCCTTCAACACAGTGCTGTCCTCCACAGCATCAAGTGGGTCATCCTTCAACACAGTGTTGTCCTCCACAGCATCAAGTGGGTCATCCTTCAACACAGTGTTGTCCACCACAGCATCATGGGCCAACACAGTGTTGTCCTCCACAGCATCAAGTGGGTCATCCTTCAACACAGTGTTGTCCTCCACAGCATCAAGTGGGTCATCCTTCAACACAGTGCTGTCCTCCACAGCATCAAGTGGGTCATCCTTCAACACAGTGTTGTCCTCCACAGCATCAAGTGGGTCATCCTTCTACACAGTGTTGTCCTCCACAGCATCAAATGGGTCATTCTTCAACACAGTGCTGTCCTCCAGCTTCAGGTAAGTCATCCTTCAACACAGTGTTGTCCTCCACAGCATCAAGTGGGTCATTCTTCAACACAGTGTTCAAATGTACTCCTTTGCAAGCTGATGAAGGATCTGGGTTTATAATTTTTATATTTTGGTAATTAGTGTTAATTAATGACCCTTGCATTTAAAAAACACCTTCAGAATATTTAAAATGTCAATTATGCTGTGCCTGTAAGTTTTAAATCCCCCTTATATACTATATATTTCCTCATCAATATAGACTAATTTTAACATTTAAGCATAGTAGTTTTCACTTCCCACCCCCCAAAAAAGTAAGTCGTCCTGAAAATGCTTGATCTAATACCTTGCATTTCAGCAGATGAGTTCATGGCGTATATTTTGCTCAAATTTCATATGAAGGTACTCTTTTACATACTCATGAAGGATCTGGGTTCATCATTTAAATTTTTGATTCCAGTAATTACTGTTATTAATGAGAACCCATGTAATAAAAAACACATTTGTAACATTTAAGACGCCAATTATGCTGTGCCCCTAGGTTTTAAATCCCCCTTATATATTTTTTATCATGAATATAGACTAACTTTTCCATTTAAGCATGTCACTTTTCAATTTCCAGAAAAAAATTGTAAGTCTCCCTGAAAACCCCTGACCTAATACCTTGCATTTCGGCAGATGAGGTCATGATCTGCCTCTGATATGAAGCCAGTAATAACAGCTGCCATCCACTCAAGTTGGCAATGCAGGTGGGATGCTGTCAGCTCTGACAGTCAGAGCCAACAAGCTCTACGATATCCACCCTGCATTGCGTGCCTCGGGATAACAGGGACTGTCACGCTGCCGGAAGACTGCTTTACCCCACCTCCACATTGGCCCACACACTTGACTCATTGTGGTGACTGCCTGGTCCCATTGACTGTTCGACACCTCCTGGAGGAGTGCCCCAGTCTCAGAGTTCTTAGTTGTAAGCACCTCTGCCAGTGCCGTGGGGAGACGGGTCTTACTGTCTCTCTTTGGTAGTGGAAAGGGGGAGGGGGTAGCGTGGGAGGGAACATCCTCTCCTTCATGGAAGAAGCCTGCCTTCTATACAAGCTTTGAGTTTTATTCACGAACAGTACGTTTAAATGATTTTACGAAAGTTCTATGTTATTTATTACTCATGTTTTTTTACCTTGCATTATTTGATTTTAGTCTTTTAAGCCCTTAGTTTAATTCAGCAACATTTAACCTAAGCTGTTGTGTTACCACGGATGTAATTACTGTACCACAATCAATCAATCAATCATTGGAGAGGGTGAGTCAGCAAGGCAAAATAATCAATCAGAAGGCAGAGTTCTGAGGCGTCCAGAAAAGTGAGTGACCCGAGTCGTATATAAGTTCATGTCTGTGTCTTTTGTATTTACTCTCTGAAGAAGACGCTATGTGGTCGAAATGTTCGAGCAATAAACAGCTCCTCCTGTCTCATTTGTCTTAAAAAGACTACAATATACAGTATATCTGGAATACAACGAAATCTATAAATGCTACTGAGAAAATATGGTGCAATTCGGGTGTGCAATACACGAGGGACACATGTGCGAAACATATGATCATGGCATGTAGTAATATCTCCTTTAGCTGGAATCCCTCTTAACAGGAACCCTCCAATAGCTTAAATTTAAATTTTCTCAGAAAGTCGTTCCCACAGCCGGAATTTTCTGAAAAATTACGGCTTTGGGAATGATATTCCAAGGGGCACATTTTCTGGAAAATCCCGAGAAAATTTTCCCAGTACCCAGAAAATTCCAGGGATGGGGGATTTTTTTTCTCGGGTTTGAGAAATAAAAATCAGGAGCATTTTCTGGAATATTCCAGATGGTAAATATTTTTCCAGGTTGGAGAGATGATGTAATGTGCAATTTTGGGAACTTCCAAGAGAACATTTTTCTATTACCCAGAAAATTCCTGTGATGAGGGATTTTTCTGGCTTAGAGAGAGCTGTCTCGTTACCCAGAAATCTCTTATTCCTGGTAGTGCTCTGCACCAATTGTTCTGGCTAACAGAGATATCACCATCATAGTACAGTACTTACCTTCCCCATGAGTGCCAAAGTCTCTGAGGACCAACGTAGGGGCTACAGTAACGGGTCCCTCCCAACGATACCAAGCTGAACGACGATCTGTGGGAGAGAGTAGCCTAATGAGTACTTGTGTGTGTGCATATGTGTGTATGTGTGTGTGTTTGAGGTTTACACAGTAATGAGTACTGGTACATGATACATGAGAGGCATGAAGGATGTTACATGAGACACATGACGGATGTTACATGATACATATGAAAGATGGTACTCACCACCTATGGTACTCCAAAGTTAGGTTAGGTTAGGAACCCATTTCATAAACTAGCCAAAATAACTACCTTGTTCATGAGATGGGTAATTTCACAAACGGCATAACAGTCACACACGGTGACCTAGGACCAATCCTTTCCCTGGGCATTGCCAATCATGACTAATCCCATCACATTAAAGTATCAACGTTGTTACAATAGTGTGTTTTTCCCAGCTGAGAAAAGATGCCCCGCCCCTCCTCATGAGTTACAGTTGATTGGCTGTTGCAAATCTGTTCGATTTCTTCATGAAGTAATGATGTATTTCTAAACGAGTTTATTCATAATCATTTTAAAATGTTAGTTTGCATAATGTAGTTTTACTGATATGTAATTTATCTTAGTATGCCTTATTGTCGGTAAAAATAAGTACTGTATATATTAAATGCGTCCTCCGAAAGCGTGTACAGTATTTGTTACCAGAGTTTAACAGTTAATTCATGTACTGTATAAGATTTCTGATCAACTTCCTATGTGCTCCTGTTTGAAATAATGAATGTATGTATCTTTATATAATTTAGCTAAATATCTTTCTCGTCAGAAACGGTCACCCCAACGATTATGAATAAACTCGTTTAGAAATACATCATTACTTCAGGACAAAATCGAACAGATATGAAACCGCCAATCAGCTGTAACTCTTGAGGAGGGGGAGGGGCATCTTTTCTCAGCTGAGAAAAAACACACTATAATCCTTTTTAACCTCACATGACTGAACAAAACCGGCAAGTGGTGGAATTATTCCTTTGACATGGGCCAGCTTTAGCAATGTGATTTTGGAACATGCAATGCTTCCCTGTACAAATTATATTAATCATAATTATATATTTTACCTTTTGCTGGGTGCTCAGATACAGGGAAAATTATGACAAGATTCTGGAACCCGAAAAACCTGGTATGGATCCTCCCTTGTGGCCTATTGGTATTTTCATAATACAGTAACCTAATAATAAAGTACTGGACTGTATAATTGACAAGCTAATGGCATATTGACCTGAAAGTGATTGACTTATTAAGGCTCTTTTGGTGATGTGTCTATGGTTTGATTATTCAATACTGCCAGCTATTGAACTATTGATAACGTCCTTCTAGACTGCTTTAGATGGTGATTGGTCAATGTGGTCTTATTCTACTACAATATTAGGGATAAGGGAACCGAGTGGATACAGCACTTGATTTAAGTTCGGTGCCAGCCATGCTACCTCCTTGTGTGTTGAAGGCTTAGTATTTACTGTGGTGTATCAGCACTACCTTTAAAAGGCCATCAGCCTTATAGGATCCAATTACACAAAACTTCTTGCTGTGCTTCTAATCAAATCAAATTAAACCTGACACATTTTAGTTTCTTTTCAAACACAGTTAATTCCAATCACATGATTTTTAACCCATTTAGCTTTTAACTAAAAAAATGTACAGGGTACTTGAAATACAATATGAAAATAGTTATGTAAAGCAATTTCTACATTAAATAATTTACAACATTAAGGTTTTAGCAGATAGAAAAGATAACTTCCTATGTGTTTCCAATACCTAATAATTCTGTGTACTGTAGTTACTGTCTTTATGTCTATATATAGAAAAAGCGTTTCTGATGGATCAAGCATTTCAGATTCTAGCATAGTCCAGGTGACCAATTAAGAGAGTTTTGCACCTCATGGTAAGTAAAATACTGATAGTACTGTACAGTACAGTAATATGAAAATACTTGCAGGACTTTTGCTAACACTGGACTCTTACAGCTCTGCAAGATGGAGTCGGACACTCATGCACGATGCATTCATTTTACATAATTATACATTATGTCATGCATTTAGATAAAATTGTATTAGGGCAAGCAAAAATACATATTTAATGTAATGTTAAGATGAATATTGATGGCAAGTTATCACAACAACAAAGAAGGGGGGCATGAAAACAAAATATACTAGCTGTTGTTGTCAGGCCAGACAAATTTCCATTTAATTGAAAAATAAAAGGCCTAACAACAACATTTCTTCTTTGTGCACTGCTAGAATCCCAAGGAAAGTCAGATCACTGTTATCAACTTTATCACTAATCATCAATTTTTTCTGACTTCTGATTTTCTAGAAACTAATGAAGATATTCAAAACTTCATGAAATTTGTCCAACATTTTTCATCAATCAATGCAGCTGTGAACAGATCTGTTGGGGCAGCCAGTGTTAAAATACTGTACAGTATACCTAATTCACACTTATAGAAACACTACGGGAAGGTCAGATCGTCCATATACAGTATAATTGTTTGGAGAAATTTGCCTACAATTGGGTCACAGCACTCTATGAGTCTCTGTACAGGCATTTTTCTGGATACAGAAGGGTTATGTCCATAAAAAATTGTATGTAACAAATACATTTCCGCAAAAACATACAGTACTAAAATAACAGCTAAGACTTTATAAGTACAGTACACATTTAATTGAATAACGATATTCTTTAAAAACTATGCACAGATAGTCTTTGTTTATTGCAAGGATTCTGAATCAGAAAACCCTTGTTGAGTGTAAAATTCAATACAGTATGCAAAATTAAATTTCTCATAAGAAACAATGTACAGTACTGTATTGTATTATAGGGAATGCCTTCCTGACCCGGAATTTTGGGGGTACCTTCGAAATAACAGACTGATCGGGGCGACACCTCTCAAAAGCCGAAAGAACAGGATTTTAAAACCGATGTGTGATAATGTTCGATAATCCCGAGAAACATTCTGTTAACCAGAGGGAAAGTCTGAGTTCACGTCAGCATCTTAGTTTCAATGTGTGGCCCGCACTGTAAATACCACCTCTGTTGTACTTCACTGTGAGTTCTAAATCTGCTACAATATATAAGACAATTTAAGTATACAGTATTTTTTTTTTTTTACAGGGAATAGCTCACCCAGACACAGGTCATCAACCCACAACAGGGCCTAAGGAGCAAAAAAATAAAAGTAAAGAGAATTTGAAAATAAAAGAGAAAAGACCACGAATATGCCGGAAAACCAGCTTTTTGAAGTGAGACAGATTGTAAGAGTATGGAAACACAGAAGGCAGAGCATTCCACAGTTTGGCTGTGTGAGGAAAGAAGGTTATTCTCATTTGATTGACATCCACACAGAAACGGTGGGCACTGCAGGCAAGACGAGTGTCACGAGCCCACTACCTTGCTGGAGGCAAACAGGATACAAATCCACCGAACACTGCCCGTTAAAGTACCTGTAAAAGAGAGAGAGTGAAGCAGCATTGCGGTGAAGAGAAAGGGAAGAAAGATTATCGACTAAAGGAGCAGAGTCAATAAGACGAAATGCCTTTGATTCTATCTTATCTAACAGTTGGATAGAAGAACCACCCAAGATATGAGAGCAGTATTCAAGTGTATTACATTGAGTATACAGCACAGTTGTTTAATAAGTGTGTACACATGTACTGTGAAAATGTATAAATGTGTCTTGTATGTACTGTACAAGTGTACATACTCACACAGCATCAGCACTCATGCACTGGCCATTTGAAAAAGCTTTGAGAGCTACAGCACCTACAAGGTAGAGTAAAATTTCAACTGTATACTTTAATTTTATTACATACCATACATATGTGTTTTAATTTTATAGTTACATATTCTTTATGCAATGAAGAACTATCAGACAACTCCTTGGGATAACAGACATCCGTCTGTTATCTTGGGGGTTGTCCAATAGGTTTAGGGTGTTAATCAGTTTCATCCACACACATTCCTTCATACATAATGTACAAAAAATAAATAAATAAAAGAAATAATTATCATAAAGTAAAAAACATAAAGGAATAAACATTTCTTCATTTACAAGAGTTTACACATTGAGTAGGGGAGGAGGAGCAGAGTGATAGAGTCCTGATGCTAAGGAGTAGGCAGAGGAAACATCCTAGCTAGGCTGTGTGCTATTGCGAGCATCGAGGCCAGGCAGCCAGCATTCCTGAGGCTGTGACACAGTGGTACCGTAATGTACCGTAATGACCAGCTGTGGGTCGGAAGGTCCGGCTCTGGTCTGGTCTCGAAGGTGACAGATTGGAGAGGTTCACCTCTTACAAGCATGTGGAGACCAACTGAGTCAAGAGATGCACGAGGTTGAAAGTGGAGGGGAGGACAGCCATGGGTAGGCCATGAGTGACATAAGGACAAATTGCAGGAAATGGCTTCAGGAGACAAAATCCTGATTAGAGAGGCTGCAAGAGAGATGAGCAGCATGGAGAGCTGCCATCAGGTAATCATGGCTCCATGCAATCATGGAAAATTGTTGCTAAACACTGACGATGATAATGTTGTGACAGCACCAAGTGTGAGTTGCGAAACAGTAAATCCCCCATAATTCGAGATAAGATTTTACAAAATACTGTATGAGTGACACCTTCTCCCAGGGTAAAAAAACCAAAACAACAATGATACTTTTCCTTTATCTGCCCCAATAAAAATTTAAACATAATCTTGGATATTTAAAGTCTTGTATTTGCCTCTTAGAAACTCCTTTTGAGGTGCTTGATCAAGAGTTATCAGATATAATGGCTCAAACACTGGGTAATGATGGAAAAGCAAGTGAAAAAAGTTTGAGTGGTAGACCATATATGTGCACTCCACGACTGACCAATGTGAATTGACTCTGACCAACAGGTCCGACACGTGTATACTCGTTTACACTGAGAAGGGTGGTCGCATCCCATGGCAACATGTACGTCATACATGTTCGTAAATATCTTTCATAATCTGAAATTTTACCATATACCTGTACAGTACTTGTATAAAAAAAATTGGCTATAAACATCTATTTACGATGGGGTTAGGTTCCTAAAGCCCCATCGCAGATTGAAATATTGTAATTTAGAATCTTTATAACATTGGGTTCAATGGGATAGGTTCCTGGCCAGTTGGGCACACTACTGTATGTATCATTGAAAAAAATAAATCATACAATACAACACTCAGTATAAAACAATCAAACAACACTCACCACATCATTAAGAACAGGTCTGGTCATCATCACATGTCCCCTTCAAGGCTAAGGTGCCTCTTAAGGTGGAGTAGAGACATCAACCTGAGTCCCATACAGACTTTGGAGAATATGAAGAGTAGGGACTGGTGGTGTAGCCTTTGTCCTGGCCTTAGAGATGGTGAGTAAAACGGTTGCCAGATACAGTAATATCTCTGTTAGCCAGAATCCCTCTTAACCGGAACTCTCCGATAGCCGGAATTGAAATTTTCTAGAATTTTTCCCCAAATTGTTGACTCTCTCTTTAGTTTTTGCCATTGTTTTCACACATTTTTCTTTGTTTATTATTCCATTGACTTATATAAGTGTCTAGATATTGTGTGTTATGGCAGTTACAGAATTTTGCTAGCATATACAGTACTGGATTGTACCAGCCTATACATTATAGATCTTTGTAATATTATACCGAATTATAAAACTATATTTTAAAACAACCATATCTTTCAGTATGATGGTAGATGTTCAGACATTTATTGTATCCACAGAAGGGAATTTATTATGTAGTTCACACACGTGACACAAGTTTGAACAAGTGAAATATCATAAAAATGACAAACAAACACTGTATAAACACTCATATGAACACATACACTTATAAAACTTTTCACAATACTTTTCATCACCTTTACAGATAGTTATTATGCAGTTCACACAAGTGAATCTTACAGGTTTGAACAAGTGAAATATTGTAAAATAAACAATAAACACTCTATAAACACCCAGAAGGACACTTATAAAACATTTCACACTTTCATCACTTTTACAAATAGCATAGACGTTAATGGCACATTTTACACACTTGACGGTTAAAAATTTGAATACTGAACTTAAAACATAAATAAATGAATGCTTTGTAAACTCTTATAAACACTTTACAGGCTAATATTACTGTACAATGGCCAGCATAAGTGTGTGGAGTGAATATTAAGATAAAATTTAAAGGGCTCACTCATGCAGCCTTCTAGCTTCACTGCTGGGACAACACTGATATTTTATGGTTGGTATCAGGGCTGACGAGATTTCCGACTTTTGTTTACTGAACACGCTGATTGGTTCAACTGCTCGCGTTGTGATTGGTTGCGAGAACATGAGTCCATGACGTAATATTACAATTTCCTATAATAGAATGTGTGGCGAGGGGTAACGAAGATCCCAGATACGTACAGTAATTATATTAGAGTAGTCCTCATACTCAGTGAATTTCATTATTCCTGTCATTAGTTTTTTAAATTTCTGAATAATAACACTGCATTATACACCATTCAGAGTGTTATATGAGATCACATTAGATTTGTATTTTATCAATTGTAATTTGTATTACTTTAGTTCTGCTAAAATATCGCTAGTAAAATGTAGGTAAGGTAATTAAATACATCTACAATTTATTTCTGTGTATTCTATATGGTATTTTAGCCATGAAAAAGCATATTTCCTAAAGTCGGTAATTTACCGACAGTCGGAGCAGTGACGTCACGGCTTACCGACTACGTCATCAATTTACCGATTAACAGACGAAATACTGGGTTTGAACCAATCAGCGTGTTCGATAAACAAGAGTCGGAAATTACGACAGCCCTGGTTGGCATGCTATGGACTGTTGCCAAGTAACCAATTAGTGATGGATTACCAATGAGAGAGGAGGCCTACCAGAATGACGCGCCAAAATCTCAAGTGTCAATTGGAATTATTTGATTTTTCATGATTTTTTTCTCTTAAATGTTGCTATGGGGTGTCAGTGCCAATTGGACAAGATTATCATTGATGCCTGTATGTGTCATGGTGAGTGAGTGAGTTAACACTAAAAAAAAAAGATTGCTGCCACAAAACTGATAACCTGTAATATATTAATAAAAACTGACTATATCAACTATGAACTCCAAAACAAACGAGAGGAAAGATAAAGCAGACATGAGTCAGCTGGCTCTGAGTAGATGGTAAAGGTGTTGGCCTAAAGCACAACAGTGAGGAATGTCTCCAGGATAACCCTATCAATAGAAGGAGATATTGGGATAGTTGAGGCCTGTTGGTTGACTAGCTCCTGGAGGTAACCATGGTATAAATGAAGTTCTGTATGTAACTGGATGAATAGCTACCGGTATTTTCACAGAAATTATATTTTCTGTGGGGAAAACTGTTTGTTCCCATTCATCACAGCATAACAAGACAGGTTATGTCATGTGGAATCTGACATAAAAGAATATCACTGAAGACCGATGACCATAAAAATTCAAGTTTGGTGACAATTTGGTAAGAACAGCAAACATTATTTCAACTTTATTTCACCACTGTATATATACCACATGATAGGTTCAGTAGTTAGCAAGTATTGCACATATTATTATGTATAAATTATCTGTTAGCAAAAAATATGAAATTATACTTTCAGATAACTAACAACAAATGATTAACAACATCCCTGAAAGGAAGAGGAACACCTTAAAATTAAATATATTCTTATTGCTTCTAGGTACATCAAAAAATAGATTCAGGACCTTAAAAAATAATTATTTTTTTACCATATTACACTGTACCCTCGTTAACTCGGATCGTTATAATTCAGATTTTGGCTTAATTTGTATGTTTCTTTTTTAATCAATTAAACAATTTGAATTTGGAATGAATCTGAAATTATTAACCAGTTCTTAAAAGTTGATTATTATTACAGGAATATACAATACTATAAAATAGATCAAGATGCATGAATTATAGGAAGAGAATATGAATTCTATTAAGATACTGTATAAAACTACGCTTGAGTGCGCAGCAGAGGAGAGCAGGTGGCAGGTGGAGGATAAGGTGGCAGGCTGGTGGAGTAGGAAGGAGAGAACAACTCACCACCTCCTGCTTGGCAGCCCGCAATCCCTTTATAATGACAGCATACAATTTCATCAACAATTCCCATATTATTTGGATTCATTTGGTGCCAGGTTAATAAAGTATTGTCAACAAATAATTATTTTCCCCCCATAATCCCATACTCAATCCCCGATGAGGTACTGCGCCATAGTATATTCCTCCCTTGTTTAGAAAGAGGTAACAGCTGATCATTCCTGCTCTCCTTCACAAAGTTGCCAGCACTCACCATCTCTAAGCACTGTTGTTGTCACTGCTCAAAGGGGTTGGTGCTTACCACAGGATCTGTCTTGAGCACTTAGTAAATAATATTGTAGCATATTTAACAGAACTTAATAAATATTATTGTAGTGTATAATGCATTTCCATATCCTCTGGTACATTCACTGACCAGTTGTCTAAGTGCAAAAGTAACCAAATCGAGCCATCATTTATCAATTAACTTTAAAACATAAATAATAAATTAAAATGCTTTAAGACAATGGTTTTGTAGTGCTGTTAATGTGTGTTCTGTGTAAGTGCCTTGTCATGTCACCTCACCCCTTGTCTCGTCTGCTCACCTCACAGTCTTAATTTATTTATTAATGTATTACTGTACTGTATTTACTTTATTATTACTGCATGTACATTTAAAAAATATTTATGTTTACACAATACGATAATTATAAAAATAGATTATTCCATGTGGCAGCCAAGGCATGGCCAGGTGCAAAAACTGAACATATTACCGAACACCTAAATTCGGAAATTGTTGAATAATATCAAAATACTGGATTCTGAACTCAGTTAATTCAGATTTTTCGGTAATTTGAGTGACCCAGTGTTCCTTTTTTGTCAAATTAACGGGGGTATAGTGTACAGTATTACTAATTCGTCCTTAATTTATCCCTGATTTTGATAAGGCACACTACTAATTATCTAAACACTAAGTTTGATAACATGGACAGTTCAAATTTTGTTTTCACTCAGAAAGTACCTTAAGTTTAGAGCGTTTACAATGAAGAAAATAATTATGTTGTGTCCATCAAATAAAATTGTAATTAAGAGTTAAAGATTTAATATTCAAGAAATACTATAAATATTCTAATGATGAGCTTCCTTATTTAACGAACACATTTTATTAATAAGCTCATGAATAACGTTTGAACATTATTTTATTATTAGTTTTGTATTCTGCTTCGTATGATTATTAACTTTCTCAACATACATTACAATATTGTCTAATTTTATGTGAGAAGCGATACAATCTACAAATGAGCTAATGTTTACCACAAACTTTAATTACCCAAAAGGGGGAGCTAATTCCTGTACTAAGCACTGAATGCTGCCAGTAGTCTAACGATATTCCCTTTAAAACTTGGACAAAAATAATAGTGATTAATTTTTTCCATACTGAATAGTAATGTATTTCCCAAGAAGTAGTTCTGGACTACATGATACATCTTTGTTGTTGTGACCTTCATCAGGAAGTTTCTGAGCAGTCTTTTAATTTACTGGTGGTTTAATTATAAAATGTATAACTACTGTATTTGTATATGTGAGAACGGAGCTTACCACTCATCATGTCAAAGCTCCAAACTATCTAATTCTTCTCACCTGGCTAGCATAAAGATGCTAGTATATTAGCCTCACTCATGCATATTAACATACGTACATAGGCGAACAAAGAGACTGTGTATTAAAAATTCTCATGCAGTCCATTCATGCAAAAAAGTTTTATTGCTGCAACAATTGCACTGATACTTGCATGATATTTCAAAATTTTCAAACACTTAGACAAATAATAATTCAATATAAAATATAACATTCAGGATATTCAGGTAAGGGGTACAAAAATACTTGTCAATGACACTTTATAAGGCAAGGTAGATATTTATGCTATATAACCATACAGCATGATACATAAACAATATAAAGACATCTTTCTACTTTGTACATTGTGCAAAGCAATGAAATCTAATGATCTAACAGACATGACTACTTCCACAATGCTACCTTATTTCATTTATGAATAAACAGTAGCACAAGGGTAATACATACAATCAAATTATTAGGTACTACTTACTTTTCTTCTAATTCAGAGCAGCGATGGGAGTCACTAGTAACTGTCTCATCACTGCCATCACTGTGATCACTTAAATCTGATGTCTTGACAAGAGGGGTTTCCACGGCCATGGATGAGGATATATGAGAACCTCTTGACTGACTGGAGATGGAAAGCTGGGCATTCATCTCTCGATTGACACCTTCTGGTGAAGACGTGTTCATTATTCCTGATGATATTGTTGTGTGAGCAGTTCCTGTAAGCATCCCGGATACAGTATTCACTAGTCCCGTGAGTGTGCCTGATACAGTCTGCCCAAGGGAACTAGTCTGTGCCCCAGTCACTGATGTTGTGGAATCAGTGAGTATTCCACTTTGCACAATTTTATATGTATCTCCATCTTCTAGAACTTCCCAACCAGAATTAAGTACATGTGGTGACACAGTATAGGTTGTTCCCTCAACATGCCCACTAACAAAGCCCACACCACATACTGGGGTACTTGTAGGGGCACACGGAGCATTGGAAAGTACATGAGATGGTGACTGTGGAGACTGAGGATCGGTGGGGAGGGAAGACATACAGGATACGAGTGTGTTAGTGGAACACTCACTTCCACACGGTGACGGAAGATTAACCAGCGTCCTTCCACTTCCATTGTCATCTGAAAAATAACAAAGAATACCTGTTTGTGTTCTTTTATCCATATAAAGACCTAAGTTGAGCATTCTGGTGCTGACAAAAAAGTTATTACAGTGCTCTGTATTTATCCTTCTTAATCAAAGTTCTTACTGGTAGTTGTTGTGCTTGTACTAAACTCACTAATTTGAAGGGGAAAAAATTTAAAAATCCTATGGTAGTCTCTCGTTAATTTACGGGTTAGGTACCAGAAGACATCTTGAATTAATAAATTGTGAATTTTTGTTTATTTGAATTAAATGGAAATAATGGGTTTGGTTCCAAAGGCCAAAAAATACCCATAAACTGTTCAAAAACTGCTTCAGTTAATAAACACTAAACATTGTACATAATACTGTACATAAAAAATACAGTAACACATAGATATTGTCCAAAAAGTAGTTCTATATCACATAAACAGCTTCTTTCCTTCTCATAATTTTGTGTGGGTTACGCCAATACACCAACATGGAGACAGGCAGGCGCTGGGCTGGCTGTGACCACATTATGTCAACAAAGAACCAGGAATTTCATACCACACAATATCTTATCTGGGGTTGAGTTTGGGATTTTCTGGGGTGAAAATTTATTAATTTACTATTGTATAATATTTTATTTACCAGGTACCATAATGAACCTAATTACTGGTAATATGGGAATTATGGTGAAATTGCATAATTTTGTATTAATGAGGTTGGAGGGGTGCACTTGGCTTGGGAATGGAGGGGGTTGAAGGGAGGGGACCCTCAGTCCACCATCCAACCATCTTGCCTCCCACAAACAATTTAGTTACTACAGTACTTTAGAATTTTCTTATTTTATAGTTTTATATTATATTTTCTTTATTTCTAAGTTACATTAGAGCAATGAAGTGATATTTATATTATATTTTCTTTATTTCCAAGTAAAATTACAGCAATGGTAGATACAGTACTGTATTTCCACAACTTCTATGAGCTCTTATGTAAACAAACACTGCAGCAGTCAGCACTCGGCTACGAAATATGAATATTTGACAGCACCATTTAAAAGAGGTAATAATAGAAGTATCAGAGAATTTAAGAACATGAATTTGTATTTTGGAATTATTAAGACTTCTGTACTGTATAGCAAAATTAGATCATGAGTCAATATTTCAAAGTAATATCACATTTTCTCACACACAATACAATGATATAACAGGTAATGCAATATTCTGTAAAATATAATGCCCTATCCCCAGAATTCAGTTTTATTACAGATTAATTAGCTGTTTTTTACTAAATGTTAAAGCATAATTATATAGATGTCATGACATCACATAAATGCTTGTTTAAAAAACATAAAAATTTATCAAAAGGAGGGGAACAATAATGAAAATATATTAAATTACTGTGCAGTAGTACATACAAGATGTCTTGGTCTCTTCCTTAAAAGTTAAAACAAAATAAGGACCTTCTAAGGTATAGAATGATTCTAAATTACATACAGTAAATTGCTGGGTGTATTCCTGGGATAATTCTAAGCCACAAAATGTCAGAATCTGCATAGTTTCCTAGCTACAGCACTTGAAAGAGATTGAGGTAATGAAAGTGAAGTTAGAGTGAAACAGCCATAGAGTTTTGTGTAATTTTATATACATATCTATACATAATATGATACAGAAGCAGAGGGAGGGAATTTTTAATAATTACTGTAATAATGCAACTGTATCAAATTGTACAATTATGTGCATAAAATTGAGAATCACCCTGTACAGTACACAGTAACTCTCCAGGGTTACAGAAGGGATGCTTCCTCGAAAAGTTGACCATAACGTGAAATTCCATAACATGATCCCCATTTTACCATTGACGTCCATTACTGTATATAACTGGAGATGCATTCCTAAAGAAATTTTTTTCGGCAAAAAGAAGTAATACAAGCACACTTATGAATGATATTTTTTTTTTGACTGCATACTGTACACTGATTATTTTATGATATATTATGCTAATAAATACAGTACACAAAACACTTGAATTTAACTCACCACTAAAAATGTTGAGTGCTGCATGAGGTGAGGTGGTGCAATGGGAATTATTGGGAGACGTAGCAGGCTCTAAAGTTTTTGCAATCTGGATACGTTTTTTCCTGCATCAAACTCCACAAAATAATAAGTTTTATATCCAATGTAATCCCTTGCAGGCTCTTTTAGCACCACTGCTTTCACTTGCACTTGATGGCCTCTTTCCACTCATCATGATAAAAGTAATACACTGGACAGTCTTGAATAAGATACGTATACAAAGATTAAATCCAAGAGCTGGGGTTGAAAGATCAAGCGTACATGTTGGGAGATACAGTATAAACAAACTGAGTGTAGTGGCATGAGTCCGCTGCATACCCAAGCTTGACAGTAGCAAACGCCAAGAAATCCACACCAAATAAATTATAATATCAGTTAAATTTATTCTTCTTCTATGGAGCAATTTTGGTGTTGAAATGTTTTAAATGTACCCCATTTTCGTAAGGTAAAATTTACGGGTCATATCCCAAATTTAGTGGTCAATTTACAAATTCCATATGGGTGAATTTACGCAACCTGCGTTTCCGTAACGTAGAGGATATCTGTCTAGGTAAAGAAAAGTTGGTATCAGAAGTTAATTGGAAAATTTCATTTGTGGTGTTATTCTGAATTCTAGTCTTGGTTAGTTTACATTCTTGAATTATGCATATAGTAGGATCTCAAGTTTTGCGACAAATTGGTACCGGTTTTAGCATCGCAAAATTTTAAATCACAAAACGAGTGACATTGAAATTACATGTAAATAAGCCGAACCCCTCTATAACGACCTACAACCCACCCAGAAAATAACATTTCTGTAATGTATTCATATGGGGTCAATGAATTGGTTGAAGGGTTCCGAGGCAGGGAGGGCTGGTTACTGAATCCTCGCTGCTCTCTCCTCTAACCTCAGCATCAAATCCCTCAAAATCTCGAGGAAGCTCTTCCACCAGCAAGTCACCCAACACTTCAATATTATCATCGGTGGTGCCATCATCATCTCCTAAAGTAATGTTTGCCAAGGCATTAATAACAGGCTGGGACTTGCACAGATGCAGAGTAATAAGGGCCTTATATTCCTTCATAACCTTATCAAGGACAGGGCAGATAAGGTTCCGAGGATGAGGTCTGGTATCGTATTCTTGTAGCTGCTCACTGAGACGTGCGATGGTTGTGAGGACCTCAGTCAGCTGTTGTGTTGTAGGTCCACCAGGCTTAACGTCACCCGCTTGTGTTGCTTGCTGTTCTTCTTGTTCTTCATCCTCCTCTAACATTTCTTCAAATGTCGGTTGCTGCTGATGCTGACCAATGACTTCTTGCAAATCTTCAACCTGAACATCTGAAAATCCCGGTGCTGGGATTGATAGCGCTGCCTCGACCATGTCCATTAGTGTTGCTGCGACGGACTGCCTCTCCCCGCTTGCCTCGGTCTGCTCTGCCCCGCTTACCTAGGAATTAGCGAACAAAGGCCTCCATGTGGGTAGCACTGTTGCAACATTGATCTTACGCCATGGCTCAACAATTCTGTCCACTGCATTTTAAATATTATATTTCTTCCAAAATTCACAAACTGATAACACTTCACGGTTGTGGGGTGGTGAGGTGCTAGGAGTCAGGTCACCTACCACCTCCTCCTCCTGATTTCACAGGTACGAGCACCACTTTTGATCATCTCAAGCATCTCTTGTTTCATTTCAAGGGTGCATTTCCTCTTCTTAACCCCCTTACAGTAGTCACGCTTGACTTGGAGCTTTCCTTGTTGACCTTCTCTACAGCCATCATTACCACCAGAACCGCTCCCAACATTTACATTACGCACCTCACTCACCGTCAATACACAAGAACCATTAATACACAAGTCGTTAATACACAAGAATCGTTAATAGTTCAACAAGAATCTTGCGAAACATAAGAACAATGGGTTATATAATCTGAGATCACTGCACCGCTCGCTCTCGATCATTCAAACTAACTGCCGTATACAAAAAGCTCACAGCGGATCGACGGATAACAAAAGGCCTTGACAGTGTGCGCTGCCCACTCTCCACTGACTCGCGAAACTGGTAATGAAAATTGCTATTCTTGAGAGGCTGGAAATTGTAAAATTGACACGAAACATATAAATCGTGAATCTAAAACTCGCTAAATTTGAGATCCTACTGTATTTGGGAATCGTCCAGATTGGATGAAACCCCTTCTTGTGAATATTGAAACTCCATTTCTTTCAGAGAGAAAGTGGAAAAACTATCAGATATGGGAGAGATAAAAAGTTGTACAAGTGATAAGAAGATGCAATATATTGCTACTTTCATCCTGCTGATCCATCACTCCTAGCACCCTCTATCCCCTTTCCACCACCTTACCCTCTCCCATCCTGGGTGGAAGACTAGGTCAGATAGACAGAACGGGAAGACATAAATAGAATATCAATGCTATAATCTGGCCCCAGTACCCTTGAGAGTCACAGGTGTTATTATCCAGGTGTCACTTTGATTTATATAATATAAATACATGTACAGTACACAAGGTACAGTATTATAAAAATCCCAAGCTTTACAAATCTGCATCTTCTATAGATTTGGATGCAGATGTGACATCCATTTCTACCAAGGAGCAACAACAAAAACTGATAATAACAGCAGGGATGCTGGGTGATGCTGAACAGCCAACGCCATCTACTGTGCCACAGCTGTATACTTATTTTGAAGTCAACTGGACAAATGGACAGGTTTTTTCGTATTTCTTTAAGTTCTTAAGCCGAATGTTCAATAGTAGAGGAGCACCTGTATTTCACTTATGTTTATTATTATCTTGTACTGTGTTGTAATCATTGTGTGCACCAAAAATTGCCAATAAACACATGTTTGTGGCATTTTAAGATATTGTCAGTGTTCTTTTTATAGGAATATATCTCACCTTATATAAAGGGTGTTTATGGGAAGTGTAATCTGATTAATGAAAATTGTATTTACAAAATGTTTTTGAGGAATCATTTCATAAATCATGGGAGGCCTATACTGTACTTATATGACAGCTGATATGAACATACTGGCCAATATGCACTGGGATGATGAGGAAGCACCTGATGTCTGTCTCCGGCTATAGGTGCTAATTTTAGCCAGATGCTTCTTGTCTCATGCTTACTGACAATTACTTATGTCTATACTGTATTCAAAGTTTGGTATAACATTTATAATTTTAATTATCTAGTTAAAATATTATATTACTATTGTCCATTACTATCAATAATTCATGGATAAAAAGTAATTTGTTTACAGTTGTACGTTTCAGCAATGCTGACTAAGACACACACGATCACACTCACTGTTCCTTATATTCTTGTGGAACATTGATTTATTGCCTTCATATTTTATGGTACAGTGTATTTGTGAATATTTATTACTGGTAACTTAAAGATGAACAAAATCTTTGTTACATTGTTTTCTATACTGGAAAGAGAAAACACTTACTGTAACCTCACAGAAATATTTCTGTCTTATGGAACACTGATGCTTTTTTGTTATAATGCTAAGTCATCATCATCAATGTTTTATGGCCATTTTCCATGCCTGTGTGAGTTAGCTGCAAATACCTAATGGCAGCTCTCCATGCTGCATGGTCTCTTTCAGTCACTCTTGTTAGGCTAAGAACTCTTAATGTTATTCTTGGTCCACTGCTAGCTCTCCTCCCACCTCCCCACATTCAGACTCAATCATCTTTTGACCTAGTTAATCTCATGCTTTCTCTCCACATGCCCAAAACATCTCAGCCAACCTCTACCCTAAATTTCATCAGTACTCTCAATACCTAGCCACCCACATATCTCTGAAAATGGTTTCCTGTCCTTCAGTGTCACATTACACATCCACCTCACCATTCTCACTTCAGTTTACTGAATCTTACATATGTTGTAATTATTTAACTGCTTGTTTCACTACCATACAATATCACACATCTCAAACTAGTTTCATACACCTTTCCTTTTGTGCTGAGGAAAAGTCCTTTTGCTATCAATAAAGGCAATTTCTCCCTAAAATTCCCCCAGTCACTTGTGATGCTGGCTTTAGCGCCCCTTCCAGCACTGATCACATATCACCCAGGTAACAGAACTTTTTAACAGTGTCCAGGGCTATATCCCTAATGTTGCCTTAAAGTCTGCAACATCCTACAGTCTGCTATCCACTCTTCTGTACCTCTGGTATACCCACCTTTCACACTCACTGCACATTATTGAGTTCCTGCCAACACCATTCTTAGAGAGAGCACATGGCCATTTTCCACAACAGGTCCATCACCCACACCATCACTCTTGAACCCTTTGACTCTATTGTGTCATTCCATTTCTTAAATTTCTAATCAGCATACAAGAACTCCCACGGTAAGCCAGTCCTAAAGTCCTGTGATATTGCCTCCAGCACCATGATAAAACAATAAACCCCTTATGGACCCCTACCTTTACCTCAAATTCCTCACCAATTACTCTTACAGCAGTTTTTGAGTCCTCACATAATGCCATAATCACTTGAGATGTAACCGACCACCCAAGCGGCTAACAAGCTGATTAGTGACAAAGAGGATAAAATAAAGTAAAGTAAACAATGGCAATAGTATGCAGTTGTATGCAAGGTGACTGATATATTTTGGCTTGGTTGTTTTTACATTGTATTAAATGTTTTTAACACTATTTATGCATCATATTCGGGTACACACAGACTTAGTATAAAACAGTGGATGATGCAGACGATGTAATGCAAAAATGCCTTGGCGCTGTGCCAGCCTGTAGGAATCTTAGCTAACAATGTAGACAGTATATGAAAACTAATAAATAAATGGTGATTACTATAAGTAAATGAAAAAGAAAATACTAATGTCAATTGGATCCTTCTCAGTGTGAGCTGGGTTGCAATGGGCTTGGGTAAGTGTGAGATAAACATGTCTCAGCTAGCAACCAATCAGCATCGCAGTTGCATCTCATGGCTCTGTCCGTCAATAAGCATTGAGTTTAAGGATGGATTTGGCCATTTTTCCTGCTCAGTACGTTATATGCATAGAGTTTTATTGGTACCCTGTACTGCGCTTTTCTGTTAGAAATTTACATTTCTTGTATTGGTAACAAGTTTTTTCTGCTTGTGATCTGCAGCCTAGTGAGTCAGGCTGCTCTCATACGAAACAAAACATGTGGAACTGTGGAAAAAGGTGAAAATAATACAATTGCTCTACTCATAAGTTTGGTGCAGTCATCACTGCCAGACAGTGTCTGTATTGCATTTTATCTTGTGTCTAGCAAAATATTGGTGGTCAGCAAGATTTATACATATTCCTCATGTTTTCTAACACCTGAAATGTCCATAAGCTTTCTCGTTAAAGCAAATTTTTCTTCTGAATCCCTAATTTTGTTTCATACTTTTTGGAATCTGTTAATGAGTTTCCATAATTCGAGCTCCCACAACTCATGGGATACCTACACAGTATTTGGATAATTTCACCTTATACAGTCGGTAGTTTGTATCTTGCTAAACAGCATTAAGGCAACCTCTTATGGATTAACAATATTGTATTGTTCGAGGTGAGTTAAACATAATCTGTGACTGGCACCTGAGGTAACATATGCAACCTAGTTCACGGTACATGTAAGGTAAAGCTAATTGTCTACAGTGAATAGCTTTTCAGATATTCAAAGCTGTTTAATATGACCTATTGGCTATTTATCTTTACTATGGCAGGAGAAAATGGCAAGAGGGAGGGAATGGTTAGAAAGATTTTGAAAGCAAATGAATGTGAGCAAGAACGAGAAAGATATAGATGGAATATAGAAGTTAATTGATGAAGTCAAGAGGTGTCACATTAATAATCTATGCCAGAAGCATGACTGTGCAATGTGAGGAAAGGAGTCATTTCATATATGGTGGTGGTAACAAAACCAATACTCATGTATGTACACCCACTAAAAAATTATTCGGCACCCGTGTCATATTGTATTATGCCGTAAGGGTGCCGAATAATTTTTTGTTGGGTGTACAACTTATTGGCACACATCAGGATGGCCTCTCTGGCCAGTCTGTACTGTACTGTACACCCACTAAAAAATTATTCGCCGCCCTTACGGCGTGATACAATATGACACGGGTGCCGAATAATTTTTTAGTGGGTGTACAGTGAAATGATATGAAGGATTGTAGATAAATATGGGTGCTAAGATTTATTTTGTCTTCTGCATAAGCAAGCTGAGAATATGAGGATGTATGTATAGATTAGTGACATAGTCAAGACCAACCCCAAGACTATTCACAATTTTAGACCCTCCAAGTGCTCACCTCAAGTTTGGCCCTTCAGCTTAACTGGCCTAAAGTTTTACCACCACAATACCATGTGGGGGGCAGGGAGGCTAATCTTTAGGCGATCCATAAGGGCTAAAATTGCAAATGGTCTCGTTCATGGTCTCGACGACATACACTACTACATCACTAGTATATAGGGATTTCCACTTGATATCTTGAGACTTTCCTGCTGCTTTCCACACTTGGCTTGCAACACTCTCCCTATTATCCCCATCTTCCCCTTTTCTTTGATGCTTCTTTATCCTTTGATCAACCCTACACAAAAGTAGGAGAGAACTTAAAATTTTAACTAGATACCTGGTAAATATTACTGATGTTTGACCGTGCACTACAGTCACCTCATGAAATATTCTCTTCCTATATCTGATATTTATACTATGGTATGGTATGGTATGGTATGGTATGGTATGGTATGGTATGGTATGGTATGGTATGGTATGGTATGGTATGGTATGGTATGGTATGGTATGGTATGGCATGGTATGGTATTACGGAAAAATATGACAATTCCAGATTTGAGTTTTTCCATGCCTTAATAAGACTGTACAATACTGGCCCCTCACCTTGGTTAATACTAACACTTAAACAACAAAAGTAACTGGATATTATAAAGAAATGCACAAATGAAAGGCCTTACTAAAATATCACCGTTACATTAAAGTTTAAACCAATTCCTATTACCTATGAAATAAACACAAATACAAACAAACAATTAACCTTGGGAAAATGCATCAAAGAACTCGTCATCGCTGACCGCATCAAAGAATCTCCGAGGCCTGGGCAGCGACACGTAAGAGTTTGCCGGGGTGTTGTAGATAGACGAGCCACTTGAAGATACATGTGAGGCAATAGACTCTTCCAGTTCATGATGCTCTGTGGCCAGCACTCTCAGAGACTCTTCCAACACGCGAACCTTCTCACGTTCCTCTTTCAGCTGAAGATCTCTAACCTTGAGTTATGGGAAAAGTTCAAACTTAGAATTCTTTTTATTTGTTTCTCTTATGTTAATTTCAAAGGAAAGGATTGAGATAAAAAACATTATTACAGTATAAACCTCGAGTATCAGACTAATTAAGCCACAGCAATGTTGTTACTCAAACACAATCAAACCTTTTGAAGGTTCCTGAGTCCCGATGTATGTACGTAATCGTATTTTACACACAGATATTAGCAAAATTTTCTATAATAAATGCTAAAAACAATACATAAAATACAATAGCACATATTTTATGTATAAAAAATTGCTCCTTCCACAACTGAACTACTGTATTTGATGGGTGACGTAGAGTGTGGGGAGTTCAGCCAGCCAGCTGACTTGAGAGATGTGTGGCTGCTGCACCGTGTACGCTGTGACGTCACATCAGGGAGAGCGTGATGCATCCATACATACGTTCACTTTCTACACAGAATAACTATCTACAAAATACTATTATATTTCCTTTATTTCTAAGGCACATTACATAAATCAGTGGGAAGTTAGCAGCATACCCATCTCAAGGACACAGCTGCCTAGCATGTGTGTTATGTAGTGACAATTATGCAGGTGTGTATGGGACCCACTTTCACTAAAGTGGATCACATTTCCAATATGCTCTCAGTATATTCAGTTCCAAGTTTCTGCATGGCTAGCACTTCAAGTTTATCCTTCATGGTAAGGCACTTCCTGCTCTTTGGGACCTTAATCGAATGTACTGTACTTGCTTGGGCATTGTTCTCACAATGTGTGTTACAAGTCATGAAAGAACAGGCATGTCTGCACTGAGTAAAAGCCACACATAGATTGAGTACAGCACGGCTGTATTGTTGTGGTGTGGGTAGGCTCATGTGGTCCACGCAATGTCGCTTCACATCATTAACCCACAAGATATTTTTTCATAATTAAAAAAAAAAAAAATCCAATACGTATTCATATTGTTACTCAGGCTGTCCTGTACTCAGGGTTTTTACTGTAATTTCAATAATAATTCTGCTAAGTTTGGTTATTTCATGCACGAGTAGGTCAATATTATACATACTGATTCTGGTTAATTCTGTGTGGGGAAGGAATAACATTTGTATATAAAACAAATTTAACCTAATTACCAGAATGGACAACTTATGTATTACATTAACATATAAAGAACATATGGGAACTCATAACTATTCCTACTTGCAATTATCTATATACCGGTATCTGTACAAATATATAAAGTAAAATGTTACCACAAATGAGGTACAAACACTCAAATGTGTTTCAACAAAATCCCTGCCACAAAAGTGTACAGAAGCACTTACTTGAAGAATCAAACTTAAGTGAAAAATATAATTTAAGTTATTATAACAATGACTCAAACATTGGTGGCAGCGATGGGGCAAATTGCAAGAATTAGTGAAACTCACAGGTGTAAGTGGCATCTATTGTGATATTTCTTTGTGTCCACTGAAAAGTTAATAGTAATGTGATTCAATACATTTTCATCAATATCATTAATGCAGATCATTAACAGGGTGGATCCAAGAATAGATACTTGTGGTACTCCACTGAGAACCTTTTTCCATTCTGAATGTACTCCAGTTATTACCACTCTTTGTTTTATGTCTTAGAATTCATTCTGACATTTTGCCAGTGATGCCATGTGCCTGAATACTTGGATCTTAGAGGTTAGCCATGCATGTTGAACTTTGTCAAAAACCTTACAAAAAATCCATGTACAATGTAAGCCCAGGTCCACTTAGTCTGTTACCATTTTAAGGAAATTTAGCAAGTTTGCCAGATAAGATTTTCTCTCCATGAAACTAAGTTGTGATGTGTTGCTACGATTTTGTATAGTTAGGTATTGGATGATGGAATCCCTCAAAATTTTCTTTCAACTCATTTTGTGTTACAGTAACCTCAGTTACCATATTATGAGTCTGAATTGCTATGATCTATTGTAAATTCTTAAAGTCATCCTGAATTGATTGTTGGAAGTCTGTTATTTGTTGCATGAATTTTCTTTTGTTCCTAATTTAAATTATCTACCTTCTCCTCATGATCTACAATCATAAACAACTCCTTAACTTAATACATACATTCTTTGTTCAGTGACAAACTCAAAAGACTTGCACAGCACCCCACAGTACAAGAATGTCCAACTAAAGCTCAGAAGACATCAAGTAGTCAGGATACAGGAAGATGGAGAAGACAATTGGACAAATCTTGAAAGGGATGGAAAATTTAAACCCAAGCAATTTTTTCATGAAGTTATATGCCAGACCATGAGAAGACACAACTTCAAGCTTGCCAATGTGTCTCTCAGGGCAAATAATGTATAAAGAAATAATTCTTCACACAGAGGGTAGTAGACCTATGAAACAGTCTATCAGCTCAAACTGTGGAAGTGAGAACAGTAATGGGTTTAAAAATAGCCCTTGACAAGATTATCAAGAACAATAGAGGGATTCTACATAGGCCACTGGCCTACTTTTCTTGGCACGACCACCCTTCGTTTGGAAGGCCATAAGGTAAATAAGGTAAGTGCCATTCACAACAATTAAATTTTTTTCTACTGAAGTTCCACATTGTAAGAAAAATTCATGCAATACAATACAGGTAAATCTGATGAAGTATTATTCCTGGAGTACTGCACTGGCATTTGTTGTTCCTACTCACCTGGCTTCTAGTCCTCCCTAACAATGCTTCATTCTCGATTTTTTCTACAGCCCAGTAAATCAATTCTCATTTGTTTTAACACAAAACTTCTTATTACACATCATAGTTTATTTCTTTTGGATGTTTTGTTAACACAAGAAGTGAAATTAAATAATTTTGAAGGTTTAAGAAAATTTTAGGATAACAGTTTGGGTCTGGAATGTAACCCCATTGTCACCAAAAGCTCAATTGATGTGCAGTCAATCCAAAATGTAGCTTTATGATTTTGTGTGAGACAATATGACACAACTGATGAAGGATTTTGACAACCCTACCAAGACAACAGGATCAGCAGTGTTCATTTTGAAATTCATCGGACTCCTCTGCAAAGATACCTTTTAGAGTGACTGTACAGTTTGTGATATCTCCACTTCACATGATCTTTAGGAACATAACCCCACACTGACTAGACTACTGTTTCTTTTCTATGTATAGTATATTTACCATACAAAAATAACATTAATGAAGTGTTGTCTTACCTCCTCCTGCTGCTTCATAAGGGACAGGCAGTGTGTGAGACTGGTGCTCATGTTGCAGGCTGTTCCTGCTAGTACTGAGAATCTCTGCCAAAATATAAAAACGGAAAGCGCTGTCAGAACTATTGAGGACACAATATTAAAATTCAATATACTGTATATATATTTTTTTTTACAAAGACCAAATTAAAAATAATATAAACATAAGGATGTAGTAACTCCATCACCTGCCCATAGCACAAAATACCCTGGAAACATGGAGCTGGTGACTTAACCCACTATATTCTGTTTGTTACACACACACACACACACACACACACACAAAAAAAAGTCTCAATATGCATGGATGCAACGAGGCTGTTAACAACGGAGTGACTGAAGTAAGCAGTTTACTTTACTAATCAAGATTAGCTTGAGATTAGTATTATTTTCACAAACACCTCAGACCTTAGAGAGGGATATGTTAGAAGCTGCAGTTGTCCAAAGAGTTGAAGCTTGAAAGTGACAATCACCACAAAGCACAAACCTGACTCATTATCCTCAGACTCAGTTGTACAACATAACACACAACCACCTATCATATTATCCTCAATGAATCAGAGTACAGTCCTCACATCTGAGGGTTGGTGACTGGAGTCATCCACTCTAAATGCTTAGGGACTATTTTAACCAATCCTCCAAGGTTGTTTTATTTCTATGAGGACCCAGTTTTCAATTTCATTCATCCACCCCAGTCTCTGCCTTCCCCTGGCCCTCCTACCCTCAACTTTTCCCATTAATATTTCTATTATTATCCCCTCATCCCTAATTATATGACCAAATTATCTTAGACTCTCAGTACCCTGGCTCAGTTATAAGCTGGGAGTTGAGGATGACTCCCTCATTAAAAACCTTGGCCTCTCTGGAATGACTCATGAGTACACATGAGTACAGTACAAAAGCCAGATGGTGAAGTGATATCCTCAAAGTGGTTAGCAGTTGAACACCTTCTAGGGTAGAACATTTCTATGCTGTTCTGATGCTCACTGACATTATGGATAATATTGAACCAGATCCCAAAGTCAAACTCATAAATGCTGGGTGAATTTAACTTTTACTACAACAAATGGTTGGTGTACTCTGCTCACACTGACCACATTGGCATGGAAAAGCATTTTGCTGCCTCACTTAATCTTACTCAACTAGTCAACATCCCTCCACAGATCCTTGATATTTATGGAAAAAATGGGCCTGGAAGATCTCTTTTTAACTAAACATCCCAACTCTAACTCTCTAAAGCTTTATTTCCTCTTGGCTCTTCTGAACGTTGCCTCATCTCTTTTCACAAAGCCCATCCAATAAATATTTGTAGAAGTACATGCTGGCATTACAGTCATGTAGGCTAGGACGGACTTTGGGATTTCTAGTTATCTTTTCCTTGGTGTCCCTTCTTTTATGATAATCCTCATTCTAATAATAAACACATCACTGATACCATCAAGACTGGAACGAGTGAATTTATACCCAATATAACATTCCAAAAATGTCTTAACTCCCCCAAATGGCTCAACCACTTCATTACATCACTGAGAAAAACAAGGAAGTGGCCTATACACTTAAAAAAAAAAAAAAAAAAAAAACACACACACACGCAAGAGATCAGGTGAAGGAAATTATTAAGTTATCCAAATTAAACTTTCAACATAAACAATCAACCAGACTCTTGAACAACCCAAACAATAGCAAACAATTCTGGTCCTTTAATGAATTCAGCTTTAACTTCAGTAGTCAATCCTCCATTCCTCCTCTCAACTCACCTGATGGTTCAGTGATCTCATACTGCCAGTAGTGGGCCAATCTACTTTCCCAAATTTTTGGCCTCTAACCTAACTCTGAAGATGTATGAATGGAAGACTGCTTGTCTGGATCTGGAGGTGCCTGAAATTTTGTCTCTCAAGTTAAAACAAAAAGTTTAGATAAAAACTGTGGATCTTCTAAAAACTGACAAGGCTCTCCAGGCCCACGTGAGATTCCTCTGCTTGTTCTCAGAAAGTTCTCTATTGAGCTTTCTCCCTTTTGTCTAAACTCTTCAGTCTATTTCTTTATGCTTCAACCTTCCCCACTTCATGGTGCCAATACACATCCAATCTCAAAGACAAGTGATAAATTTAACCTTCTAAATTACTGCCCAATTTCCCACAACCAAGAACTGCGCCCATAACAATTGACAGAGCTCATGCTACCAATTGGCTGCACCAGTGGGTTAATTGCCCTGTGTAGGAATGACAACAGGTTTCCTGAATTCCTTAATTATATCTAGCATAGAGTGGAGTCACATTAATTCATGGAATATAAATTTGTGGCTGCCTCTACATAATTATAATTTTGCGCTCAAATATTCAGAATTCGCACATATCAATTCAATGCTCTAATGTGACTAATAAATGAAGAAAATACAGTATAATAAAATACTGTATAATAAAAACTATAAAATTAGAAAAATGAAAAGTGAGAGTGAATTGTTTATGGGTGGTGGACTGAACTTCCCCTCCCTCTCACCCTCCCTGAGCCCTTGGCACCCCTCTGACCCTCATTAATACAACATTATGCAACAATTTCACCATAATTCCCATATTATATAGTCTCAATTGGTACCAGGTTAGTAAAACATTATTGTTAAGTATAAAAAAAAAACATTCTACCCCATACAGTATCAGTTAATATGTGGTATTAAATTCCTGGTTCTATGTTTACATAATGCAGTCACAGCCAACCCAGTGCCTGCCTGTCTGGATGTTGGTGTATTGGTGTTACCCAAGGATGATTATGAGAGGGGAATGAGTTGTTTATGTAATATAGATCAACTTTTTGTACAATATCTATGTGTGACTGTATTTATTATGTATTATGTTCAATGTTTTGTATTTATTACAGCAATTTTGGAACAGTTTATGGGTAGCAATCTCCCTGTTAGCCAGAACAATTGGTGCAGAGCGGTTCCATATTTGAAAGATTTCCTGGTATTGAGACAAATTTTCTTATCCTGAAAAATAGCAAATGTATGGAATTTATCCGGGCATTAGTGATTGTTTCTGCATCTAAACTATGCATATGGCATGGAGCTCTGTTGCTACAGAAGCTTAATTGCAGTCAGACAGACACAGAGTTGTATTCATTTATGCAAACACTACTGTACACGTTCAATATACACTACAGTATTTCAAATAAACCAAAATATACTGCTGTATACTACAGTATACAGTTGCTCCTCAACTTACGACGGGGTTAGGGACCCAAATCCAGGTCGTAAGTCGAAAATGCTTAAATAATACATAGAAAATCTAAAATGGGTGTCTCTTTTTCTTCTCAGCACCACAAAACTCTCACTTTTAAGCTTGCCAACCATTTTAAAGTGAATTACAAACGAAAATTTTGTCAGTACACAGCGCAATCACTAACGATGGGACTCAAAAATACGTAATTTGAGAAAATTTTGGTATAACTGAGGCGGTCATATGTCCGGGTGGTCGTAGGTCGAGTATGTCGTAAGTCGAGGAGTAGCTATACTGCACTCACCAGCAGATGCTGTCATCTTGAGCTTGTGATCCAGGCAGGTAAAATTTTAATATAATGATTATAAAGGATGGACTGCTTTGTCCTGTACCATCTACTGTGGCTGCTGGTGCTAGCTGTCACTCTCCTCTCCCTCCATGAAGGAAGGAGTGTACACACACTGTATACTGTACATACACCCCTTCATATTAGCCTACAATAGGCCATGTACTTTGCTGTTTATAGTATTGTACATATGGTACTTTCACACTTATTGAATGTACAGTACAGCATATATAGCTGTAATCACTTTTTACATCTTACCACTGCTTAAGTGGTATTCTTAGCTGTTGTTTCCTGGTACAGTAATGTACAGTGCAACGCAACACAGATCTTATGTGAAAACAGCAGTGAGTGAACAAGCTTGTAGAAAGGCAGCAAACAATGAACTAAGAGTGTCATGATGCGAGAGTTTGAGGAGACAGACTGCGAGATACATCAGCCAATCATAGGCATCCCTGCTGTCACATGAACAGTAGTAGCCAATTGTAGCGCACAAGCACTCTGAGCCTACCCACTCACATGATGCAATCACTTGCAAATTCAATTGAATACTGGAAACAGAGAGATTTTTCTCAGAATTTCTTGGAACACTAAAATTTTATTTTCCAGGTAATGGAAAGTTCTAAGGATCGAAGATTCCAGCTAACGAGGAGATTACTAGTTACAGTTTCTATACTTATTGGTCTACTTCACCACATCTACTCTTTTGGAAAGTGATATTTAAGATACAGTACTACTTTATTTTTATATGTTATATAGAGAAGTAGAGCTGATCACCTCTTATTAAAGCCTGTCTCCTCACAGTCAGACTGACATACACACTAAACAGGGTTCCTTGGTCACTGACTACTTTAATATTTAAGTAGTGTTTTTGTTCAATCCAGAATGCGACGTCTAGATTTATACCTAGGTATGTAAATGCCTAGCTTTAACTCGCCAGGCCAACATACAGGCTATTAAAACATCTAATAATTACTTAAATACATAATATCAGGAGGATACGTTGCTACCTGGCATTTAATTGCGATTTTTTTACTGCAAATATTACCAGTCAGTAACTAACAAAATAATCCGAGGCTGTTGTACTGTCCCTAGGAGAATGCTTACCCCAAGGGTTGAAAATTATTCAAGAGAGACAGAAATCACATATGACATCATCAAAAAAGAAAATAACCAAATCAAAAGAATTCCAATCTCCTGGAAGGGACAGAGCAGATATGAATGTGATAAAAGAGGTAGCAAACAAAATTTACACTCCACTAAAACTACTATTCAAGAAATCCCAATATCAAGGAAAATTGCCTAAGGACTGGAAATCAGTCTTCACCCCAGTATACATGAAAAGTAGAAAAAGTGCAGCAGAAAAGTATCGGCCAATCAGCCTAGCATCACATACAGTACCTACATGCAAACTTTTTGGGAAAAGGTTGAGGGATGCCATCATCCAACAACAGATTGAGGATAGTCTATAAAAACATTAAGAAAATTACAGACACTGTATAGTAATTAAATATGTTCTTAAAAACCTTTCAAGAGCTCTTACCTTAATAACATCATGTACACCACCCTGCTGTGAATGGTCAAGATCGAGGGAAGCCAAAGTGGCCATCACTTCCTCTACCTGTTGCTCCATCAGCTGCTGGTGGGCTGTGGCTGTTTGCAGAGCATCCTTACAAAAAGCAGAAAATTAAATTAGAATACTTGTGCAACAACACTCACACCTAATATTGTCTTCTTGTGTATAGATCACAGAAAATATATTCTTTTTATATACTGTAGTATGTAAACTAAAGACACATGAATACCTGTATATTTCTAATAAAACACTTTTCTTTCTGCTATAAGTTAAAATAATTGTTACCTGTATACTTCCAGTTCTTAGAGTGTTATTTTTTTTAAATCAAGAAAAATTAATTAAATTACTGTAACACAATTTCTTAAATTTTTTTGGTTAGTTTCAATTTCATGTGCCACAAGTAACTAGACAAATTTATTCAATAAAACATGAGCACAGACAGTTCCTCACATATTAAAAAAAATTATTCCTGCTCTCATGAGAAATTATAAGTACAGTAAATTTATCTAATAAATAATTTCATATGTAAGAATATTAACTTACAGACATACAGCCAAGGGGTTTGACCGTTCTGTCAACAATGTCATCATCCTCGTCATCAACACAGAGACCATGCTGAACATAATGCGTTGAAAACCTGATGTGGTTATTCAGTACGGCTACCCATTTCTGTAAGCATAATAGGACAATATTTCTCATTTTTATTCTTTCAAGCCATTTCCATATGTGCAGCAGAAAAAAAAAAGCAAACCTGCAGAGCCTTGCTGTTCACAGGGGTTGTGTTCTGGAAATTACCATGAACCACATTACAGTGAAGTCACGATAATTTGGGATTTTCATATCGCTCGCTCACGTAAATTCATGGGTACCTCTATAGGAATACTCCGATTATCACAAAGGATGCTGTCCTAAAAGTCAGAGCAAATAACGAATTTGCAAATATCGGGGCAATTTTCCTACATAATATTTCATCTATATGGGGAAGGGGGGTGGGGTGCATTCCCAGCCAGCAAATTTCACCTCATATTTTTTTATAAACACTTCTCATTATCCGACTCTATTAGGGACTAGCATTGCATGTACAGTACCCTGTATACTGTAAATGTGAAGAATAAATAATAAATAAAAATTTTACTATTAAATAAAGTAAAAGAAAAAAATGCACTGCATTGCCAGTTGGCAATACAGTCCTGTAGTTTCACTACTACTTGCGGGACATGGGAGACTGGAGTGACTGAGATCTCCAAAACTATTCCCTGCTCCCACAATCCTCGTGCTCGGGGTAAGGGAGATGTTGTAAGCATGACCTTAGAGATAAGAACCTGATGTGAGAGGCTGCAAGAGACTGTGAAGCATGAAAAGGTGCTACAGGTTGTACCTCTCTAGTCCGGCAACCTCGGGACCTGACCGGTGCCGGATCATGGAAATTCACCCTTTTCCTGAACAGATAGTGCCTTGCGGTTACGTTAGCACCACTTTCACTGCTTCGTGGTCTCTTTGAAGACATATTGAAGGGTTAAATATCGTACAGTAGCTTCTCAAATTTTGCGAGTTTTTAATTCAACATTTTTTATTTGGACACAAAAAAAAACACTACATAATTTCAAATTTTGACGGCGGAAACTTGAATTTCGACGGGTTTGAGCGGTCCGCCAACGTTTAGGCGTGCACAATCGTGTAAACAGCGTCATTTGTCTTATGTACAAAAGATTCATTATTGTTTATTACTGAATGTCTTTTTTATTGAATTAATGTTTATGTGTGCAAAATGAGCAATACAATTCATTAATAATACGTAGAACACACGAGGATATGAGACAGCATTGTTTTCGTTGATTACAAAACCAGTGACTGAGTGGTTCTACATATTAAACAAGAAAATAAGACCCTGGTTGTAGCTGTAGTAAAATTAATGCAAAAAATTAATATGGTTGTTTTAAGTAATGTTATCTAATGTTAATAAATAGAACAATAAAAGTAGCAAACCATTAATGTTAAAGAAAAAAAGTAAGACTGCGCATATGTAAGTGCGCACATGTGAAAAACATATCGTCATTACTCTACATAAGAATATGAAAGCTACACTTATTTACTGTTCATATATGTTTTAATTAATGTTTCTGATTTTTTTTTATTGAATTAATGTTTGTGTGTGCAAAATGAACAATACAATTCATTAATAATTCGTGGAATATTAAAACACACGAGGAGACGGCATTGTTTTTGTTAATGTTTACAAAACCCGTGACTGATTGGTTCTACATATAAATCAATTAAATAAGACCCTGGTTGTAGCTGTAGTAAAATTAATGTAAAAATTAATATGGTTGTTTGAAGTAATGTTATTTAATGTTAATAAATGGAACAATATAAGTAGCTAACCATTAATGTTAAAAAAGTGAGATCGCGCATGTAAGTGCGCACATGTGAAAACATATTGTCATTACTCTACGTAAGAATATGAAAGCAACACTTATTTACTGTTCATATATATTAGAGAGTTAAATGTTGTATTCTGTACAGACAAACAGAGAGAGCCGAACTGCTGGATGTAAACAAACCTTAATTTCCCACGGCTTTGTTTTTTTTTTTTTACGGGGATTAGCCCACCCGGGCACAGGTCACTGACCCACATTGGAGCCTGAGGGGCGAAAATGTAATACTCCTGTAATAATAATAATAATAATAATAATTCAGATAAAAAAAAAAAAAAAAATTGGGCAAACTAAAATCGTTCCGGTCCACGGGAGTTTCCGGACCACAGAATGCCGGACTAGAGAGGTACAACCTGTATCAGGTACTCACAGCTAACCCACACAAGCATGGAAATTGATCATAAAATGATGTTCAGTTAAATGCCAGCTTAAATGTTTTCTTGTGTATTGAGAGCTAGTAAGAATGAATGCACTTAGTTTTTGTTTCTCTACACTTTATCAGGAGAGGGCTTGCAAAATTGCATGTGTATTTTAGTCTCTTCAATTGTAAATATGTGTTCCTCACCTGTCTGTTAATGGATGCTGGGTGTAAAGGGTCAGGAGTGGCTGCCAAACGGTGACAAGTTCCATCGTTATACTGGATGACGAACATGGCTCCGTCACCTCCCACCATGGGTATGACCTTGCTATTATCTAAGTACTTGTAGTCCCTTCTTCTTACACCTGAACTGGCATCTGCTCGACTATTGAAAAAAGTCAAAACCCCACGTTCCAAAACACCCTGCAAATTGTAAAAAAAAATGTGCATGAGTGACCAAAATTTTCCTGTAAAATAAATTACAGTACATACTCTGAAAACTGCTGGACTGACTCTGAAATCACATTTCAAGTCTGAGTCAACTATTTAGTGAGCCAAGCAATTTGCTCACCCTATTTTTTGGATTCAAGATGCAAGAAACCCCAAATCCTAGAAACCACAAATTTCTTACTAAAAAAGAGAGATAGTAGGTGGAAAAGCTGCCCCTGATGAAAAGTGAGGGCAGAAGGCTAGTTGGGTTGTGACATACACTGTTGATATACCTCCAACCTTCACTGTTTAAAGGTCAGGCATATTAAACTTTATCAGGTACAGTACCTCTGTTCCCCAGCTTACTCCCATTACTCACTGGAAAAATTCACCGAGCTGTAGGCTCAGTCATAAAATAAGATTTCAAGATCAATCCTATACGTATACTGTATTGTAGTGTATATGACTTAATGCAGTCAGTTCTCCTAACATGAATAGGTCATAATGCAATGAATGTACTGTATTGGGGAGCACAATTTTAAACATGGATGAGAATTGGATATAACACGACTGAGTACAGTGGGGTATGCTATAACGAATCTAATTGGTTCTAGAACCTTGTTCGTTATAGCATTCGTTCGTTTTAGGATTAATCCGTTCCAGGCCCCCAAATATAACCACTTAACACTGAAAAATATAATATAAAATTGTAAAAATTGTAAAAAAGTGCATAAATATGCATCTAAACCCCTGAAATAAAGAGTATCATTAATACTTGTAATAAAAAAACAATAAATTAGTAAAAAATATTTTTTTTTTTTTTTTTTTTAAATAATGTTCGTTGTCGGAGTTTCGTTCGTTATAGCATTCTCAATTTTATAGGTAAAACCATTCGTTACAGGAATATTCGTAGTAGGATCCGTTCGTTATAGCATACCCCACTGTAAATGTAACTACAGTCGGCCCTTCAGATACGCGGGTTTAGCATACACGGATTCGCAAATAAGCGGATTGCCCTGCCGGAGGAATATTCTGTACATTGAAGTAATTGAAGTACATTCAAATCGCGCGCGGCACCACGCACCGCCCGCCACCCCCCCACACACACACGCGTCACGCCACCCGGCGCTCCCTCACTCAGTCAGTCTCGCTGTAACCACGCTTGTGTTGACATCAGCATTGTAGGTCGACCCTGATTTTTTTTTACCAAAAAATCAGTTAATTTATGATATTCCTTGTTTATAGGTCGACCCAAGTTTTTGAGGGTATTGGTACAACAAAACCTTCAGTAAAAACACTCTACGTCCTATAAACTGAGGCTCGCCGTGCCTGAAACACAGAGTGCCATAGGCAAATTGTTTACCATTTATTTTTACGAGACTTTACACTGAAGCCCGGGTAGTTTCAACAAAAATATTGTATAATTCCATTCAAGTAGTTATTCAAGTCAATTCGGAGGGAATATTATTGTAATACAACAGTTTTTTAACTGAAAACCAGTACTGTACTCTAGTACAACAATTTTTATCTCTTGAGCAAAATATATGACGTTTATATTCAAATTATTGGCTGTCTTGCAAGGATTCCAGCAATGCAAATTATAATCTCCTAATTTTAGTCTGAGATATTATACAAGATAAAAACTATAAGCCTAAATAAAACCCCGGCTGAGCAGATTAGGGAGGGAGGGACGGAGCCAGCCAGCCAGCGAGGGGTGGGTTGAGGTGATATGTTTGACAGTTTGAGCCGAAGGTCTCTGTGTGTTTATTTAACAGTCCTACTACGCTTCTCCCATTTTAAAATGCCACTGAAATGACCTGGGAGAATATAATTAACATTGCTGGGATTCTTGTAAGACACTGATTAATTTGAATAGCAACATGCTCTAATTTGCACTTGACATAACAATTTTAGTACCGTAATGAAATTAGTACATGTACACTCCAGCTTTGCACTAAGGTCATTTATTTCTTTTAGTACAGTGTGTGCATGTAAATGGATGAAAATAAATGAAGAAAGTTATGTAAATCTACCCAAAAATACAGTTGAAAACTTTATACTATATTATAAAATGTACTGCACAGTATTGTACACTAGTGTACTACATTTTTATATCTTGAGCAAAATATATGACGTTTATAATCAAATTATTGGCTGTCTTGCAAGGATTCCAGCAATGCAAATTATAATCTCCTAACTTTAGTCTGATATATTATATAAAATAAACACCTTAAAGAATAAAGTTATCACCAATCTTTTGTCTGGGAACACAAGGAGGGAGGTAGCCAGCGAGCATGGGGGGAGGGGGGGGAACAGGGAGGGAGGCGGGGGCGGGAGGTAGGGTGAGAGTGTGGTGTTTGTTTATTTATTTGAGATAAGATGTGACAGTTGGCACTGAAGGCCTACTGTTTATTTATCATTACTTAAGAGTGACTAAGCTCTTCTCATAATTTGCCACCCAAACGACCTGGGTGAATATAACTTACATTGCTGGGATTCTTGTAAGATAGGGATTTATTTGAATACCTGTATAAACAATCTATATTTGCAATAGACATAATTTAAGTACCGTAATCATTTAGTACATGTACAGTACAGGTTTGTTCCACGGTAAAATCTTTTGAACAACGAAAGAAAGCAAAAGTCATTGTTTTTGTCATAATTTTATCCCACTTTCCACTGTAATACGTACGTCATTTCTGAAAAAATATTACATTTCCATATTTATTTCTGAGAATATATTCAATCAGTCACAGTTAAGGTAAAATATACTTGTGATGTAACGTTTTAATGAAAATACCCGGTATTTAGACATACGGTATCTTAGTTTTCTTTTGTTTCAAATTTAATTAACAAAGATTGATGTTTCAAATGTAATGAAAAAAAATTTATGTACAGTATTTCTATAAATAAACTTTAAAAAATGAATACTTTATGTTTTACATCGTCCTGTGCATACCATACCATGCATTTGACTACTTTGGGCTTGCTATGATGACGCAAGAGATCTGCCCTGGCAACTGTACCGACACTCACAGCTGGTGGTGCGTTGGTGCGTCGTTTCCATTGTTTACTGGTAGTTATTGGTAAATATTTTTCAACCTTACGAAACTATTACCCGTTTAGAGGTCTACCCCCAATTTTTTGCCAAATAATTTGGTCTTAAAAACTCGAACTTAAAAACTCGAAGTATATATGGTAAATAAGGACATGGGGGACCAGAGGTTTTTTTTGGGGGCAGCAAAAGTACACGGACTTTTAACATTCACGGGTATCTCTGTTACCTAACCCCAGCGTATGTTAAGGGCCTACTGTATGTTGCTCAAATAGGAATAAGTACAGTAGTTACAAAGGTGCCTCGGCATAACATCACACAAGATGGGAAGTGAAGTGAAAAAAGAAAAGCTATTATAGTACTGTACTCTTGAACAAAAACTTTATCATCAGAGTGATTCCATCTTCTTTTCCACCAGTCATCTCAAGCAGCCATCTTCTCTTGTGGTGAATGTTAAATCATTTTTATAGTTTACAGTACAGTATTTACATTTTTTAAGTTTAAAATTGTTTTTATTTAAAAAGGTTTTATCATTAAAAGCATTTAATAATTTATTTGCCCTTGGCAAAACATGATTTGTGGCCCCCCCCCTTTATCTCACAGAAAAACGTCCCCCTCCCGCCTCTCCTCAAAACGAAAGCATTTCAGTATTAACAATTTGTTATTACTGCATTTGTTATTACTTTAGTATTTTACATCTCATTAATATTTCTAAAATCTAGGAACTAGAATTTTTGCTTCTTGGTTTTCTTTGAAGCAAAATTGTCTTTAATGTCACCATATGACATTTGTCTCCCAACAGCATTATTTATGCTAATGACAGCAAGCCCTGTAAGCCTATCCTGAGCTATCATAGACCTTAAGTATGTTTTGATAAGCTTAAGCTCCGAGAAATTCCTCTCTGCTGCAGCTAGAGTTACATGAAAAGTGACTGCTACCCTAATGGCTGTCCACATGTTTGGATAAAGCTCTTTAATCTCCTTTTCATGTATATATTTAAGAAGTTCCAATGCGGTCGTACTATCAGAGGGTAATTTTGGTAGATTTCTCATGTCAAAGGCCAGTTCTTTTCCATCAATATCTAACTCTCCACCATAGCTCAGGGAGTCACTCAGCTCCTCATATTGTCTTGTGAGTGAATCAAAGGACAGCTCTTTGAAGTGAAAGAGAACTCTAAATTTGTCTCTAACTTCTCCCAGGCTCTGGAACCTTTCATTGAGTGATGTGATGGCAGAGTCTACCACCGTATTGACAAAAGACACTTCTAATCTTTTCGAAGCATCAGAAATTGGCTCATCTGGAGCTTCATATCCAAAGTGTATCTTTGTCATTCCAAGTTTCTTTTTCTTTAACACAGCCTCCATATTCATTTCCTTGCACATGTTCTTAGCTGATGCTTGTGCTGAGACAAATCCATTCTCACAGTAGCTCACCAGGGATGCTTTAGTGTTCTTGAGTAAGCCCATAGCCACATCAAGCTGCATGGTAGTAGATTGCAAGAGTTTGCCCACTTGTATTTTTTGCAGAATTTCATACCATACCACGGTGCATATAAAACAAATGATAAGACCCAACTTCCTCAACCAGTGACTGGGCCTCTATACTTGTCACAGGGTCTGTGACTTTGTTCCTCATATCCAGCAGTGCCTCCCTTACTTGCTTAGTTTGATAACGCACAGAATCTATAGCTTTGATATGGTTTTCACACCTTGTATCTGACCATGATTTCAAGATGTCTACCATGTTCTTGAGTATTGCCCATTGCTGTGTTGCAGCTGAAAACATAGCAAACAGCTTCTGAAGAATTCCAAAGTACCCTAATGCATCTTGGGAGCTTTTAGCTGCATCAGCCACCACCAAGTTCAGGGTATGTGCACCACAAGGCACAAAGAGTGCACAGGGATTTATAGCCAAAAGCCGTGCATACACTCCCTTGTTTTTGCCTTTCATGTTTGATCCATTATCATAGGACTGACCCCTACAATCAGCAAATGTTATGTTCAAGTTCTTGATTTCCTCCAGAATAAGGTCTGCCAATCCACGACTTGTTGTCTCTGTTGCTTCTAAAAAGCCAATAAAATGCTCTTTGAGTTCCAGGGTGTCTTCTAACGTTACAGTCCTCAAGATGACTGACATTTGTTCTTGACGGCTGATATCAGGTGTGCAATCCAGTATAATTGAATAGTACCTAGACTTTTTTACCCGTGTTAATATTTTCTCCAGGATTTTGCCACCGACATGTCTTCCTACTCCACTCTCAATTCGTTCAATGTGTTGCTTCAAAATAGGATCAAATTTAGCTATAAGCTCAACTTCTTTAAGGAAGTTCCCATTGTCTAACTGATATAGTGTGTCAGTGGACCCCCTCAAGGCAAGATTTCTCTCAGATAATGATTGTATGATACACACTAAACGTGTGAGAACTTCCCTCCAGGCTCTTCTCTCTGCCTCTCTGAGAGAAATTTCTCTCTTATCAATATATTCCCCATTTTAAGGCGCTGCTCCAAATATTTCCAAATTCTCATGTATTTAATGTGCTCTGGGCTATTTTCGTGTCCTTTAAGTAAAAAGTCAATATTCTTCCAATCAGTTAGTTCCTCTTTTATTAACTTATATCTTTCACAGAAAACAGTTTGCAACAAAAGCAGTAGGTGGCATTGTTTTGCTTGGAGTAAACCAACCAGCTTCACTTAATCTTTTCTCCGTTCACTAAAATTCTCTGCATGTAGTAGTAATGAAAGCTTCTTTTATCCTGACATTTTGGAAAAGGAATATCTGGGTTTATCTGAAATGTACCTCTCATAATCAGATCTGTTCTGATAGAAGCAGTAATTACATATGGCCAGTCAGCTGGATCCAGTGGTTGTGCATAACTTGTGAGGGTCTTTCCTCTTATGTGGGTCCTTCCTCTTATGTTATTGTACAGTAGGGGGCAGTGAAATTATGCTCAAAGCTGCACTCTTCAGGCATTGTTCCTTATACATATCTAAGACTCCATGCCAAATTTGAAGCTGATATGTCGAGGTTTAGTCTGCCGCATTTTCTACTGAAATTTTTAAATTTACCTACAGTACTAGCCAAACAGCCGCTGTGGCGGTGCAATGTTCTGTTCAGTGTTTATCAACTTTTTTTTCATATCTCTTATTTCATTTAAGTTGTCTTGTTGCAGATGAGTATGGTGCTATGTCTATATTGATTATCAGCCTTTTCTTATTTCATTTCTCAATGTTGTGTTACTGTACTGTAATGTAGGGGAGACCTGGGTAAGTAGCTGCCATTGCTACTGCCACCTTAACTGACTATGGCATTATCACAAAGGATGACAAGAGTCAGGTTATTGGACCACATAAGCTGCGGGATGCGAGACAAAAATACCGATTTAAGAGGCAAGAAATTGAGATGGCTAGTTTAGATAATTTGACGTCACTCTATTTTGATGGTAAGAAGACCGCCACTCGTGTGATGATAAAGAATGAGAAGACCGAGAAATGGAGTTCGAGGATGATGGTGAAAAATCATTATGTCATCATGGTTGAGCCTGGCAATGAATATCTCACACATGTGACTCCCAAGACTGGACACGGAAAGCAAATTGCCAAAACTATTCACGAGTTTCTGGTGGAGAAAAATCTAACCCAGCAGCCCATTGTGTGTGTTGGTTGTGATGGAACCAATGTAAATGTAGGATCAGAAAATGGAGTCATTCATCATCTTGAAATGTTACTTGGTCACCCGCTCCATTATTTCATATGTCAGCTTCACGGAAATGAGCTGCCTTTCCGCGCAGTTTTTTATCACTATGATGGTAAACCAAGTGGTCCTGAGCATTGGCGTGGTCCCATTGGAAAGCAGATCAAGGAGTCTTTGTCTGAGCTTCCAGTTGTCGCCTTCCAGCCAGTCAGTTTCCCTGATTTCCCTGTGTTTAATGATGAAGTGGAGAAAGATCTGTCCTGGGATCAGAAATACCTGTATAGGATTTGTAAAGGAGTTATCACAGGTGTTGTTGAAGATGACTTGGCTGCTATTGAGCCAGGTCCTCCCTGTGTGTCAAGGTGGAACACCTTATGGAGTAGAATCCTCAGGCTGTATGTAGCAACATCAAGACCCAGCCATGAGTTGAAAAGAATTGTCATTACAATAATAAAGTTCAGTGCTCCAATGTGGTTTTACATCAAGATACACCCTTACGTAACACACGGCTCAAGGAACGTATTCCAGTCCCTGCTATATATGAAACACCTGAATAGTGAGGAGGAGACGATAGTGAAGAAGGCTGTCCAGAGAAATGCATACTTCGCCCACACAGATCAACTTCTTCTTGGTATGTGTGCAGATGAGGACATGACTGTTAGAGAAAAAGCTGTCTCAATGATAAGAAAAATTAGAGAGGAGAATCAGCAAAAGGAAGAATGCACTGGCAGATCTGAAGAGGAGGAGGAAGATTCTGATGCTGCTGTTGACGAGAATTTGTTAAACTATACTGATGAGGAGGGTAAAGATGGAGATGGGAATGAGGATGTGCCTCCTGTAGTCAACATGAGAAAGGTGGTGACTCCGAAACTAAAGTGGCAAGCAAAAAACTATCATTCCATGATTAACTGGAGGAATGAACTCAAGACTGAGCCTCCTTACATTGCTTCTCTGTCAAATCTACAGGTTAATGACATTCTTGAGACACCATTAGTGGTGCCCAAGTGGCCAAACAGCACTCAGGCGGTCGAGAGAGGCATAAAAGTGATGACTGAAGCTTGCACTGAAGTGACGGGATACGAATCGAGAGATGGATATATTAGGCAAAGATTATTGTCTAGGAAAATGATGCCAAGGTTCCGCACAAAAAAGAATTTCAATATGAACTTGTAATGATTTTCTATACGGTGTACCTGTAAAATAACATGTGAATTAAATCGATGTCACCCATGTAAAATTTATCATTATCCTGGAAAACATTAAATGACACCTAATTTTTGGTATACACTAAAAGTTGACAAAAAGTCGTTCGCGATGCGGCAGGGTAAGTATGCATGAAATGGCATGAAATTTTGCACAGGTGTTTGTTACAGTCATACAAACGATGCCTGAAAAGTGCAGCCTGCAACTCAAATAAAAGTGTTTTTTCCCTGCCCCCTATTGTACAGTACGTAGAAAATATCAAGAATGCAGTTATAATTAATGTATTGTAATGCTTTTTTTAAGGTTCAAATTTTCATTATAAGGGTTCCTAACTTGGCAGATAACTTGAAAAATGCACACTCAGGCAACTTCAGAGATTTTGAACAGAATTCCTGAAGGAGGCATCAGGGGGCCCCTTGTGGGCTGGGGGCCCTAGGTCTAGTCTGCCTATGCCTCGAGCCAGCCCTGAATTAAGGTCAAGTTAAGATCAGTAGATGATTTAATGTAGGTATTGTTCACTGAACTTTCACTCTTATAAACAAAGTCACAGGTAAACAACAGATAGGGTGATGATGGTAATGGTGGTACTGATGGTAATTTTGACTTAGGGTGAGGTAGTAATGGTGGTGGGGACTGGTTAGAGGTGGTGCTAGAATGCACAAAGTTTATGGTAATACTGTATATATGGGTATTTTTTAGGCTTTATTAAAATTTGTATCTGATGGTAGGATGCATCCCCACTCATCCCTCGTTTAGCGATAATTTTTCTAACGTTAGGTTTTTCAGGAGTGCAACTCCACCGTTAAACAAGGGATACCTGTACAGTACAGTATAGTTAAATTGAAAATTGTAAGCTGTCTCTTTTAAAAGGTAACTCCCAGTGGGTGAGATAATACTTTCTGAAGGTCAAACAATGTACTGTTCTCAGTATACACATACAGTGGGGTATGCTATAACGAACGTAATTTTTCCAGAACCTCGTTCGTTATAGCATTTGTTCGTTATAGGATTAATCCGTTCCAGGCCCCCAAATATAACCACTTAACACTGAAAAAATTCTGTGGAAAATGTAAAAAATAAGGTACTTTATCTTACCTTAGTGTTATTCAGCATAGAGGTACCCCTAAACACTGGCACATCACTATCACTTCCACTGGGAGTCTTGGTTTTAAGGTCCTCAAACAATTGTCTGGCCTTCTCACAAATTATAGCTTCACTAATGTTACCACCTGCCATTTCTTTCTCCTTTATCCACACTAAGAGTAAATTTTCCATCTCTTCAATCACATTACACATTGCTTTGCTAAGTCTAAAGATTCCCTTAGCCACTTGCACAGTTTTTAACTCCTCTTTATTCTTCAAAATCGTACATATAGTCGATTTAGCCATCCCATATTCATCACTAAGTTTCGCAATGCTTCTTCCATTCTCACGTTTCTTTATAATTTCTTTCTTAGTTTCAAGGGTTATTAGCTTTCTCACTTGCTTTGGACGACTCATTGTTACAATTGTATACTTGTATAACAAAATAGTTATACAAATAACGCGAATTTCCACATCAAAAGACGAAATTTCAACAATAACAGTGGTGCACTGGCTACACAATGAGACAAAGATGGCGCCTGACATTCTTGTTGTGGATCACGGCACAACAATATTCATGCGCCAGGCGAAATAGTCCCGTATTCATCCACGTTCAATGTAGGAGTTGCGTTCGTTATAGCATTCTCAATTTTATAGGTAAAACCATTCGTTATAGGAATATTCGTAGTAGGATCCGTTCGTTATAGCATACCCCACTGTAATTGGATCTTTTTTTGTTCAAATGCCATTTCTGCCAGTTCATGGTGCTCTGCTTTTTTTCTTCAATGGGTACTTTTTCTTCATAACTTGCAGTCTTTGTTGACACTGACCCTTCTTTCACACAATTTTTCATGACTGACACTGGCTCAAAATATTTGCTCGGTGCTATGCACGTAATGAGTTGATAACATTGGCCCTTATAGCACTAAAGGAGCAGCTGATTTCCAGTTCAATGGCTCCCTTATCTCAAAATATGTATTTTTGTTCAAACCCCAGAATGTGATGCCTATCTTTTCAAGAAAGATCAACAAAGATTTTTTAAATATTCAATTACAAGTGTGGGACCGTTTATCCAACGTCCCGGTATGTGGAACATTCCAAAAACCGGCTATGTTCTGGAACAAATTATTTAAAATGAATGCCAAAAGTAATTCCCGGGCCGAGCACGGATTTTTCCAAAAATTCCCCATCTATGAGCTATATGTTATGCTATGGTTATTTTTCAACTCACAATTTTAAGTAGATATACGTAAGTAATTTTCTTCATGTTCTTTACTCAGTTACATACATACCGGTACTCAGTCTTATATACAGAAAGTAAAAAAAAAAATAATAATAATTATCACAGGGTATAAAGTACAGTATTTTTAAACTTGTAATTTTGGGTAGAAACATGTACTGTAATTTATTTATTTACTTTAACTCTAATACAGTAGTCCCTCACCAACTGTGGGGGATAGGTTCCTGGCAAACCCTGTGGTTGGTACTGTAAATCTAAAGGCTTAAGAGAAATAAAATATGGGGGATTGGTTCAACAGAAATTATTAATTTTATATGTTATTTGTGTCATCCTGGCAGGCAGTACAGTATGTACTATCATAAAACATCTGGAACAAAATGGATTTCATGTCTGAATCATTACATTTGTAGATTTTATAGATTGGCCACAATTTTCTGTTTTTATTTTGATCCCCAACATTGAAATTTGAAAGCAAAATTCCGTAAAACATATAATAAAAAATGTTTGGTCTTAGTTGATGAAAAGAGGCCTTTAAACCCCCCAAAATATTTTTTTTTAGGTTTTTGAATAGTTATGCTTTTTGCAAAATTAATTAGGAATTTTATGTTTATATAATGATTTACAAAGGCCCTAGTGCATATGGGAGATAACATTTTTAGTACTGGAAGGTATCAGTGGCTCCTGAACCCCAACCCTTATTTTCCCATAATTTTATGGATTTGTAATCATATAATTCCTAATTATATTCCTCCTTTGGGGATGCAACAGTTTTGTCATTCATTCAATCTCTTTTCCACCATTCATACTGAACATTTCTGCCATTTCCAAATATTCCATCCATCCGCTCTTGGTACCTTACCATTCTTCAGCTCACTTACAGTCAGTCCCACCTCCTCATCACTTCCCATTTTTCCCCCCATTATAACAAAAACTATATGTCTTTTCCCAGACTGTATTAATAAAAGAAACAAAGTAACACCTTAAACATTTTGACTCTGTACATGTTAGCAAGTTAAAACACAGGCTTGAGACTCACCCAAACCATTCTCCAACCTAAAATACGCATCTGCCGCAGAAGTGGTCCTTCAAACCTGGAAACACTGTGATGGAAACTCCGTACTGGCTGTACCTTAAGAACCTGCTGCATCTGCTGTGTCTGAGCCATATCATATGCAGTTTGGCCTGTGGAAAAATAAATGATGTAAATAAATACATGTACAGATCAATGATACTTTATCCAAAAACCAAGAGGTTGAATGGGTTTCAGTTTTCAGATGCCTAGGCCTTCATACATCACAATAACCTCAGTCTATCGTACTATTTTTCTACTTGCATTTAAGAGCTTTTAACAGTAAACTTGATTTTACCTTAAGTATTCCTCAGTACTTTAGGCTTTGGTAAAGTTTGGTTTGATCTACGGCCATAGCACTGTAAATAAAACATTCTCTCATTCACTAACATCAACACTTTCTGCCACATAGTCAAAGCAGGTTTAGTTATGTTCATAGACATTCATACAGTAAACAATTTTGCTTGGATTGTTTTTAATATTATAGCTAAAAACTTAACAGTGATTTGTGAGAAAAAAGAAGTTTATGGGTTACAGGTTTAGATGTGTGGACAGGTCATGCTGACTAGTCCAACCAGCTGCGCTGAAGAGTCAACCTGCATTTACCAATGTTTATGCAACCCATTGCATCTGTTATGCATTTCTTTGCAGTCTTTGTTATAAAGTACAGGGAGTCCTTGCTTTATGGAGGTTCAGTTTACAAAAATCCAAAGTTATGAAAAAATAACTTTTGTTCCATTTTCAATTTAGAAATGAAAAATCCAAAGTTACAAAAAAATCATCAATTTCATAATTTTTCGTGATAATAATGATATGCTAAAATAATGCAGCTTCTTTTTAATACCAATATGATTACTTATTTCACTAACTTACTTCATTATTCTTTAACACCCACATTGTTATTAAGTCGACAAATAAGCTTTCACTGTGTCATCATTCTCCTACAGTCACCATATTACTTACTCCTCAGACACACTGGGGACAAGTAGACTCATCTCCACCAGCAAAATCTCTTAACCAATTGCCTTATTATATCCAGGGGTGGATCCAGAGGGGGCATGGTGGGTGCACAACCCCTTTTTAGCCACAATTTTTTTTTTTTTTTTAAAACCTTCAATTACAGCAATAAAGTGTAGTCCCTGTAGATCGTAATGTATCTTTTAAAGCAGCGCTCTTTAATAAAGAACTGCAAGCCTGATGCTAGTTATGTTTTCCCAATGAAGACATAGAAGGATTCGAAGAGGAAATCTGGTCACCAAACCAGACGATGCAGATTTGAGTATCTGAATCAGTATTACACTAAGGCATATTAACCAGCAGCAGATGGTCTCCTCTCCCTTTCGTGTATTCTCTTCCCCACATAAAGCCAATCCACCTTCAGCCACCTACTGACTGACAAGCCTTGCAATAATTGGAAGGATGCAACAGAAGACTTGAAGAATCACTCAAAGTTGTCTATCATTTGAAGTCTGAGGCCAAGATTACAAGGCTTTGTAAAAACACATGAGAATCCCACATCAACCAGACAATAACCAGTGAGGTGTCAAAACAAGTGGAGAACAGAATGTTTCTCCTTTCTATCATCAGGTGCATCGAGTTCTGTAGGAGGAAGGGGGTATCATTAAGGGGCCACGGTGATGATTCTACATTAAAATCTATTGACCATTGAAATTTCAGAGATCTCCTCAACTTGTGTGTTGTGTCGGTGGACAAGGAACTCTCACATTTTGAGACAGTCAATAAATACCCAATACATTTAAAAAACAATGAAGAATGAGCTTCTTATATGTGTCAAAGAAGACATGCCAAAAGAAATGGTGAAAAATCATGATGCAATTGACTGACCATGGGGTAACATTTTTTGGAATGCAGGCTGATGAAGTCAGAGATATTACCAATGTGGAACAGTTGGGCATAGTGATCAGGTACCTAAACGAAAATGAACCTGTTGAGAGATTAATGGCGTTTGTTACTTGTGAGGAGATTACAGGCACAGCAATATGCCAAAAATTGCTTGACTGCATCAAAGGACTGCATCTGGACCCTCAGTTGTGTAGAGCACAGAATTATGATGGTGCAGAGAACATGGCTAGGGAAACCAATGGGTATGCCGCAAATTTCCAGAAAGTGGTTCCTAAGGCCAACTACAACCACTGTGCTAGCCATAGCCTTAACATGACCCTGAGCAAAGCAAGTAAGCTCCCAGAGATGACAAACATAATGTCCAATGTGCAGGGACTGAGAATTTAGTTCAAGTATTTACTGAAACGACAGTTACATCTGGAAAAAACACTGCACGCACTCAATGCAGAAAGAAATAGTTAGGGACAGCCATTCTTGAAACCAGAAAAATTCAAGCTTCTTTGTGAAATAAGGTGGGTTGAGTGCCACACAGCCTTGGAGGACTTCCATCATATGTATGAAGCCATCTTTGACTGCTTAACGAGACTCGGCAATAATGAGGGCCACAGATGGAATGTCAAGGCCGTGACTGAAGTCATTGGCCTGCTGTGTTCAATCACAAGCTCACAATTCATCACAGCATTCCAAGTGAATCGCAAAGTCTTAGCCTACACCAAGGGCCTGAGTCAGCTTCTGCAGGGTTCAACTGAAGATGTGGTCAGAACTCATGGAGAAGTTCAAGCAGAAAAGTACATACTCAGGTCAGTGTCTGTGTACTCCAAGATCTTTTAGACCATTGAACAGATAGCTGGAGTGGCTGGGACAACACTGGCTATACCCAATGTTATGGGCAGCAGATAAGGAGGTACCAGGAGACACACCAGAGGTCTATTACAGACATGTCCTATTCATCTCATTCCTAGATGACATGCTCCAACAACTGGAATCACACTTCAAGCCACTGGTAATACTGACAACCTCTCTGATGAAGAGGTGACTGACCTAGAACAGCACTTTGGTGAAGATTTTCCATTCCCATCATCTCTACATGCTGAAGTTCACATCTGGAAAAGGAAATGGGAATGTGCAGACTCCAAACCTAACAATCTGCAGGACACAATTGCATCAACTCCTCAGATGAGGATCCCATACATGCTGTTGATCATTCCAGTGACCAGTGCTGGAGTTGAACGTAGTAACTCAGCAATGAAACGAGTGAAAACTGGTCATGAGGTCCACAATGCAGCAAGACAGACTCAATGGTCTCATTATTATGTTTGTCCACAAAAACATCAAACCAGACTATGAAAGTATCATTGATAAGTATTCAAGAAAAACCGAAGAATGTTGTTCTTGAACCCTGTATGCATTTTCTTCATCTTTCAAACATGGGATATAGCCCATTTAATTTTGCTACCTATCTGGATGCCATTTACCTGCAAAAGTATGAGGGAATGCCAGAAAAAGTTATGTCGTGAGAAATTTGGCTCAGGAGTTCATTAATGTACCATCTTACTACAAAAGCGTCCGGCCCATCGGTCTCTGGTCAGTCACACACTTGGCTCCTGCCACGTTGCCAGATACCACTATTTGAACGAATCATACTGAAAACGGTGACATCATTTCTTCAGCCAATTGTAACAAGAGATTAGAACACTTACAGTTGCCTAGCTTTTACAATAGACAGGCAAGGGGTATTCTAATAGAAATTTAAAACCATTTCAGAGGACATTACTCAGTTGAGTGTTCATACCTGGAGCTGGCAGATGCTTGCCCCATTAGAGGTCACAGCCTCAGGTTAAAGAAGCCAAAAGTTCAGAAATTGTCAGAGATAACTCTTCTGGAGTGAGAGTTTTGAACTCTTGGAATAATCTGCCATAGAATTTTGTGATGACACCAAGTGTGAGTTTAATTATAGTAAGACCTGACTTGGCCAACACTGGCACAAGTTTAGGTACAATCTAGAGCAATTGCATGTCCAGTATTTGCCAACAGTATACAAAAGAGATGTGACCAACCACCCAAGTAACTAACAGGTTGATCAGAGGCCAAGAGCATAAAGTAAAAATAAGTAAAGATGAAAGGGTTCAGTGTTTTATTTAATGCCTCACTCACTGAACTGTATATTGTCAAGTCTTTTTCTCCTACTTTGTCTAACATGTTCTTTCCCATAAAACAATTTACAATATAAATATAAAGGACTTACTTAGGCATAGTCTTATAAATAGTCTAACTAAAAATACATTTGCATAAAAAGTTTTTCTACGACAAAAGGAAGAAAAAATAACTTGCCATTTAAGTTTCTGATAGAGGGATCACAGCCATTTTGTAACAATACAACAGCAACATCAATATGGCCCCGGTAGGCAGTGCAATGTAAACTGGTGTTGCCCTGAGAGTCCACACAGTTCACATTGGGAGCTCCTGCTTCTCGTAACTGAAACATTAAAATACCAAATTTTAATTCTCAAAACCTAAATAGAGTACAGGGACAATATCAGTACTGTACTGTACTTATGTACTGCATTTGACACTCTGTGATATTATGCATGCAATTTCTATCTACCATTAGATCTAGTTATTCTATATAACACTGTATCCAATTTATCATCTCACATTCCAAATAAATATTATTGAAAACTGAATTTGGTACACTGAAATTTAAATAGTTTATTTAGCCAGAAAAAATATTGATACATAAGAATATAAGGAGTCTGCAATAGGCCAGTTGGCCTGTGTATGGCATGGCTGAGCCTTGTGAGAGCCAGGGGATTTCACTCTTGATGGCACTCTCTAGCAGACTGGCCAGAACAGACTTAATTATAATGCCCATACTCATTTAAGTTTCAGGCTCCCTCATTAAATTGCCACCCTCTTCCTTCCGCCATAGGTAATTTTTTTTTTTTAACTCTTTCAAGATGTTTCCAGCCATTATACAGGATAGCCTTCACTGCGAGGACGCCACTTGTTATATCTTCTTTGACAGACGCCAGACGATTTTATTCAGCTCAGAGATGACATCATACACAAGGGGTTAAGATCACACACGTATACATTCCACTTTCATTCACTCTTATTGCTATAATATATACTGTAGTATGTTTGCTACCCGGGGATGAATCTCCAGGATGAAGGAGAGTGGAAAGCTTTAAAGAGTAACTGCAAATATGACAGGTCTCTACGTCAGAACTGCCAACAGAGGGTTTCAACAGAGGCAGGAGGAGTGTTCTCTTAAAACCATGTTTCGTAGTGGGAGACCACGAGTTACCATGCATGAAGATGTCATTCATATACTGGACACCATACAGGACCAACCAAACTTGTCTGCAGTTCAGGTCACACGGGGTCTGCAGCTTCCTTGCTACCCACGAACCACGACAGCGCATCCATGAAAATGACATCCATTGTTATGTGATAGAAAAGAAAGAACGACTATTCCAAGCACAGAAAGAATGTGCTGGAGACCAGTCAACACTCACTATGGTGCTCAACACATCCAGAGTGACAGCAAATTTTTGGGGCTGGATGTGGGCCTTTGGACCTGGGGAGCTGGTGAGACTAGAGGAAAAGTTCACAGGCGAAAATTACGGTAGTGTTTTCGAAGAAGAATTTTTGCCCTCGGTGCAAACCACTGCATTGCCTCATCCACATCCTATTACACTCGTGCAAAACAGGAGTCCCATCCACATGAAGAATGTGGTGATGGACTGGATAATTCAGCACCTGGAAGTAGAAGTCCTCGATTGACCGTCCAAGGGCTGTGATATGATGAGCCCCATCAAGAATTTATGGGTCATCATGTGTCATGAGTAGGATGAGAGTGATTAAGTTTGTTGCAACACCATTGAAAGAAAGGCCTGGGAGGTGTGGGAATCAGTGAGACAGTGTCCTAACATGTGCCTAAACTTAGCGGAATTCCGACCCAGGAGAATTAGTGAAGTGGCTGACACTCCTCAGGAAGCTGGACCTTGTATTAAAAGTAAATACCCATAATCACATCATTAGCATAAAAGGTTTTATGTGATGATAAAATATTAGCAGTAATAAAGACATCATTGCATATTACAGTATATATAAATTAAATAAATTTATAATCAACTATCTGAATAAGTGTACTGTTTTGTTTCAGCAACACTGTAGTGCAGTACAGTATAATATACGCAATGATATCCATTTCATATCTTGAGGGTAAATGCATCTGTATGTAATCCAGTATTGATGTTAATTTTGTATTGTTTATACGTTACTGCAATAAAATAATGTAGCAATATTTACCAAAACTATTATTCTGCATTCCAACTCTTCCTGCATTACACATACTATTGAAACCAAAACCACCAATCAGAGATGAATTATTCATCCTTTTGCAGCTGATGACTCTTGACAACTTAATATGTATGATCCAATTCGTTACATACGAGAGAATTATTTTTTTAAATGTTAACATAATAAGTACTACTGTAATAAACGTGCCCTACAAGTGTTAAGTTTTTACCACACCAAAATATGTCAGCCACCTCTCACACAACTGAGCACTAATGCCATTGTTGTGTAAGTAAACACAGAATGAACTATTGTGCCTTATGAATAAATAAAATACTGTAGACTATAGAGTAATATACAGTACAGATATAAGATAAAATAAAGAGTGTAGGGGTATATTGTGAGGGGTATATTGTGAGGAGGGGGGGGAAAATACTGAGTCTAGAAATCACCATAACACACGGGCACTTGTCAGCTGTGAGAAGGCTATGCACATGCCAGTTACACAAGAAGCCATAAAAGTTGTGGAAATTTCATTTCAATGCTCTAATGTGACTTAGAAATAAAGAAAATAAACTATAAAATTAATTCCCACAAGCCCATGACCCCTTTATGACAACAACATGCAATTTCACCATAATTCCCATATTATTTAGGTTCATTTGGTGATGAGATTCCCACACCCCCAATAAAAAAGTTCCACACTTGACCGCAAATGACTTATTGTGTCATATTAAATGCCCGATGCTTTGTTTACATAGACCAGCCAACCAGCACCTGCCTGTCTTCATGTTGGTGTATTGATGTCACCCACAGGATGATGAGAAGGGAAGGAGCTGTTTATGTTATAAATATCTACTTTTGTACACTATCCAAGTGTTACTGTATGTTTTATGTATGATGTTTAGTGTTTATGAAAGCAGTTTTGGAACAGTTTATCGGTATTTTTTTGCCTCTGGAACCAAACTAATTATTTCTATTTATATCAATTAACTATAATTCACAATCTGATAATCAGCAATGCCTTCTGGTACCTAACCCACAAATTATCATGTCTCCACTGCACTCGTAATTACATCAATTCTTAAGGGGAAAAATTTCTCACTATAAAACATTTCATTGTCACTTTTCTCCGGAACATATCCCTAATGTAAAATAAGGATCACTGTTCCTGCTGCAACCTTTGAATATTTGTTCATATTATTCTTAACCATGCATATAAAAGTATTGTTACTGAATTTTCATTAACAGTATTATTGAAAACCATCTCTATCATAATCCTAACATTACCAATGTAAAGAGATTTCATTACATCATTGTCCATCCCTGCAACCTTCCTCCATTTCACCCCCTCTCCCCATCTCTCCTGATAAACATTTTGGTGTGACATTTGTTGGTTCAAAAAGGCACTTCCTTCTGCTGCTTTGCTTCATGTTTGAACCTAAGATGTTTTGAAGTCACATTGTGGCTGGGAGGGAGACAGAACTTATGTCCTCACGTATACCTCATGTAGAGGGAAAGCAGCTACTACAGTATGGGGAAAGGAAGATTGAAATACTATACAGCTGCTCTTCGACTTACGACGGGGTTAGGGACCCAAATCCAGGTCGCAAGTCGAAAATGCTTAAATAATACATAGAAAATCTAAAATGGGTGTCTCTTTTTCTTCTCAGCACCACAAAACTCTCGCTTTTAAGCTTGCCAGCCATTTTAAAGTGAATTACAAACGAAAATTTTGTCAGTACACAGCGCAATCACTAACGTAGAGACTCGAAAATAAGTAATTTGAAAAAATTTTGGTACGACTGAGGCGGCCGTATGTGCGGGTGGTCGTAGGTCGTAAGTCGAGGAGTAGCTGTATTTAGGAGAAAATGGTGGAAGGAGAATGGAAAAGGCAAAGGAGATATGTACTGGGGGAGCAGCCTGGGGCTCTTCTGTTGTGGCCAACCAACTCAGATATAAGAGAAGATTAAAAATATATTTACGCTGTTATTTTTATCAACTGTTGGGACATACGCCAAATGCTCAAAAAAAAAAAGGAAAAAAAGAGAAAATCCTTCTTACCAACTTTGTCACTTCCTCTGCTTTTCCCTCTCTTGCATAATGCAAGATTCTCTCTTCTTTTCTTCTTTGTTCAGTCTTCTCTGCAGCAACTATCAGCTTTGTTACCTGTTGCATAAAAGTGAGCTGTACTGTGGTAGAACATGCTCTTGATATAAAATAGGTTATTTTATTAAAACTATTCATGGCTTATGAGGTATTGGTGAGTGACCCTTGATAATGTGCACATGACAATGCACTCATGTTATAGTGTAGGGGTGGAGAGCATTTTACCTCTGAGAAATATAACCGTTTTAAAATTGCTCCTCACCTGGTTTCATCAAGAATCCTTTAAAATATTCAGTGATGTAGTCACAGTTATGTACCTCTAAAGTTCTGAGATTCTTAATTTGTAGCTAATAACTATTAATAAATATTTACACCCTGAAGCACCCACCAATCACAGTGGGGGTTTTAGGGACACACCTCTCATTGCTTCTCACTTGGCCAAACAGAAACATCCAACTGTACCCAGCTACACTATCAGGGAATTGGTTGTAAGGTTGATTATTCATTATAAAATATACATCACTGTAATGTTTACTTAAATTTGTAATAGATTTTCAACTATTTGTACCTCATTGTAATTGATGGTAATATACATCTAACTCGTACATGCTCAACTGTTTACTGTAATTGCTTGTATTTGATTGGCCATTTGCACAACGGCGCATGTGCTGAGGTATCGGGAAAGGTAATGTCTGGGATTGTCGAATTCAAAGTTTGTTCTCCACCACTGACACTTGCTCGTGTGATCACTGTGCTTCACCTTCTCGTGAGTGTCATTCTAAGCCAACCGCCAAATTAGAAATTGAGGAAACTCTATGTCATATATTATATGATTCTTATGTTCTGCAATTCTTGTTACAGCCTTTTTTCCTGTGTACAGTATGTCAAAACACCTCCAGTGTTCACTACTTCCTCTACTGGCAACCAGCGCTATACCCTGTGTCTGTGACGGTGACAAAACTGGTTCACCTCCTACACCTGTCACAGGGTTCACCTGGAACACTTCACAGCAGGACCTGAACCACTAGCTCTGATCACACCTTGCACCTAAATTTGTATGCGTGGTGATGGAAATGTAAATTTGCAAATACATGCTTTATATTGAACTGTTGTACTGTATATCACTCTTACCCTCTCTGTTTTTAATGAAGTAAAGGTGAGTGATCAAAAGAGTAGAGTCTAACATCGGAAAGAACCTACTATACACACACATCCAGCTGGCTTGTCAACACATGATAACTTCCTTCATTGGATTTTTAAGGTAATATAGTAAGGTATGCTATAACGAACGGATTCTACTACGAATATTCCTATAACCAACGGTTTTACCTATAAAATTGAGAATGCTATAACGAACGAAACTCCTACAACGAACAGTATTTTTTATCATTTTTTTGTACTAATTTATTATTTTTTATTACAAGTATTAATGATATTCTTTATTTCAGGAGTTTAAATGCACATTTATGCACTTTTTTACAATTTTTACAATTTTATATTATATTTTTCATTGTTAAGTGGTTGCATTTGGGGGCCTAGAACGGATTACCCCTATGACGAACGATTGCTATAACGAACGAGGTTCTAGAACCAATTAGATTCGTTACAGCATACCCCACTGTAAATGATATTTCTATAGACTATTAGTTATTTTTATGTGTTTACTGGTTTAGTATCAGAATAGATATAGCTTTTAATCACACCATTAGGATGTTCCACCCTTAAAATTTTAAATTCTTCCTCTGCAGTGTTCTTATGGATTCATTTGATGGTCAAAGAGTGGGATGAACTGTGCTTAATACAGTACAGTAATTGTGAGCCTTGGTAGTAGCTTAGCTTCACAAAGTCCACTTTAACTCCTCTAATTCCGCCTTCACTAATTTGGGCTTTGCGATAATTTGGACATTTTTGGCAATGGCATATTACTTGGCAATTATTGGATGTTTAGACCCAAACTTCAGAATTACACCGAAGCTGTCAAATTTACCCACGTGTACGACTTGTGGACCTGTGCAGAACAGCTCTGCTTCAGTCATAGTTTTAAAATGGTGTTTTGTCTTCATACCCTTGTATAAATATAGTGGCCTTGGGTTATTTCACTAAATAGAGCCCGAGAACATTTAAGAAATACTGTAAAAACACGGCGATATAAAAAAAAATATACACTGTATTGAAGAAGTGTAATTCAATACAAAATACTAAGGGATTAGAAACCAGAAGTCAAAAAAGAAAATTAACCAAAGTTTAAAAGGTTTATTTATCGACTGAACTGACTTCTGGTACAACCAGGAAAAATAATGAGAAGTGTTCAAAATTGAAGAACACTGCACAAAAAAAGCATAATAAATCATAGCCACACTGCCCCTATTTGAATGATGGTTATGCAAGTTAACCAGGAACTTGAGATAATTTTTCTGCAAAAGATAAATGCTTTCTTAACTCATGAAAAGCTTTCAATAATGGGAAGGAATGAAAAAAAAAAACTTCTTGTCTCACTACCAGTATCTACATTTCTTATGTGTACCAGAGTGTGTACCCAGAGAAAACGTACAAAAGTTCGGTCAGATCAAACTGGACAACACCATTCTCTTATTTCACCTGGGATTGATCTCAGGACCCAATGTTGAGAAGTAGGTATGCTACCACTGCACTGTACTGCCAATTTTCACATACTCTGTACCATTTTCGACTTTTCTGTTCCTTTACAGATTTCACACACATATTATTAATGCAGTAAGGTCTTTTTACCTTGCCTTTTTGGGGTCACTTAAATTTGAGGCTAAGGAAACTGTTCCCCTTCCCCTGGCCTCAAGGCTTGAGTTGTAAAAAGTTAACAAGTAGAATGCTCAGATCTGAAATATTTGATATCCAATTTGTGAACAGATGCTCCTTGACAAAAATAACTAGTTTGTGTTCAAATGTGGTAGTGTTATTACTTCCCTCAAGGCCACTTATTTTTTTTCCTCACTATTTTTTTTTTTGTGTGTGTGAAGTTATGTCATACAACCTCTGCACTTAAGTCAAGGTCTGCACAGAATATGGCCGTCACTGTCTCAGCCAAGTTATCGTACAGTGCAGCACAACGCCTTCAATGTATTGCTGACATAATTGTTTTATATTTTCTAATGTTTTATCTGTTCTACAGTCTTTCTGATACTCTCTTAAAAGTTTTGTTTGAGTTCTTTAAATGACAATACCAGACAGTGTCAATATTTCCAAGGGTAGTTAGAGGTTTGAGATGGTATATTATAGAATAACACTAACCAAAGTCAATACCTGGTTCACATGTTGAAACAGTTCAAATGTGTTTAGTTCAGTATTTTTTTATATTTCATGGCTAGACCCTCAAATCCCCTCAGCCTTGTGATGACAGACACTGCAATTCAATATCATTTACCATATTTATGCAGATTATGCACAAAATCCCCTAATTTTGGAAAGACTGAAAACTAGAAAGGCTATATCATCTGGAATGCATTCCCGGAGTGTTTAAATAAGACAAACGAGTTAATAAACAAGTTAACAACTGGTTCATTCCACCTAAACTGAAGTCCTGCCTGGCCTATTGTATTTGAAGGCCTGTGTTCAGTGTGTTGCTATGTAATAAATCAATCACTGATGCACCAAAAACCATAAAATAATGAAGCATATAATTACTGCACTGTACTCATAATACTGTATTTAGAGCACAATTATGAAAAGAATTAACTACTTGAAAGAGAATATTCTGAGTTACTAAAGCTAACTTAAACTTTTGAAGTATTTTAATAGTGCACCTGGAGATCCCGTGGAAGATCTGAAGGGCGTAATCCTTCACCGTTGATGGTGGTTACGCTGGCTCCGTGTTCCAACAGTAACAGTACCACATCCTAGAATGAAGATGAGAGCAATTATGCAGTTTGATTGTCAACAACTACTTAAACTGGTGCAATGATGTCTTAAAAAAAAAATTATTTTTACTTGCAAAAATAAACGATAACTTGTAGTCAAAATGATAGGAAGTTTTATAAACAAATACTGTAATCTACTTCAGGGTAGGACAAGTTTGTTTCATACAAAGAAACAGATAAAGCTTCTTGTTCTACTCTAAACTTCATATGATAAACTGTACTGCAGAGTAAAATCACAGTAGGTTGGGAGATCGGATACCAAGGGATGCCTGTATTTATGTTAAACATACAGGCATCCCACAATACATGATCTCCCGACTTACCATTCTTCAATTTAACAATTAAAATTTTTAATTCCTCTTTGTTGCAAGACAATTGAACTTTCTCGGTTCAATGATCGTTGTGTCTGGAAATCAGAAGAAAAATCACTCCTTAGCAGCAACAGCTTTCTCATCATTGCTATGTAATCTTACTCTGCCTTATATCTTAAATTACCTTATATTAACAGTTTTCCCTTTCTTTTTATTCTTTAAGGAATAATTATTATTAAACTGGACATTTTTATCCACTTTGATCGTAATTTCATGAAGTTATATTTGTAAAACTCACAAAATAATTAGACACAATGAACACAGGATTCTCTCCTTTAATGAGGGGGTTGTGTTTCTGAAAATCTAATGTTAACCCATAAAAGGTCACATTACTATACTGTACTTACATGATACCACAGAAATATTTGTATAATCCATTTTTGTCTTTAATAATTTAATGTACAATACTTTACATCACTTTAAAATACTTTCAACTGAGGGTCACACTTATCTCAAGGCTGCCAAGCACTCAACATTATGGATGTTTGGCCACTCCTGGGTTAAATTACCACCCAGTATTACAATTTTCCTCTCACTATGTTCTGACAGCACATGAAGCAGTAGCTCATTATACTGTAGATGAATATTCATTAAACTTCACAATATATTTGGCCATTTTAAATCTTCATGAAGATTTTGTAAAACTTGTTAATCTTCTACAGGTCATTTACAAAAGTCCTTAGGCCATAAACTTATTTTACTCACTTTGGAAAGATTTCTCTCAAGTAACGATTTGCAGTGTTTAAAACACAAGATTCCTTGCAATTTTCTCCAAAATGCACAGGAAAAAACACTTAATCTGAAGTATTAGTTTCATATATATTTCCAGAGAAGCCATGCTATAGACTTTTTCAAAAACATTTATAGTGTATTCTACACATATCTAAATTCAATGTAACAAGCTTGTAATACTCCAGAAATATTTACCTCTCTGTTGGTCAATGCAGCCTTATGAAGGGGTGTGTCTCCTGCATCATTTAGTTCATCAATGGCTGCGCCATGCTGGAGGAGAGCTTCAGCCACATCATAGTGACCAAAGTAACTAGCCAAATGTAATGGGGTCCATCCTTGGTTACTTTTTGTCTTCCCTGTAAAATAGGAGCCATTTGGCAATAAATTAGCTTTTTTTCCATAAATACCATAAAGTAAACCATTAAATTCCACAACCTCCAGGTTCATGACTTTAATACCATACATGGAACAGTGCAGTACAGTACTAAAAACAAACAATTTTCACAGTATTTTCCATTCCATCGAGTATTTCCTATGACATATATAAAACACCAAATGTTATGGTCCAAAGATGTACAATACTGTACAGATAATTCAATTTCTGCAAAAAAATAAACAACAAATGAAAATAAAATAAATCCACTCTACCACAAATAATATCTGGGGAAAAAATAAACATCTAAATACTGTATGCTCAAACCATGCTATTTTGACATCATCAAGGCTCTACCCCTCTTTGAATTACCCAAAAGCACTTATTTAATACTGTTTAGGTAATAAGTGTTATAACTACAGGAGGACTGAGCCGAGACATTAATATGAAGCACAGGGATTGTATGTACCAGAAGTGGGGCAGGTCAAGTAATCATTTCACCCCAGCTTAAGTTGGAGCTGACAGTGTTAAAAAAGGTGTGGGCTAATATTGGTTTTTATTACCGACAACATGTATATTATGACTTCTTGCAAACAAGCAAATCAAGTGATTACATTAAGCCAGTAGTAGTTGAACAGGTGGATAGTACCTCACCTATAGTTCATCTGAATCTGCTTCCCTACTAGCATTGCACAGTAACCACATTTATAAAGAAGACAGTGATGATATGCCCGATGTTGGGCTGTGTAACTCTTGGTCAGGATGGCATCGCTCAGCCAGACTTGCAAGTACTTTACACACCATTTTCCATTTGTTTAAGTTCCATGTTGCCTACCATAATTTTTATTTTCGGATTTATTTCTAATTTGGAAACAACCATTACTTTAGTCTTTACAGCTTTAACTCTTAAACCATATTTTCCACCTTTTTCAACTAATCTGTTAACAAGTTTTTGTAATTCCTCTTCACTGTCTGTGATAAGAGCAGTATCATCTGCATAGCATATACAGTATTTACGAAGTAACATTAGCTGTGATAGGAGATGTACAAAAGAAATCAAAACAAGAATAAGGCAAGCAAAACCAGCATTTAATAATAAAAAATACCTAATGAAAAGGGACATTAATATTAATTTGAGAAAAAGGCTGCTCAAAAGCTTTATATGGCAAGGACTGATGCAATGATGCTTGGATCAGAAGTATGGACACTTGAAATGTGGTGTTATAGGCAAATGCGGGTCCGACTAATTACCCAAATGTAGCCAAATACAGCAGGAATGAAGTCAAATAATGGTCCTAGATGAATAAATCGGACTGCTAATCACTTCTCGACGAGTATTTGGTGTCAGAAAGTCACAAAAAATTGGAAAGCTTACTTTAATCTGAGTTAATAGATCACGTGCATGTACCGAGGGAGCGAGGAATTACCCAAATGTACCCAAATGTAGTCGCAATGAAGTCAAATAATGGTCCTAGATGAATAAATCGGACTGCCAATCACTTCTCGACAAGTATTTGGTGTCACAAAGTCACAAAAAATTGGTAAACTTAATTTAATCTGAGTTAATAGATCGAGTGCATGTACCTTACCTAACCTAACCTAACCTAACCTCGACTAGTATTTGGTGTCACGAAGTCACAAAAAATTGGTAAACTTAATTTAATCTGAGTTAATAGATCAAGTGCATGTACCTAACCTAACCTAACAACACAACTAAGATTAAATTAAGTTTACCAATTTTTTTTTTACTTTATGACACCAAATGCTAGTCGAGAAGTGATTAGCAGTCCGATTTATTCATGTAGGACCATTATTTGACTTCATTGCGGCTATATTTGGGTACATTTGGGTAATTAGTCGGACCGGGCAAATGCTAATAATAAGCTACACTGACAGAAAACAAATGAAGAAGTACTGTACTAAGATTGGCAAAAACTTCAAGAGAACTACTTGAAATGTACAAAAAAGAAAAATGAGATACTTGTACTTTAGTCATATATCGTAATCAGAGATGAGGTGATAACAGAAATATTAATGGGCAAAGCTGAAGGTAGGAGAGCCAAGGGAAGGCAGAGACTAGGATGAATGAATAAAAATAAAAAATGGATCCCCAGGGAGATGCAAAACCTTAGAGGATTGGTAAAAATAGCCTGATAACATTTAGAGTGGAGCAATGTGGTTACCAACCCTCAGATATGAGGACAGTACTCAAATTGATCACGCATGGGATCCTATGGGAAAATAAGCCGCATTTGGTAGAACTCATTTAACAAAAACATTTTGAAGATAGCGTGTCACTCGTTAAATGAGACCTTACTGTACGTGAAATACTGTATAGGATAGAAAAATATGGCAGCAAACAGTTTACAAGAAAATAAACGAAGAGAGTTTATGTTTGCCCTTGTACCCACCACCCTGCAGTATTTTGGGGACGGAACTACAACACTAGGAAAAAAAATAACATTTCACCTACACTAACATGTGTTTTACTAACACCTACACTAACATGTGTTTTACTAACATCTACACTAACATGTGTTTTACTAACACCTACACTAACATGTGTTTTACTAACACCTACACTAACATGTGTTTTACTAACACCTACACTAACATGTGTTTTACTAACACCTACACTAACATGTGTTTTACTAACACCTACACTAACATGTGTTTAACTAAGACCTACAAAACATAAGTAATTAAGAAAAACTTGCCTTTACAACTAATGTCCAGGTTGACCTTCCCATCCAGATGAGCCTTCAAGATTTCTTCAACAGTTTTTATATCACCATTACGAGCACTTCGCAGCAGCATGTCCTCAAACTGTTCTAAGTCCCCCATTGTTCATGTGTCCTTTATTCTGCTATCTAAACTTGATATTAAACTTCACAATTCTGAAAAAGATGGAAAAAATTATTTTATTTTATTTAGCAAACATACAAATATTGCTGATGAAATTAGTTTCTTAAAGGCAGTGTTGATTTTTTAATGCAGTAGTATCATATTGTAAATTTTCTTCGATGATTTCAGACACTCGGTCTTTATACCCTCCTATGAATATCCAAAAACTTGTCGTATTATATCAACAACTACTTAAACTTAAGCATCAGTACCACTTTCATAAAATAAAGGTAAAAGAGTGGTTTGGTTTTGTTAATTACTTTAAAATTTATAAACACAACCAGAACTATTGATTAGGGATAAGTAACTAAACCAAACCATAATCCTTTCATACCAATTATTGTATACAAAACAGGGTTAGCTATTGCTAACAGGAGGCCTAGCATACAGAATTGAAAACATCAACAAACATTTTAAGAGGGCAAAAAAATTTAATACGTAATAATATTCTCCATCGTCATGTATATTCATTTCTATTATCCCCAAGTAGGAGGATACAGTAACGTGTGGTGTGCATCTGTCCAAGCGTGTGTTAAGCTCATGGACTTTAAGGGCATGATACATTACAAAGGATGTAGACATGAAATTACAGTACTGTCATATGATCAGTGTTTGCAGTGATTTTACCTCGTTATTTCATTCTTCTTTCATGCCCCGTCCACCAACAAGTAATTTATGATTGAAGATAAGCTAAAAAAAAAACTAATACAGGGGGTCCTCATTATAAGAGTAATCGCTATCCGCAGTTTCACATTTACATGGTCGGGGTGCTGGTGGTAGAGTGGTACCGCTCTTGCCTTTGCAAGCGAGATGTCACGGGTTCGATTCCCGGGCCGGTGGAAGTTGTTTGGACACTCTTCCTAGCCCCCATTAGTCCCTGTTCACCTAGCAGTAAAGTAGGTACCTGGTGTAAATCGAAAGTTGCGAATTCGTATTCAGGGACAAGTTGGAGCTTCCAATAACTTGAGGACATAAACCATTGACTATTCAGGCTTCTATGCCCTTGATTATTCAGTCTTCTACTTCCTTAACTCATGAGACATAAAGGCAAGCATGAACTTAGCATGCTTCCCTGTTGGGCACTGTAAACGCTTCTGTGCTTCACCTTACACAAGGATGTAGGGGAGTGCCCAATAACAAAAAAGAAAAAGTTACATGGTCAACTTTTTGTGACCAACCAGCATACACCGGTCAGCTTAGCTCTCGTACAAGAGAAGGCTTTAAAGTTGCATGAAGACCTACGGAAGGATTTGGGAGAGGAAGAAACTGCCAAGGAGAAGGATTTCAGAGCGTCAAATGGTTGGTTCCATCACTTTCAAAGTGATATGGTTTTAATAACATAAAAATTCAGGGTGAGTCTGCCAGTACAGATGTCCATGCTGCTGAAACATTTCCTGAGCAGCTGAAAGATATCATTGAAGGTGGGTACAGTGCACAGCAGATTTTTAATGTTGATGAAACTGGTGTATTTTGGAAGCAAATACCATTTTGCACTTATTTATCAAAGAAAGAAACCTGTGTGCCTCAGTGGGGGCTTTACCCCAGACCCCAGGTTTTGCCTTCAGAACCTAACCTATCAGTATCACGGTAATCTTCTGCATCCGACAGAAATGTCCTTGAAGAAACGTGTTTTAAAACTGTCTAAACTACACGATAGGTATATTAAAAAAAAAAAAAAGTTGTGGGGCAATTAGAAGCAATAATACAGTTCTTCAAAGCCCTGCCCACTTTGAACTACTAATATTGTGGGTAATTTTATCTGTTAGAAAAACTCGAAAAATATATACAGTATTTACAACAGAAACGTTGTAGAATAAATTATTTTTAGTTTTTTCTCTTTCTCCCTATATAATTCAATATATAAGTAGGTGTTGACAACGTCTAAATATTAACCCACTGGCGCAAGTACAGATACATTCAGGAGCCAGTGCATGTCCAGTTCCTGCCAACAGCACATGAGTCCCGTGACCGACCACCCAGAGGCTAACGAGTCAATCAGTGGCAAGAGAATAAAAGTAAAAGTAGAAAATAAATGGTTCCAGATAAACTGTAAGTTATTAAGGTGACGATGACAAACTGTTTACTTTAACTCTTAATAAGTTTATAATACTCACTCTTTGGTCATTGTTTCTTGATTATTTGTACTTTAACTCACTATCGTAGGCGACACATCAAGCAGCAGCACACAGTGACAGGCCGACAGCTGATCGATGTAAACAATGCTCGGTGTCCCGAACCTTATACCATTTTTTTTCATTTAGGAATATTAGTATCATATTATTTAACTTCATATTGGGAAAAAATATAAATGGTAAACATTATTCGTAGAAAGTGTGTTATAAATAAAATTAAATATAATCGATAAAGATACATTTAGACGTGTCATCACTAAGTTCTAGTTTGTATTGATAATAATTTGTCTTGTCTTCAATGATAAAGTCTCAGGGGCGAATCCAGAAGGGGTTCCTGGGGGACCGGACCCCCTTTTCATCAGAAAATTGCGATACTTTTTCTTAAATGCAGGATTGTACTCATACGTTTTGTTTAGTAAAAAGTAATTACTATTAACCTCAGCATCTCCTAATATCAAGTGTACATGGCTTCAAAATGCCGTACTCGCCATGTTCCCCCACCCAAAACTTCTTTTGATATTCCTGGATCCGCACCTTAAGGCTGAAACGCTCACATTTTTTGTTAATGCACAGTTTTATTACCTAAACGTTTACTAAGTAAATCCTAACGGCCATCCAACTGCAGGGTGAACGTCAGTGGCCAAACTATTCTCATTTCCTGCTACGCCACAGCTTGAGGTGCAAAATATTTTAGTGGGCCCATCATAGTGTACTTAACTTTTTACTTTTATCCTCTTTACCGCTGATCGGCTCATAAGCCGCTTGGGCGATCGGTCACGTCTCTGTGAAGTTAAAAAAATAATCAAATACAAATCTAACATTTAAAAACTAAGGAACTCTTTCTCCTTTAAAGGCACTTCTATTTATGGCTCTATATTACTTTTATCGTCTTCACCAAATAATCAGCTCATTAGCCGCTTGGGCGATCGGTCACGTCTCTGTTACGCACTGTTGGCAAGTACTGGGCATGCACCGGCTCCTGAATGTACCTGAACCTGCTTCATTGTTGGTCAAGTCTTGTCTTGAAAGAGCTCACACTCGGTGCCGTCACAACACTTTCTGGTAGATTGTTCCAAGAGTTCACAACTCTCACTCCGAAAAAGTTTGCCCTCACAGTTTTCTGGACTTGCGGCTTCTTCAATCTTGAGCTGTGGCCCCTTGTGGGGCGAGCGTCCGCCAGTTCCAAGTAAGGACACGCGACTGAGCAGTGCCCCTTGAGATGCTTATACACCTCAATTAGGTCACCCCTTGCCCGTCTATAGTATAAACTAGGCATGTTCAGGCGCTCCAATCTTCTCAGGGTAGCTGAGGTGCCGAAGGGCAGGCACCAGTGTGGTGGCCCTCCTTTGAACATTTTCAACCAACCGACAGTCCCTAGCACATCTCGGGGACCAGACGGGGTGACAGTAATCCAGATTGGGAAGCACTTCATTCTTGAAAATCGTTGCGAGGGACGGACCGTCTAGATATCTGAACGACCTTCTTATAAGACCCAATAATTAATTTGCCTGATTTAGCTTCTTCTCGCAATGGCCCGAGAACTTCAGCTCATCGTCAACATACACACCAAGGTCCTTCTCACATTCAGTCTCAAATAGTGCAGTTTCTTCATCCGTTGGGACATATGATACGCCTCCTTACTGTTGGTACACCCCAGATGCATCCTCTTACACTTCGTGACATTGAATCTCAGCAGTCATTTTTCCGACTATTCTTGGAACCCACAGAGGTCCGTCTGCAGCTCTTCACAGTCCGCTTGGTTCTTGATTTCCCAAAATAACTTGGCGTCATCAGCAAACATTTGTATGGAGGAGTGTACAACATCAGGCATGTCTTTTATGAAACAAACAAACAACAGCGGGCCCAATACACTGCCCTGTGGTACCCCACTTGTGACAGGTCTGCTGTCGAAAGCCTTGGCAAAATTTAGGTCTATATTGCCATTCTGTTCCAGAAATTGAGTCCAAACATCCAGTACCTTGAGTAATTGTGTTAAGCAGGAACTACAAGAATGGTCAAAGAAATGGCTGATAAGATATGCCACGAAGTATAAGAGGATGCAGCATCTAGGTTGCACCAACAGTAAGGAGGCATACCACATATCCCAACAGGTGTTAAATCTCTCCTTCGGTGATCAAAGAACATGGTGATGGGGAGTTGTCGTCTCTTTCTTTCATTTCTTCCATGATGTTTTTGTATGGAGCAAAAACGTCATCCATCCCTCGCATGAATTTCAGGACACGCACCATGGAGGGGTCCATACTATAGGCCAGGTTTTTCAGTGCCTCAATATTCCTGGTCATCTCCAACGTTATTTCTTGGTGCTCTTCCTCATCCTCTTTCCCTTTCGCTTCCTCTTCCTCATCCTCTTTCCCTTTCGCTTCCTCTTCCTTGCCTGAGACTACTAACTCCTGTAGATCCTCCTCGGTCAGCTCAGTGTCGTGCTCTTCAATTAGCTCCCTAATCTCGTCCTCTGCCATGTCCTGGAAGCCTTCAGCAGCCACTTTCCTTGACAGTGCCAGGGTCTTTCTGAATATTTTCATTAAAATCCATCAAAATCATTTTCCTTGTCATCGTCTTAAGCACCAAACAGCTCCTCCCAGTCTTCTCCTTGAACAGGGCTAGAGGGTACGTGTTTTTCGAATCGTTTTCAATTAAAAAAATGTTACAGCACATGTATATTTTACCTAAACTGTGCCTGAATGAATATATTCTCAGAAATAAATAGTAGTTTTGCTGAAACGTGATGTATTTCAATGTAAAATAGGATAAAATACATGACGAAAACAAAAGACTTTACCTAACCTTCCAATGTTCAAGAGATGTTACTCGTTTTTTTAATAGTTTTCGGTTAAAATACTGTTATATTACAATGATATTCTATTCATACTGTGCTTGATATACTACATTCACGGAAATGTAATATTTTTGCTGAAATGACGTACGTATTACAGTGGAAAGTGGGATAAAATCGTGACGAAAACAATGACTTTCGCTTTCTTTCGTTTAAAAGATGTTACCGTAATCGCTTTTTGAATGGTTTTCAGTTAAAAAACTGTTGCATCACAAGTGAATTAGGATAGAATATTATTGTAATACAACAGTTTTTTAACTGAAAACTATTCAAAAAACGATTACTGTAACATCTTTTGAACGAAAGAAAGGGAGTCATTGCTTTCGTCACTTTCCACTGTAATACGTACGTCATTTCAGCAAAATATTACATTTCCATATTCTCAGAAATAAATAGTAGTTTTGCTGAAACGTAATGCATTTCAATGTAAATTAGGATAAACTACATGAAAACAAAAGACTTTACCTAACCTTCCGATGTTCAAGATATGTTACTCGTTTTTTTAGTAGTTTTTGGTTAAAATACTCTTATATTAGTGATATTCTATTCATACTGTGCTTGATATAATACATTCACGGAAATGTAATATTTTTGCAACTACAATGCTGATGTCAACACAAGCGTGGTTACAGTGAGACTGACTGAGTGATGGAAAGCTATGCGTGTGTATTGGAGAGGTTGCGGGAGCGGGCGGTGTCCCGTGTTCGGTGCCGGGCGCTAGTTGAACGGCACGCGATTTGAATGTACTTCAATGTACAGAATATTCCTCCGGCGGGGCAATCCGCGTAATTGCAAATCCGTGTATGCTAAACCCGCGTATGTTAAGGGCCGACTGTACAGTATAGTACTGTATATTGAGTTGTGAACTGTAATTCCTCGTTATTATATTTTATATATTTACACAGTTTATTGTGATCCTGAAATTGAGTGGGCATTTAAAGTTTAATTTGGAAGAACCTGTGACTGTATTCCTGGAGAGAATATCACAGGTCTTTATGACACAGGTCTGCCCCAATCAACAGATTTTTTAAGATTTAAAAAACAACAAATAATAAAAATAAAAAATACTGCACAATGAGAATCTGAAACTAGGAAATAGAAATAAATATACAGTACTGAACTTACCTGTCTGAGGGTGCTCTACCTGAGTGAGACCACAAGACCATTTATTTTTTACAAGAACCTGACATCAATCACAAGGTAAGTAAACAAAGCATTACTCTCTGCATGTTAATGATCTTCACACTTATATATTGACCCCTAACCCAGCTATGAACATTTTAGTATGTATATGAAATCATATAATAAATCATTTTACTAATATTTCTTTGCATGGAAACTACATTCATTTGGTTAATATGATCATAGATATATAAATAATAAATGTAAAATAAACAGTGCGAGTGCAGGTATAATTTTAATACCCCCCTCGCACTATGCAATGTGGGGAGGGGGGGGGGGAAGTACAGTATGATGGGGGATATGTTTGTTTACATTGGATCCTCCCAATGTAAACAAACATATCCCCCATGGCAAAGACACTTCCTTGGTTGCAGAGGAGTTCCGTTCCTGGAGGGTATCCATAAACCAAAAGTGACCCTTCTATAGGTAATCATTAAACACACACAGTACACATAATGTATATACAATTACTATACAGTTACAGGACTATTTATCCTACAGTTACAGGAGTATTTATCCAACATGCTTAGGACCTGGAGGTTGCTGGTTAAGATGTTTTTTCTGGAATCTGGAGCACCAGGCATAAAATGTACAGTAAACTCTATGCAACTGCCTGTGGAGGTCACTAGATTCACCCCTAAAAGTAGCTTTAACTGTACACTAAAACTTAAAATTGTAGGTACATAAACATCAATAACAAAAGCATATAAACAGCATTAATGAAAGCAAAAATAATATAAGTAGGTGTTCAAACAGCATCGCAGTTACCCCTGGTACAGCTATGTCCCTCTTTTATTTTTAAGTCAAATTACATATACAGTAACTTTTTTTTCTCTATTATTTAAGATGTTATATTAATCATAATGAACCATACACCATAAAAGGCTGACCCTTCGAAAATATAATACTGTACTGAATCAATAAATAATCCAACCCCATGCACCCCCCTCAGTCTGCTTATATATGCAGCGTCTTATTTCTTGGTAGGCCTACAGCAAATCTGATTAGACCACTTTACAGTATTCAATGAACAAGTTTTGTTAATTTTATAAGATTTACTTAGATTTTTTATTTTACTAATTTCCTAAAATACATACTAACATAATTTTTACTCATTTCTTAAAACCCTCTAGTATCTCCGTTAAAGACACTACGTACTCTACACAAAAAAGTTCACATAAATGAGTGTTGGTAGCAAGGTGCGGCACACTGATACTATACATATGAAGGCAGGACTCAGACTGAGACAGAGTCCGAGACAGTGAGACACGTGCTGCACAACACTAACTCACAGACGTTCAACCGCATGTATAAACACACAAATCATCTGGAATGATGCTGGCAGTTCAGAGCATCTCGAGCACCTCAGAGAGTATGAAAACACCGAATTGTGGTACGTTGAAATCTGATTAATCGAGGTCACTGCTGAACTCTATCTTGTGTATATTGTAGGGGGGTCCTCGCTATCAGCGATTAATTGGGAACAGAAAAACGTCACTGATAATGAATGCACTTAAAGCAAGGAATTAATCCAATAAGAAATAATGGAAATAAGTTAAATTGGGACCATGCCATTGTACATGACTCAAAAATTTTTATGATATCTTCTAACAATTATTTACTTTAAAAACATTTGTTAAACATTTGATAACACATTATTTTAATAAATTATTTAAATTTATAAGTAATTTAATGTCCCCAAGGTTCATTGGGGTCGGTATGTTGAGGCAATGTAGGTTGTGCCAGCGACCCGGTGAACTGCAGCCACCGTTGCTGGCACACACTCATTCCAATGGTTTACTGAGACAATATACTATACTTAATGTTTAAAAGATAAATAATTTTAACAATAAAATATTTCTATTTGCTTATCTTCAAAAGTACGGTTGTTTCAGGTATATGAAAGGCACGAGTGATGTCAATCACTCGTTCATGCCTCTTTTTCCTTAACACTTTTAATTTTACGCATATACTGTAACTAGGAAGCTTCTTTTTGAGCTCTGCACCACCCTATTTGGGTTGGGAACTCATGGCTACAAAAATTCTAAAATAAATCACCACAACATGCACGAAAAGACAACAAAGGCAGGGGTCAACACAGCACTGGTCTGGATGAAACAAAGTGGGAAACTGACACGGAGGCACGTAGGTGCATGCATGACGCCATGAAGAGGATGAAATTTCAAATGCTTCAGCTAAAATACCTTAGATTTTATCTGGAGTTTTCAGAGTTTTTGAGAGGAATCCTCTTAAATGCAGGGACTTTTTAAGTCACAAAAAGTTGACCACGTAACTGAAAAACCACGGATAGTAAATACAGTACTCTTATAACGAGGACCCCCTGTACCAGTAAATGTGAGGAATAAATAAATCAAAATAATAAATAAAATAAAATAAAAAATACTGCATTGCCATTTGACAACCATTTCACTCCCCACAGGACACAACACAGTGAGCAGCTGAGAGATCTCCACACTTCTCCCCCCTCCCCAGCTGTGTGCTAACTCCTACAAACTTAAAAAATTTTTATTCCCTTTATGTTTTTGACCTTATGATAATGATTTTATTTTGCACATTCTGTATGAAGGATTGTATGTGTACATAACAGTATAAAAAAAACATTTACCTGAAATTAAGAGTTGAACAATAACATACATCACAGTTCAGCCTAACCCGCCGAGTAATACTGGGTGGTGAGTCAGATACACAATTACATGCCATCTCAACAGATATTATTCCTCATTATCCCTTGTTTAGGATTTTATTCCTCGTTATCCCCCATTTAACGATCATTTCACTTAACAATGGGTTTTCAGGAACCCAATATTAAGAGTAAAAAATATTTTATACCTTATGATAATTACCGGCATTTCTTTTATTATTATTGATTTATTATACGTAAGATTGAAAATGTATGTCCTCTGACAGATGAATAGGAGTTTTAAATTTTTTTCGAAATTTTCACAATTATACACTTCAAGGAAGCCTCTTGGTCCCAAAGTTTTTAGCTAACAGAAAGTCACATTAACAATTGGCCCTAAATGAATGAAAAATAGAAGTAACCCGAACAACTTTATGTATAAAAACGTATAATGTCTGACACTGAGGGAATGAGTAAGTAAGGACCTCTAAACTATGTAGTACTATAGAGAAATAATAATGAAATAAAAGCCTTGCCAATTTATTACAAATGTAGTAAACATATAATATCCTGAAGCTACTTAGTTAAGACTATGTAGAAACGAAAACCAACAGTGTAAATACTCTTATTTAATTCAGTATTTTTTGTAAATCATATTCCTTTTTTTTTTTTTTACAAAACACTTAGTTGCTACAAAACAGGATTTAGTAATTCAAATATAGTTAAAGTTGTTCCTTACATGACTGCCACACATCGGAAAAAACAAATATTAATTCCTTTAAACACAATCCTTTACTTGTGGGTATTATATTCACACACCCCATTTATCATTTCTTGCACCTCTGTTTCCAAAGCGACCTCTTCGACCTTGAAATTCTTTTGCAGCTTTAGCCTCCTCCCAGCGCTCCTTCATACGGTATAATTCAGGGTGGATCTCCTGAAAGACAATTAATACATACTATAGTGAAACCTCTATTCAACGGACTACTGTATATGGAAAGAAAAGTCTGTGATATTGAGAGCCCGTTAGATGTGAAATCCCCATCTCACGGATTATATGGAGAGAGAATTCCGTTACATCAATAGCTGATAAAGTACATCCCAATAAATCAATCAATCAAACAGAGTACCATCCTCATATCTGAGGGTTGGCGACCATAGTTGGGCTGTGCAAAATATACATACTGTAAAGAAGTCCGGAGTCCAGGCAACCTGTAGCTTCAACTAACGTGCACCAAAATGAAATAATATACTTATCCCACCTTATTCGCGAGGGTTAAGTTCATGGAAATCATTGTCAATTCACAAATACTGAATTTATTACCTTATGGAATAAATAGGGTATGGTACTATGGCTACCAAGATATACAGTACAGTAAAGTCTCCGATAACAACGGTTCGACCAACAACTTTTCACATTTAAAACCCTAGTTAATTTAGGACCAAATTCAATTTACGTCCGTACTTCATTCGTATTTACGACCAAAATGTAATAATAAAAATACAATAAAATTACATTTCCATATAAATAATAACTAAATCCCGATATGTTATATAAAAAATAAATAAATAAATAAAAAAATTACTGTAAAAAAATTAAGAGCGCCTGGCGCAAAGAAGCTGCCTTGCTAATGAGTGGTAAACAACAGTCGGAGCTTGGCGGGCCCTTTATTTTCACGTATTTGGAACAGGAACTGGTGAAAAACTTTCTCAGGTTTCTTCCAGCATTTTTGCATCCCTATTCAACATGAGCAAGAGAGCAAGTGATGGTAGTGTTGTTTCAAAAGCAAATAGAAAGTGTATAAGCTTAGCTGAGAAACTAGATGTGTTAAAATGACATGAAAAAGGTGAGAGGTCTGTGGATATTATATGGAGCAGGCAATGAACATATTTTCTGAAGTGGATCCATTAACATGACACAGCATTAAAATTTAAATAAATGCAAATGACCTCTACATAAGCAGCTTCAACATCAGGTTCAGTAACAGCTTTATGGAAAGTTACAGCTTCAGCCAGAGTTGAACCTGATGACTTTGTCATTTGAGTAAAAACTCGCACAATATTCATTGGCTGTCCTTATGTTTTAGACTTTACCACCATTGGTGAGTAGAATTTTTGTTTTACATTCGTAAATATTATTTAAAACATATATGAACAGTAAATAAGTGTTGCTTTCATATTCATGTGTAGAGAAATGACGATATGTTTTCACATGTACGCACTTACTGTTCATTCGTTGGCGTTCCCAATCGTCTCGCTTTATTTCTTTACCATTAGTGGTTAGCTACTTCTAGTGTTCCATTTATTAACATTACTTAAAACATACATACAGGAATTCAATTTTTTTTAAATTAAGTTCACTACAGCTACAACCAAGGCCTAATTTTCTTCAGTTTCTTATGTAGAACCACTGTCACTCACAAAAACAATGCCGTCTTGTCTCCTCGTGCGTGTTTTAATATTCTACGTATTATTAATGAATTGCATTGTTCATTTCACATATATAAACATTAATTCAATCAAATACAGTGACCCCTCGGTTAACGAACTCAATCTGTTCCAGAAGGTCGTTCGTTAACCGAAATTTCGTTAACCGAGGCGTTCGTTAAACGAGGGGTCACTGTACATAGTCAGTAAAAAACAATAGTGAATCTTTTGTACATACAGTGGTCCCTCGGTTAACGAACACAATCCGTTCCAGCAGGTTGTTCGTTAACCGAAAAATTCGTTAACCGAAACCATTGTTTCAATGGGTTTTTGGGTAATTGGTTCCAGCTCACCGAAAATTGCCTAAATTCAACAAAAATGGTAGAAAAGTTCACTTACTTTGAGGAGTGTATGTAGAAGGCTCCTGGATGATGATGATGATGATGATGATGGGAATTAGAATGGGGGTGGAGGAGAAGGAAGAAGAGAAGGCATTGGGGTGGAAGAGAAGTCACCCCATGGCACCATATCACCCAAAAAATTTTACTTCTCTTGGTGTATTTCAAGATTATTTTCTTTAAATCAACACTGCACTGCATTATATATTGTCAATATGTAAAATATATTTCAAAATGACCAATAATTTGCTTGGAAACACAGAAAAAAAGCATTTAGTTGAAGAGAGTCTCAAGCAAGATGTTACCTCCAGTGAAAACAGAGAGAGACTAATGCCTGATTGCTGTGTTAAGAGGCTGGATGCCGCGCATTAAACTAGTCACTTTACCTTCAATTATGTTCAATAATTGTTAAAATGACTAAAAAATTGAATATTAAACTTTTAAAAGTATTGAATAGTATAAACTTCTTGATATTTACTAAAATAGTAAGGAATTTAAACCCTAGAACCGATTAATGTATTGGCGGACTAATACTAAAGCTGGTTGACCGGCCAGTGCAAGCGAAAACATGTTGAAGTCGGTTCATAAGAAATTCGTTAACTGAATTTTTGTTCGTTAACCGAATTTAAGAATCTTATGGGAGGCAGTTCGTTAACCTTAATTTCGTTAACCGAGGCGTTCGTTAACCGAGGGACCACTGTATTCTTAAAAATATAAATGACGCGGTACCCTTAAACGCGCACATATATGTTGGCGTTCCCAATCCATCTCTTTTTTTTCTTTGCCATTAGTGGTTAGCTACTTCTATTGTTCCATTTATTAACATTAAATAATGTTACTTTAAACATATAGTACAGTATATTAATTTTTTTGCACTAATTTTACTACAGCTACAACCAGGGTCTTATTTTCTTCATTTTCTCGCATAGAACTATCGTCCCGGACTCCCGACTGTAAACACAAATGAAAACAATGGCGTCCTATCTCCTCGTGTGACCATATTATTATTCATTTACTATATTGTATAGGTGCATTCAGAAACATTATTTAAATGATATAGTTTGCAATTTTCATTAATTGTATTGTTTTGGGGGGAAAAGAAGGCAAAAAGCCACACAAAAGATATGAAAAGGTCACACTTGGGAAAGCATCTCATTATTAATGCTTTATTTTAATGGTAATCAATGATTCGCGATACGATGAATCACCTTACACTGCAATATTGGAGGACACATTAACGTCGTTATTCAAGGCTTTACTGTATACCTGTATATGTTACGTTCTTTTAGCAAAATCGGTTATTTTCCAAAATTCCCAGCACGCATATTGGTAATTTTGCGAAATAACTTAGAAACAGACAACCTAAAGTAACCTAACCTTATGGTTAGGTTAGGATGGCTCGTGTAGACTAACCAAAGTAAAAAAAAAAAGAACAGGACCACTTAACTATGTATCAATCTACACGAGCCATCCTAACCTAGCCTAACCTCTCACTTAACAAAACCATAGGGTTAGGTTACTTTAGGTTGTCTGTTTGCAAGTTATTTTTCCGGTGCCCAGAAAATTCCAGGGATAGGGGATATTTTTCCAGGTCCAATTTCATCTTTCATACCCGGAAAACACTCCCATCATCCCTGGTATTTCCCGGGTATTGGGAAAACTTTCTCAGAATTTTCCGGAAAATGTACCCCTCGGAAAATTTTAATTCCAGCTATCGGAGAGTTCCGGGTTAGAGACATTCCGGTTAACGGGGATATTACTGTACTTTCCGGGTTTGAGAGATGATGTAAAAGGCAATTTGTAGACCTTCCGAGAAATTTTTCCGTTACCAAGAAAATTCCGCAGATGAGGGATTTTTTCCGGCTTTGAGAGAGTTGTTTCGTTACCCAGAAATCTCTCATTCCTGGAAGTGCTATGCACCAATTGTTCCGGCTAATGGATATATCACTATTATTTTAGAAAAAACTATGGCTACAGGACGAAAATACAAATGTTTTTTCTTAAATATTCCCAGCTAAAATGAAAGGGGGAGGTTCTTATATGTCATAAATTATGGCAAATATAAAAACCATTGCTAACCCATGTGTTTTGTTTGTCTTGGACAAGTACAATACTGTACAACTGTACCAGAGGCTACATAAAGTACACACACACATGTATTCCCTCCAGAATATTTTATTTAAAAAACAATTATTATCAACGTTTATACCCATATTTCAGGCTTGCATGGGTTAGCCGTGACTACCTGATGGTAGCTGTTGGGTAAAATAAGAATGGGATGTTGAACAAAACCAGACTGTGAATACATGATACAGAAATAAAAGGATCAGTTATTACCTGGTTGGATTTCTCCATAATCTCCACTAGTTTGCCAGCAATTCTCCAGTCTTCTCGTGTGACCAGCGTAAAGGCTTTACCTTTACGTCCAGCACGGCCTGTGCGTCCAACACGATGGACATATTCCTCCATGTCTCTTGGACAGTCATAGTTCAAAATATTTCTATAGAATACCATAAAACATGCACAGTTAACAAAATGGATCACCATTAGTAAAAAAAATCACATTTTGGCAATATATTTTGATGTAGGAAAACATGACGAGTTTCAGATAAAATGGTTCATCTTACATAATGCATATGCTGAGAATGGGTTCCACTACCTACCTACTCATCTCATGTATTACAATTTCTAACATCTGCAAGTTACTCTAATAAATTTCTTCAACCAACAAAATTAGATATAAAAAACTATTTCACAAGGGTGCGTAATCTTACAGGCAGAAATAATTTGTATAAAATGTGGTGGACTGATTGGTGTCTAAACATCATCATGACCCATTTTTGCAGCCATTTTCCACACTTGTGTGGGTAAGCTATGATTACCAAATAGTATATGGTGTCTCAGTTGCCATCAGACAAATTTGAAGCAAGATTTACAGTTGCAAGCCCTTTATATCACCAACATATTTTTATAGAGTGGGTATTATGCATTACAGGGGGATCTCGTTAAACGAGTATTCTTTATACGAGAATTTGATGATACGAGGTTAAGGAATGATACAAGAAGCTAGTACAGTGACCAATGCGGTTAGTTATGCTACAGACTTTTTCCTGTGAAAAAGCCATAATTTTCAGCAACATATTACTGTACTCACTTTGTACTCAAATGTACTAGACTAAAGGACTAAAATTTTTATCTCTTGTGTAAACTATGTGGTTTATGCTCAAATTATTTGCTATCTTGCAAGGATTCCAACAATGTAAGTTTAGTCAGCAACGTTTTATAAGATAAAAACTTTAAGCCTAAAACTACCTTTACCCTGGCTGGGAGGATGGGTGAGGTGTTGATAGCCAGGCGGCGATTATTACCTAGTGCGTATTTATGTCATACAGAGGGAGTTTAAGTTTTTTGCTTATAAAATGTCACTGAATTTACTTGGCAGAATATAACTTACATTACTGGAATTCTTGTAAGACAGTGATTAATTTGAGTACAAACAACCCATAGTTTGCACTAGACATAGAAATTTTAGTAATTAACTTAGTACATTTGAGGTTACGTATATCTACCCAAAAATACAAGTTGAAAAACAACCATAACACCTCACAGCTTGGCCCAGTAGCCTGCATAGAGACGTGTTTGTGAGCCACTCAGCCGGCAACACACCCCTACCCTACCGCCCTTCCCCCACCCAGATGCGCAGAGACAAGTTTGTGAGCGACTCAACCAGGCCACGCACCCCTCCCCTACATCCCTACCGTCCTCTCCTCAGCCACCCTCTCCCTTTTACAGTGTTTGAATCTGCTACTCCAGTTTGTCCACTTGTACCGAATAGCATTTATTTACTGTCATCGTTATACTCAGTGCTCGGGAACGCATCCCTATTTAACCCATGTATTATTCCCTCCATTATACGAGTTTTCGCTATACGAGCAGACTCCAAGAAACGTTTCTACTTGTATCATCGAGATTTTACTGTATATGTACCACTTCCAAGTGCCCTCTTAGTTGGAAGCAGAGTAGCAACTCCCTAAAGCAAACAAAGATAATCTGCAACCTAAAAAAAAATGATAGTACAACTAGGAGTAGAACATGCATCATACATGTTTGACAATGGGCATATCAATCACTGAGCAAAAGAGGAAATAGTAATGAGGAAGTGAGACTGGCTGAAAGCTAAAATAAAAAAAAAGGGGGCAAGGTACTAAGAGTGGAAGGAATCACAATTGAAATTTTAACCCTTAGGCCCCGGGTGACGTTCCAGAACATCCGCCTATTCCCGCCACTGTTTAAATGCCCAGCGCAGGTTATCAGGTTCCAGTGTGACTATTTGCCTGTCACACAACATGCTCGGCCACAGGGAAGCTTTCTGAACATAATTACCTACTTTTGTTTGTTTCATTTTCATTGTTTGTCCATTTTATCATGTTGTATCAAAGTAATATTGCTAAAAGTAATGTACAGTGAGGTATGCTATAACGAATGGATCCTACTACTAATATTCCCATAACGAACGGTTTTACCAATAAAATTGAGAATGCTATAACGAACGAAACTCCTACAACGAACATCATTTAAAAAATTTTTTTTTTTTTTTTTTTTACTAATTTATTGTTTTTTTATTACAAGTATTAATGATATTCTTTATTTCAGGGGTTTAGATGCATATTTATGCACTTTTTTACAATTTTTACAATTTTATATTATATTTTTCAGTGTTAAGTGGTTGTATTTGGGGGCCTGGAACGGATTAATCCTATAACGAACGAATGCTATAACGAACAAGGTTCTAGAACCAATTAGATTCGTTATAGCATACCCCACTGTAGTTGTATTGTAGTGTATAATTACTGAAGAATAATGCTGTGATTATGTTAAAAATGTGTTTATTTGTGGAATTATTATTATTTTAGGCATTACTTGCTCTACCAAACAGGCAGACTGGCAACCGACTGGTGAGTGTTGCCAAGCACTTTTTATGAAAATAATGCAAATAAATATTCTATATGAATTATTTATAGGAAGTAATTATTAAGATCAGTGAATATAAGTATTATTGGCCACCTCGGACACAAAGGCAAGCTAAAAATAGCTGCTAAGTGCGTAAGGACCATGAGTATCAGCTGTCAAACCAACACTGTCTCCTTATCTCCCCTCTCCTCCCTCTCTCTGCACGGCCAGGGAAGTCTCTAGAGGGTCAATATATAGATTTTCGTACTTACTTTTTATTGTTTTATCATTTTAAAAGGTTAAAAATTACTTTTGACTTTTGGAAAAGTTGAATTTTCTCCATTAACCCCTGGATGTGGGGTATTGCCAGCAGCACCCTAACCGGGGCAGAATGGAGAGTGAAAGAATAACAACAATATAGTCTATGCATGACAAGCGGAAGGTGAATAAAGGAAAAGCACATCCAAGAAAATATGCACGTGTGCATGTGCAACGTGCATGGCGTCAGATTTTGGGGAAGGATTTGGGACTGAAGAATAATGTTGGCTTGTGTGAAGAAATGGGAATATCATATAGATATTTGGCCTCTTGTTGTAGAAGAGGAGTAGTATAGCAGAACATCAAATACAACAGTAAAAATAAATGACTACAAATAAATGGATAAATGTGTGAGTGTATTTGCTCTAGATTTTGGCTGCTCAAGATAAGAGGCGAAATGTGCAATCAAATAATAATAATATTATAATAAGTAATAATAATAATAATAATAAATAACAGCAATAATAAAAAAATAATAATAATAAATAATAAAATAATAAATATTAACATTAAAGAGTAAATAATAATAATAAATACAGTGGAGTTTTGATTATTTGTGGGTTAGTTATCAGAAGACATGGTAAATTATATCGCAAATTATAGTTTAAATGACTTCAATAGAAATACTGTAATTAGTTGGTAACCGAGGCCAAAAAATACCTATACCCTGTAAACTGTTTCAAAACTGCTTTAATAAACACTAAACACTGTACATAATAAAGTACACAAAGAAAATAAAAATACAGTAACACAGATATTGTACAAAAAGTAGTTATGCATTACACCAATACGCCCACATCCAGGGCTGGTTTTGACCGCTTTATATCAACAAAGAACCGGGAATTTAATACCACACAATAACTCATCTGGGGTCGAGTTTGGAATTTTTTTGCGTGAAAATTTATTACTTTAAGATAATGTTTTATTAACCCAAATGAGCCTAAATAATAAAGGATTTATGGGAATATTGCAAAATGTTGTGAACACTGTACACAATGGGCAGATGATAGTGTGGTAGTAAAGAAAGCATGATTCAGAGATGGAGCTTTATTCCAGACGTTTCATCACAAGATTTTGAAAAGGTCTTGTGATGAAACGTCAGAAATAAAGCTCCATCTCTGAGCACATTTCCTTAACTACGATACTAGAATAATTTGTTATTAATGACATTGAAGGGGATCACTTGATTCAGGAATAAGGGGGAACACTCAGTTCACCACCCAACCTCTCTGCCTCCAACAAATTATTCACTTTCTACTTTTCATTTTTCTTATTGTATAGTTTTATATTATATTTTCTTTATTTCTCAGTGAAATTAAATCAATAAAATTAATTTTCTCAATTTTTTGCCTTTTATGTAAATAAACAACGTGGCAGCTGGTGCTCGGCCACAAATTGCGAATGTTTGACAGCATAATTTAAAACAGAGGAAGTAATAGAGGTACCCCAAAATTTAAGAACAATCATCTGTAATATGCGTATTATCGAGACTCCACAGTAATGTACTTACGTCACATCTGTGATGTCAATTCCTCGTGCAGCAACATCAGTAGCAATGAGGACTCTGATTTTTCCAGTTTTTAAGTCGTTCAGTGCCTGCTCTCGGTCATGCTGATCTCTATCACCATGCATACTTTGAACCTGGGGGGAACAATATCATATGCTGCTTTGTTAAAAGATGCAGAAATAAAAATTAATACCCGGTACTACAGTATACTTAAAAATTTGTCAAACTATTTTTTCAAAACCATATTCTGAATTCATAATGTGATTAAATTCATAATCACCAAGTTTGTAGTCCAATGGATCTGTCAAGCCATATGAATTGATTTTCAATGCCAACTCGCATTTAACTGAGCAGCCTTTTAACCATTTAGAGGGCAAAGTATCCCTTAGGTATTATATTCTGGCTAACACCAGATGATTTTATTCAGCTGAGGGAAGTCCCTGCCCACAGAAAAGCTAATGCATTAATTCTATGTACAGTATTATCTCGATTTAATGAACGAATTCGAGCAACCCCTTTCTGTTAAATCAAAATTTCTGCTAAATCGAATTTCCATTATTTTCACTAGATTTACCGAACTATTTCACTAAATCGAGCATGATTTTGTTAAATTATGCACCAAACGTGCCACACATCGTTTGGCGCATCGCTCAGTTTGTGTCCTGCTGCCACTGTGTGACCACTTTCATCTTTATTCAAGACATTTTCAGAGGCAACTGAATTTACAGGGACTGAGAGAGGCTTATATACGAGTGACCTTACATAACATCAGGTCAGGTCAATAGCATGGGATGTACTAATCCACACACCACCTCCACTGCAAATGAAAGAAGAGCTTATAAAAAATGGGTGACAACAACAGGTCAGGTCAGGTCAAAAATATGAGACCCACTAATCATCTACCTTACATCCATCTCAAATGCTTTCCAAGCATTTTTAACCTTAGGCCAGTTATTATTCATTAATTAATACCCCAACACCACACACATAACATCTAGAGTTTAAAGTTTTTTGTGTGTGAGACACTGAGTTAGGGGGAAGGGGGAGGCAGGGGGCAGGGAAGGGGATTGGAGGGAGGGAGGGGGGAAGGGTTTGAGCAGGGAGGGAGGCTGGCTGGTGTAGTTTTATCAATGACAGTATAAAATATTAAACACTACCAGTATAGAATTTTTTTTTTATACAATTTGACATCAAAAATACATGACAAGCTTGGTAGGCTTACACATGTCCTGTACGCGATCTCTCTCTCTTTCTCATGTAGATCCACAATGTTGTGGAAAAATCATTAAAATTATCACATGTACTCAAATGTACTACATTTAATTCCTAAAAAGCCATAATTTTTTACTGTACTCAAATGTACTACGGTAAAGAAATATAATTTTTACCTCTAGTGCAAACTATGGGATGTTCATACACAAATTAATTGCTATCTTACAAGAATTCTAGCAATGCAAGTTATAAGTGAGTTCTGCTATAACGCGTGTTTTGATAACGCGAATTTGCTCTAACGCGATTTATGAATTAGGAACGATATTTGTATAACGCGAACGCTTGTTTGCTATAACGCGATTTTTGTTTACTATTTCTCCAATTTTGTGGTACAGTGGGGTATGCTATAACGAATCTAATTGGTTCTAGAACCTTGTTCGTTATAGCATTCATTCGTTATAGGATTAATCCGTTCCAGGCCCCCAAATACAACCACTTAACACTGAAAAATATAATATAAAATTGTAAAAATTGTAAAAAAGTGCATAAATATGCATCTAAACCCCTGAAATAAAGAATATCATTAATATTTGTAATAAAAAAACAATAAATTAGAAAAAAAAAAAATTTAAATAATGTGAATATAGTAAAGAAGAATATCAACAAGAAGCGTTCTGGTGATAGAATTCCCGGTGATGATCGTAAAAGAAAGGATATAACACTTGAAGAGAAGCTCGATTTTATCAACCTCAAAATCACCCTTCTCCCCCATCAAGTAAAGTGTAACATTTACTGTATGATTTCATTATTAGATATGAATGTAACATTTATTTAGACTGTGCTATCCTTTGTGTTAGGCTAACTACTAAATTTTTTCGATTTCGAGTATCTGCACCTAACCCTATTTTCTCCATAAGCCCTGTTATTTCTATTACGCGATTTTCTATAACACTATATTTTACAAGAACACAATTATCGCGTTATAGCAGAACTACCTGTACTGCTAAGTCAAGTCAGTGAAATTTATAAGCAAAAAACTTACTGTATTGTACAAATATACTGTATTCCTCATAGCTACAAACTTGATACTCTACCTGCCTGACTGCCAACACCTCACCTCCCTCCCAGCCAGAAGGCAATAAGGAGTTTGAGGGTGAAGTTGGTTTTAGGCTTAATTTTTTCTCAAAATGTCACTGACTTGACTTTCGATTCTCTCTCTCGAGTGTCTGGGTGAAAAAATTGCCTTATTATTCGGCTTGTCGTGTACTATTATGTAAAATTATGTAAAATATTTTTTCGAGTGTTTAATATTTTATATTATCAATGATAAAACATACACCAGCCAGCCTCCCTCCCTCCCTCCTTGCCCCCTGCCTCTAACTCAGTGTGTCTCTCACACAAAAGACTTAAACTCTAGATGATGTGTGTGTGTGCCATGTTGGGGTATTAATTAATGAATAATAACTGGCCTAAGGTTTTATATGTTACTGGTAACAGTTTCCTCAATACGCTAACCCCTGCTAAAATGGGGTGTGATTCTTACATGGTGTTTTTAATATAATTATTTATAATTTTTATACATTTAGTACATTCGCCTAAGGCTGAAGTAGGTTTTACTGTATCATGTATCATGTGTCTGAGGTGTCTGTGTATTAACGAAATTTATCTTGATTTAGAAAATTAGATCACCAAATCGAGCAAAAAATAATGGAAAAAATCCTTCCGTTAAATCAAGAATTCATTATATCGGTTTCCATTAAATCGAGAGTACATGTATACTGTACTGTATAAACAATCACAATATGCACACAATTTGGCAGAGTAAATCCTAATTCTGGCAATGTTACTCATACTTCAAATAATTTTCACTAATTACAGATCTTCAATAACAAAATTCCAATTAAACTAACATCAATATGTTAATATATTACACACATGCACACAAATGTATATGGCCACTAAATAGTATTTTTCACCTTTTTCAGAAATACTGTACTGTAGTCCCTCGCATCTTATTCCTACACCTATTTCAGTTTAACTCACAAAAGCACAATCTTGTTCCTACAATTGTTTCCCTTCACCTCAAATGTACAATATCCAAACTGTCCCTCCCACAATCACTCTCTGCATGTAATTTTTTTAACTGTCAATAAATAAGTAATCTATATAAACTAAAGTTTGTGAGAAATAGTAGGATAATCATATACACAATGGAAGAGCAGTGAGAAGGTACATCATATTTACAGTATGAGGCATCCAGAAATAAAGTGACCCACCTCCAAATTCTGTTTTGTTTTGGTCATATCAGAATCTCCCTGTCCTGCTTTGTCACTTTTCCACCTGAAATGCGCTTTGTTTATAAACGTATGAATGCATGCAGCTGAAGTTTAAATCCAGGCAAAACACTGGGAGTAAAGAGACAAAGCCACATGCTCCATTCAGAGCCCCAGCCTGCCTATGGTCATGTGACTGTATGCGGTCAATCAGCAGCCACCCTGACCTCAGTACCCGAGTATATAGTCTTCCCACTCCAACCACGGGGGTTTCGTTCCTGAAAACCTCGTGGTTGGCAAAACTATGGTTGGAAAGGTTTGGGAAATAAGGTGTTAGATTACCAGACCCCAGAGACATAAATATCAATAACGAAAACATAAAAATAGCAAAAATGATACAAGTTATTGTACACACTGTATTACAATCTCCACTGATAATGACTGCCTGCTCTCAACACTTGTCTTAGCAATGCAGCTCAGCTAGAAAGCTGCCTGCCCTTAGCAATGGTGCTCTGCACCACATATCCCCCTGACCTCTCCACACAGCTACATGGTGGAAACCAATGGATATTGAAAACTTTGCACCTTCGTAAGAAAAACTAGTGACAATATATAAATAGTGGATTCCTTAAAACTGTGGTTGGGCAGGGATGACTGTACAGTACTAACTCTAGTGTTATGCTATTGTAAGTGTGCATCTACATTTTATTTTGTGTTTGGGAATGTTGGGAATTTAAATCCATGAAATAAAACTTCATCATTATACAATAATCAATATTATATAATGTACTACATTTGGGTATATCTGGTCAGGTTAAATGTTTTACATTTTACAGATAAAAGTTAAGACAAAAAGTACCCAAATTCCACATTGCATATTAAATTCCCATTTCAGACACACCAACCCCATGCAAATAGTTTAATTTGAACCTGAGTTTGGGTTATTTCAAGGTTAAAAAGCTTTCACTGCATTTTTCTCAAAACTATATTTATGCATTTTCATCACTTTACTTCCAGGTGCCTGATATGAACTGAGGAATAGACAAATTGGCTGATTCAAAAGACATTTGGTCCACTCCAAATTGATTCTGGAACGAAATGTTCATTTTATGACAAATAAAACATGATTAACCGATTCTCCACTAATATCCAAACCCTTTTGTGTTCACTCCATCGATCATAAACACTACAGTTTTTCAGGATTGTTAAAAAGACCTTTATGAAATCTACTCTGGGACTTGTACCTAAATATGTACAAAAACCTGGATCTTCCTACATATAATATACTTACATACAATCCTTCTTCCATCATCTCCACAGTGAGGTAATCCACCATGGTTTTCCTCCCAACGAAAACGATAGCTTTGTCTTTTTTTGACAAACCGTTGATAAACTCCACCAACTGCATATAAAGAAAATAATTTTATAAGAATATTCACCATTTATCATATGTAAATGTCTTATTATATTCCAGACTAAATGCAGTGCAATGCAAACATATGCCAATTTCTAAAATTTTAACCTACAACAGACAGGAAATCTATTGATTCAGTGTCTAAACCCACAATTGTAATTTCCCACTAGAGAAGCTAGACCTCCCCAAACTTCAATTATATTACTTAAGTGTCCACTTTAGTATATTCTGTGATTAATTATGTTTCACATCCATGGTAAAAATTGGCAAATAAAAATAATAATAGCATTATCACTTTCCTAAGCCATACTGCAGTGTCACTGAGTCCTAAGAGATAAATAATGAAAAACAAATACTTCCATGTTTGTCATATATATATATATATATATATATATATATATATATATATATATATATATATATATATATATATATATATATATATATATATATATATATATATATATATATATATATATATATATATACAGGTTGTACTTTCTAGTTCCGCGGGGTTGGTCCGGAAATCCCGTTAAGTCCGATATAGTCCACTTTTTGATTTTCAGTTTTTTTTTTTATCTGATTATTATTATTATTACAGGAGTATTAAATTTTTGCCCCTCAGGCCCCAATGTGGGTCAGTGACCTATGCCCGGGTGGGCTAATCCCCTTAAAAAAAAAAAGCCGCGGGAAATTAAGGTTTGTTTACATCCGGCAGCTCTCTCTCTCTCTGCTTGTCTATACAGAGTACAACATTTAACCATATTCATTTTTTACATTAATTTTACTACAGCTAAACTCAGGGTCTTATTTTCTTCAGTTTTATATGTAGAACCAATCAGTCACTGGTTTCGTAAGCTTTAACATAAACAATGCCGGCAGCGGTCTCGTCTCGTCTCTAATATTCCACGTATTATTAATAAATTGTATTGTTAATTTTGCACACACGTACATTAATTCAATAAAAACAAATTCAGAAACATTAATTAAAATATATATGAACAGTAAATAAGTGTTGCTTTCATATTCTTATGTAAAGTAATGATGATATGTTTTCACGTGTGCGCATGCGCACTTACATATGCGATCTCTCTTTTTCTTTACCATTATCGTTAGCTACTTCTATTGTTCCATTTATTAACATTAAATAACATTACTTAAAACAACCATATTAATTTTACTACAGCTACAACCAAGGTCTTATTTTCTTCAGTTTTATATGTAGAACCAGTCAGTCACTGGTTTTGTAATCAACGAAAACAATGCTGTGTCATTTCCTCATGTGTTTTAATTTTCTACGTATTATTAATGAATTGTATTGCTCATTTTGCACATATAAACATTAATTCAATAAAAAAGACATTCAGTAATAAACAATAATGAATCTTTTGTACATAAGAGAAATGACGCTGTTTACACGATTATGCACGTCGTCTGCACGTTGGCGGGCCGTTCAAACCCGTCGAAATTCAAGTTTCCGCCGTCAAAATTTTTATTTATTTATTTTTTGTGTGTTCCAATAAAATACGTTAAGAATTAAAAACTCGCAAAATTTGAGAAGCTACTATACGACATTTAACCCTTCAATATGTCTTCAAAGAGACCATGACGCAGAGAAAGTGGTGCTAGTGCTTCCAGGCATAAGCACAAGTCACTATCTATCCAGGAAAAGGGGATTCCATGTCCGCACGTCAGGTCCCGGACTAGAGAGGTCATATATATATATATATATATATATATATATATATATATATATATATATATATATATATATATATGTATATATATATATATATATATATATGTATATGTATGTATGTATGTATGTATGTATGTATGTATGTGTGTATGTATGTATATATATATATATATATATATATATATATATATATATATATATATATATATATATATATATATATATATATATATATATATATATATATATATATATATATATATATATATATATATATATATATATTTTCTGAAGTCAAAATAATCTCATATTGGAAACTACATAAGAGCAACAAATCCAATTTAAAAGCTGATTACAGTGTATGCTACTGCCACTGAACAGAATACCTGCATACCTTAAATATCTGCTTACCTTATCTCTCTTGTCGTTCTCACTACACATGATTACAGATTGGGTAACTGTGTGCACAGCCTGTAGATCCAAAGACCCTACAACAACACGAATGGGAGTCCTCAAAAGCTTGCTGGCCAAGTCTCGAACGCCCTCGGGCCATGTTGCACTTGAAAATAAATTATATTATTGACTTAAGTATGGAAGAAACATACTGCAGCTTGAAAGGGAAGTAATTTTCAACTGGACTGCAAAAGCCTCTGTAAACAAATTTTCTTTGCAATTATCAGATTTTATTCCTACTGAATTTTAAGTAACCTGTTTATTGTACCTCCTACAATATAGGCAATAGCCATTGAGGTTTAAAAAAAAAAGTATTACTGTACCAGTAAACCCTTGTTATTAGAGGGGGATAGGTTCCAAGGAATGGCATGAATAGGCAAAACCGCGAATAGCAACTTGTACTATTTTAGCGCAATACTGTATTCCTACACCAAACAACTGACCAGCTGCAGCAGCACTCATCCCCCTTATTAACTTATCAAACAATTCAACTTTCTTTGTCAGGGTCATCACTGACTTCTGCCTTTTACATTTCACTCCACTAGCATCACTAGCACTGACACTAAGGCAGTCTTTTAGGGGCCAATTCACACAGAAACACCAAAGTTTTGATAGTCCAACACAAGATGCTGCATGAGGTGACGCGTGTGAGGGAAAAGGCTCACAAGCTAGCCACCATAGCCAACATCTGCTTACAGCAAATCGTCTAAATCGCGAATCACAAACCCGCGAATGGCAAGGGTCTACTGTAATACAAACAATTTAACGAAGAAAATATCCTAAAAATGCATAACTGCAACTCAATCTCTCTCCTTATTGCCAAAATGTCCATTATCTGGTCCGAAATTATGGAAAAAATTTAAAATTGGGGGTAAGGAGCTGTAAACTGTCTGATCTCCACTATATTGTAGTTACTAATTTGGTAGCCATCCATAAGCCTATGCAAGAGAATACAGGCAGTGCTTAATTTATTTATCCAAATTAATGGACTAGAGTAGAGGTGCACTGGCTAGCCATACTTTTAATTTTTACTTTTGCCCTCTTCGCCACTGATTGGCTCGTTAGCTCATGAAGCGGTCAGTCACGTCTCTGTTACACACTGTTGGCAATTGCCGTACTGGGCATGCACTGGCTCCTGAATGTATCTGAAACTGCTTCAGTATTGGTCAAGTTTGGTCTTGAAAGAGCTTCTTACACTCTATGGCCGATTGTCCAAGACAAAAGGAGACTGATTCATATAAATTATAAAATTAATATACTTAGACACTGATGTTTCAAAGCAGACAATACCATCCTTGTAGAGTGACAAACTTCCACACATTGTAGTGAATGTACAGCAGTATTTCACCTCGAAGAGGCAACAGTCAAGATTGTTTTTCTTCATACACATCACTACGTGTCACACGTTATGCAATTCTGAGATTGCATCATCATATCTTGGAATATTGCAAGTTAATGCACATAACTTTTTCATAACAGTGCCAATGCAGGAAAAGCATTCAGGAAGTGACCATCATAAAACAGATCATTAATCATCGCATCGCGGTAAATGATAATTTTTTAACATCGTAAAACTGATTGAGCATCTACTTGTATAGATCCACTGTATAACGGTCATTGCCTGTATACCAAACAAAGTTTAGTATTGGAATTATTTTTCGGATTAATTTTATACCGATCTACTGCTCAGCAATAATTTTAGTACTGTATAGAAAGGTAATACTGTATCTACCTGAAATTAAGAGTTAAAAAAAGCCATAATACAGCATGCCCTTAAAATTCGCAGGGGGGTTGGGTCTCAAAATAGCCAATATTATTTGCTGACCTGGGGTGTGTTACATTTTTACTCGTGTGCAAAGAAATGTATATTTCCTATATGTGTTTGCCCTTCGGACAATTATTTCTTTTACTTGTACAGTCTCTCCTCGATACGTGACACAGGTGTCAATTCAATAAAATGTATACCCTTACTAAGGCAGAAAATTATAATAAAACATGTTTATATCCTTAGAACAACTGTATTTGCAATAACATTGCCGCACTGACAAGTATACTACGTGCTAGAACCATACTTCCACAGAAAATGGGCGGTATCTCAAAACTAAAGTTATCATTATTTGAAAGTGCACTGCTCCATTATTTTTCAACCAATATTTAAAAATGAAGATAGCTTTATAAAGAGGAATAAAAGGCCGATTTTGTTTTTATAAGTAAAATTTGTGATGTCTCGATTAAGTATGGAGTGTGAATTTTGTATTTTAAAATTTTCCGATATTTTTTGCCCCTATTTAGTGCTTGTTTGCCACAACAACGAAAACAGTTAGATCAAATGTTGGTAATAAAAAATGTAGGTGTGGATTTGATCATTACAGGGACCAATTTTCAAACATATATGATAGAAGATAAAGACGAAGTGAGATTATAGAAAAATAAATAAACTTTTGTAAAATTTCTTACTATAAATTTTCCCTCAAAATATATTTGATCAATCTGTCAAACTTACAGAATCTCTTAGTTAGGCAACCCAGCATAACACAAATTAAAATCAGGGAAGTCAGACAAAAATTAAATCACCTTACTTTGTAACAGGCGACAAACAACCTTAACAGTTTGATCAGGAGAAAAAAAATTGTGCTGTATTTTTCCAATAAAATCTGGGATATCTGGTGCACCAATAGAACAGACTAGGTAACTATTTTGCTGTTCCCTACTGGCCAATACATCAATCATTCCATTAAACCAACATACAGTATTTCAGTATACCTTTCCCCAAGTGGGTTCAGATAAGGAGGAAAATAACCAAAATCATGCATAAAGAAAATCCAATACAGAAGGAAAGCAGTGTACAGTACAGACAACTGCTTTCAAAACATCAGACTTTGATAAATTTTCTTACCTTGTCAGAACAGTTTGTCTATCAGGTTGGATATCCAACACAATCTTACGTATTTGTGGTTCAAATCCCATGTCTAACATGCGATCTGCTTCATCAAGGACTAGGTAGGACACACCACTTAGATCAATGATACCTGTAAGATTATAAGTACAGTATAGTGATTTGCAAAAGGTGAAACAACTGGTATTGCATCTCATTGTCACACTAGACTCCTCCAAGCCAAAGTAAAAGTAAATACACATTCATACTAAATGTAAAATCACAATGAGGTGTATCTCAATTTATTCAGCAATGTACAAGATACTTTAGTATTTTTTTTACTAGTCTATCTCTTGCTGTGTTACATAAAATAGGAGATTCCACATGTCTTATGCAAATCCCTGATTGTATAAAATCTGAGTCATTAAACATCACCCTGACTATGGATGTTTGTTTGAATACAAACTGCAGCTGAGAAAAAATGCCCCGCCCCCTCCTCAAGACTTACAGCCGAATGGCGACTTCAAATATGTCTGATTTCGTCCTGAGCGATATAACTTTTGTGTTTATTACATACTAGGACTTTAATTATACATAGAGAAAACAGTTACTTTTGTTAAAATTTAATAATTTGTATTGAAAAACTCACTCCATATAAACTTCAACACCATCTTTGATACATTTATCATTTCTAACAAAATATTATGACAAAAGTGTTAATTTTTGTACCTATAGTACCATACCCTATTTTCTTATGTTATTAAATTCAGTATTTGTGAATTCATGATTTATGACATTTCCAAGGACATAACCCTTGTGAATAAGGGGGAATAAGTGTATTCTCCAGTCCAAGTTGGTACAGGTATCCCTTGACTAGTGTTAATTCACCTAATATAAATTCAATTTAGGGATAAATAAATTTTTGACACCCTTACTCGCTTAACATTAGGTCAAAATTCGATTTAGCGACAGCTTGACTCACTGTGAAAGGGAATAAACTGAGGATGAGGTGGCCTGTGAGATGGCATGTTGTCAATGTTACAAGTAATGAAATTATAAAAGTTGTGGAAAAATCACTTCAATAAAAAAAATACAGTACTGTACAGTAAAATAAAAAACTATGAAATAAGAAAAAAGAAAAGCATGGGTGCGCATGTGTGGGAAGTGAATGTATGTGTGGAAGCAGTGAGATGTAACTGCTTCACCAACTCACCAGCCAAGCCCAGCCACGCTCTCCCTCCCCTGATGTGAAGTAACGGCTGTCAACCAGATGACTCCGAGACTTACGTACATAATAATAATAATAAACGGTTTATTAATAGAGTTGCAGCCGGTGGCTGAAAATATACAAACTTACATTTGATTTAGACATAATGATATGCATTGAATACATTTACAGGGCTGTACAGTACTTAAATCAGGAGTTGTTTATCATTTTAACAATAGATGGGATGGTGCTATTCGTATATCTATCAGTGTGGGCTATTATGGGCTGAATTTTGTTGTAGTGGCAGACTGCGAGAGGTGGGCGGGGGACTGCCGGTGGCAGGTGGCGGCGATGACTAGGATGGTGCAGTAGTCCACTGCCAAACCTTGCTAGTGCTTGGTGGTGGAGGTCACTGAGGGATGGCATTTCCAGGGTGGAGAGAGCGTTGATGTAGCCGGAGTAGTCTGCGCCGAGCAAGATTCTGCAGGCCCTTTTCTGTACCTTCTCTAGCTGACGTTGTTGGGTAGAGTTGAGAGAAGACGACCAGGCTGGTGACACATATGTTAGTTTGGGGAGAATAAAGGAGTTGTAGATAGTCCTCAGCTCTGGTGTGGGTGCCCCAAGTGACCTAAATCGTCGTAGCATGTAGAGTCGGTACGAGGCTGCCTTGATTGTATTGTTTACATGGGCCTTCCAGTCCAGTTTGTGGTCTATGGTAACACCCAGGAGTACATGCGTGCGTGCGTGTGCGTGTGTGTGTGTGTGTGTGTATACCGTGATGTCACACTGGGGGGAGAGACACGAGCGAGTCGGCAGTCCTCGGCAACGAAGTACAGCTTACTACAGTAAACCCCCATAAATCGGCATTAGATAACTTGGAATTTCATATAACTCGACATGGATGTGGTCTTGGGATATATTAGTATAACTCGGGAAAATCCAAGATAGGTAAAATTATCTGGGAAAGTCTTGACATATCTGGCCACCTGTATCACCTACCATGCCTGTGTCACCTACCATGCCTCTGTGTCACCTACCATGCATCTGTGTTACCTACTATGATGCTTCATTCTTCGCCTGCAATGCCGGTAAGTGTAACTTTTTTACATTTAGTAATTACATGTCCACATATGTGGGTCAAAGTATTAATAGTCAATAAAAAAGTCTTTTTTTTCCTAAAAACCAGTTTTTGTGATATAGCTCTGAATGCGATGTCAGCAACATATGTTACCTAGGTATGTTAATTCCTTGCTAATTCGCCAAAAACATCTGTACTGGGGGGGGGGGGTGAATTTCAGAATGAGCACTACGACTCTTGTTGTCTTGGTAGGGTTGTCAAAATCCTTCATTCTTTGTCATATTGTCTAACACAATTATGAAAGGATAGTTTTTTGATTGTACAGCTGTGACCAAAAAGAATTTGGCTGGCAGGGAGGGAGGGAGAGAGGTGATGCATGGGAGGGTAGGAATAGGTAGAGACTTAGCACAACTGCAAAGGCAAGAATTAAGTATGTGAATTTCTTTTCACACCACAAATTGGTTTTTTTCGTTTAATTATGAGGCAAGAGCACTTTACACTAATAATGTGCTGTAAATAACTGAACAAGTAACTACAAAAATGCAATAAAAATTGAATGTTTAAGGAGACCTTTCACAGCCACACTGATGCAACTCTGCCAAGTCTCTACCTACTCTCCTACCCTCCCATACACTAACTCCCTCCCTGCTGAACTCTTTTTGTCCACAACTGTACATCCAGTGACCAGACAGTACATCATCTGGTTTATGGGAAAGTAACAGCAGTAAGGATGAAAGGATGGAACCATATGACAAGTATTTCTATGTTTGCTCTTAGTTTTGACCACCCTGCTATTGTGGGAGAGATCCCACAGGACTGGCCGGCCCAACTCCCACGCAAAAAAATCAAGTTGCTTTTATCCAAAGCCAGTTGATGCACACATACTATATAACAAAATTTACAAACATTACTAAAAAAATTACCTTTCTCAGCAAATTCATTTAATCTCCCTGGAGTGGCAACAACAATTTCTGCCTTGGCATTAATTTTCCTTATCTGCTGAAGTTTGTCACCCTGACCATATACACACACACTGCAAAGATACAAATGATATCATTCTTTGTTTAAGTAAAGATATTTGCACTGAAAAAAAAAAATGTAATACAAGTGACTACAGTGCAGCATGCCCTGACAATTCGCAGACCTCGATTATTCATGGATGACACCCTAGATGTTCCCAAGAATGTCTAAGGGTAGTTCTAAAGTTGCTGGCATTTTCGCAGCCGGGACAGGGAGCCATTCATTCTAGAGACAGTAATTTCTTTTACCTATATTGTATATGTATGTGTGTGTGTGTGTGTGTGTGTGTAGCCTCACACACACAAAACAAAACACATACAAATAAATAATAATGGAACTCCAAAGCCTTTAGTATGTTTCAAAGCCTAGAAAAAAAAAATGGCTTCCATATGCCAAAGCCAGCTTCAGCCCCATGTTTGGCATATGTATTGGTATATGTATAGCATGTGTGTGATGGGTAATGTATGGGGTTGAATGCATCTGTACGGTGTGGGTGAAATGAATGAAATAAAGAGGACGATTTACAGCAGACCTATCTGGAGGTAAAAATATTGGAAGTGATGGTCCCATCTACTGTACATGCATGCATGCATAGTAAAATAAAAACATCAAAAGAAAGAAATTCACAGAGAATAATTCACAATTACTCAAAAAAGCAAGACATGGGTACAGAAGCAATTATTTTACCAAGGAGTTTTTAAGAAAGATTACCTAAGTAAGCAGTACAACACTGGTAAAACAGTAATACGGTGTCATGGGTTCGAGCCCTAGCTAATGGCAGACGTGGAAAGCGTGTTACCCCACATGACCCTATCAAAAATTTTAAATGCCTCACTATACTAACAGTGGACAATAAAGTTCAGAAAGTAAAACAGAACAGACCAACCACCCAGAAAGCTAGCAAGCTGATAAATGGTGAAACAGTAAATTATAATGAATCAATATGTCACATGTAAAGCACCTTTTATAAAAAATAATACACTAATACATAAAGTACAGATAATCCCTGCATCTCTACTTACCAATTTATATTTTCATACTGGTATTTGGACACCTCCTTTTCAATCTGCTGAGCCAATTCTCGAGTAGGTGCAACAACTAGGCAAGTTGGCCCTACACGATCCATCCTAGGGGTTGGCTGGGCAACAATGTGTAGCAACGCTGGCAAAAGAAAGGCCAATGTCTTTCCTGAAAGAGAAAATGCTATCAAACTGATTTCCACACAATATAATTTTCTTAAATTTAATGACATTTTAAGTACACTCATTGACTTTTTAAAACTAAAATTTTTTTTTTATTCTTGAAAGTACAACCTGACCTCACAAATTCGTGTCTCAGAAGTCCAGTTTTCCCCAAATCTGTACATTTTCATGAGCTTTACCCAATTACAGCGTTTAACGCTTGTCGGTACTGATTTAAGCTTAACAATAGGTCAAAATTCAGTTTAGTAATAAATTGACTCACTGGGAAGGGGGAAAACTAGGGATGAGGTGGCCTGTGAGATGGCTATGCATGTTGCCATTGTAACTTGTACTGGTAATGAAACTATAAAAGTTGTGGAAAAATCACTGGTTTTCATGCCAGAAGTACAGTAAAATGAAAACGAAGGATAATGTCGGCCCTCTTAAGGATGAAAACAACGTGGCCCTGGAGGATGACAAACAAACAGCTGAAACTTAAATGAATACTTTGCATCAGTATTTACATATGAGACAATGGATAGCATGCCAATTACAGATGATATCATCAAAAGGAAAGTAGCCAGCTTGAAAAAATTCAAAGCCCTTGGAGTACATGGAGCACAGACCAAGGTGATATAGGAAGTGGCAAACAAGATTTTCACCTCACTTAGATTATTATTCGGGAAATCCTTGCATCAAATTAAAGTGTGGACGGACTGGAAATTAGCCATCACCCCCCCCCCCCCAATATAAAATAAGGGTAGGAAAAGTGCAGCAGAAAACTACAGGCCTATCAGCCTAACATGCAAGCTCTTTGAGAAGATTCTGACAGATGCCATCATCCATCACCTGACTGAACACAGTCTTATCGACGCATCAAAACAGTTGTTTCCTGGAATGAAAATCCTCTCTGACATACTTAATCACATTCCTTGAATCGATTACAGAAAATGTGGACCAAGGCCCACCAGTAGATGTGTTGTTCATGGACTACTCCAAGGCGTTTGACAAGGTCCCACATGCACGACTAGCCTCTAAGATTCAGGCACATGGCATCACAGGTAATAAATGGAGTACATTCTGAATGGAAAAAGGTTCTTAATGGAGTACAGTTGCGGATATGTGTTCCTACACCCCGTGTCTCCAAATGGCAAATTATATGATCTATAGCATCCCCATCCACCTATCACATCTGTCTTTACATGACCAATACCAATTCATTCAAAAATATTAATATATTACCGCAATGGTGCCGTTTGGAGATACAGGTTTCCACAAAGGGTGTAGGAACACATTTCTACAACTGCACCACCTTGTTTTATGATCTACATAAACAACATAGATGAAAATATATCGAGTCACATACTCAAGTTTGTGGACGACATGAAAATATAAAGCGATATCTCCATTAGCCAGAACAATTGGTGCAGAAAACTTCCGGGAATGAGAGATTTCCGTAACGAGCCAACAACGCAAGACGACGCAGTATCGGATTTCCAGGACGTTAAACGAATTTTTGGTCTCTAAGTTTAGCGACGTAGTACAGAAATGACGTTAAGCAGGACGACATTAAGCGCAGACTTACTGTATCTGAACCTGTTCCAGTGTTGGTCAAGTCTGGTCTTGAAAGAGCTCACACTCCGTGCTATCGCAATATGCTCTGGCAGATTGTTCCAAGAGTTCACAATTCTCACTCCAAAAAAGTTTGCCCTCACAGTTTTCTGAACTTGTGGCTTCTTCAAACTTGAGCTGAGACCCTTTGCAGGGCAGGTATCTGCCAGCTCTAGGTATGGACACTTGACTGAGTAGTGTCCTCTTGAGATGTTTATGCACCTCAATTAGGTCACCCCTTGCCTATCTGTAGTATAAGCTAGGCAGTTTATATGACAGATAGGCAAGAGGCGACTTAATTGAGGTGTATAAACATCTCTCGGGCACTGCTCAGTGATGTTACGCACCACCTACACGAGAAGAACATAACTACAAGCTAGCAAAATTATCATGCAAAACAAATATAAGCAAAAAATTTTCACACAGAGGGTGGTAGAACTATGGAATGGTTTACCAGCCCAAGCCGTGGAATCAAGAACAGGACTGGGCTTCACAATAGCCTTTGACATAATTATCAAGAACAATAAAGGGATCCTACACATGACAATGGCCTCCTTACTTCTGCATGTCCACCTCTAGTGGGTAACCATTAGGTAAATAAGGTAAACACTCTAAGGTGGCCTAGAAATATATAAAATGTAAAACTAAAAATTAAGAAAAATGAAGAGTATGGGTGTGTATGTGTGGGAAGTGCACTTACGTGTGGAGGCAGTGGGCTGTAATTGCGTTGCCAGCCCAGCCACGCTCCCTCCCTTAGTGATGTCATGGCATACACTTATTGCAGTACAGCAGCAGCCACACTTCTCTGAGTCAACTGGGTGACTGCCAAGCTGAACTGTGTCACGTCACCCAGAGGATGGTTTGGGTGTGAAAAAGAGCTATTTTTTTACATAAAATATGTGACTGCATTTTATGACATGCTATGTATCAATTTTATTGTTTATCATAGTAATTTGGGCTTATTTATGACATATGCAATATGACATTTGTTCAAATTAGGCTAACTTTGTGATCACTAAATTGTTTATATAAAGTGGAATAAGTGTCAAAGAGCTGTCCAATAAATATTTAGGGTTTTTAGCAAATGATTAGCAAATTTTCCTATGTTTTTTAATGCTTATTCCACAAATCCATGCCCTTTGGAAATTCAGCCACAGTGGGATACCAATTAGCACAAACTTGCATTGTGCAAGGTGGCAGAGTCAAGAGCAACACACTCACCCTTTTTTGAGTGTAATTTTATCTCTCTACTAATGGTAACATATGTGTTTTACAATGGTGATCACACTGGAATCTTTTTAGTTACATTCAAGAACCCAAGCAAGCCCAATATATTTATCAATAGTATGCAACAGAGAACTGATAGACTGCTAGAAAAGCTAGTAAGCTAACAAGAGGATAAACAAAAACTCAAACTTGATCAACAAAATCAAGGAGTACAGGAACCCAACCTTGAAAATGACTAACTGGTTTTTACTTTTCCCTAAACTGCCTTTCTGTAATCATATATATGTAACTTGATCCATTCCCAGCTATATACAGTAGTCCCTTGCCAACCACAGGGTTAGGTTCCTTAAAAGCCCTGTGGTTAGCAAGACTAAAGGCTTATGGGATTAGGTTCCATGGCCATGGATAACACTCATCAAAGCCTAACTAAGTTGTCTGTTCCTTCTTTAAACAATATTTGAACAGTATTGTACATTTAATTCAATTTGAGTCAAATACATATAAATTAGATAAACACTTCTTACATCTGTGGGAGTTTGTCCACTATCGTGGAAGGAGGAGGGGAGCATGCTCCTGTCCCGTGTCCTGAGTGAAACGATTGCCAAATAACAATGTAGAGTAGAACGTCGATTTAAAGCAATTCAATTTAAGATCTTTTATTTAAAGCAACACCCACAATTAAGAACAATATTTTAATTTAAAGCAAATCTTTCCTATTTTGCACGAGTCAATCTGGTGCATCATATTTTAAAATTCGTGCCTAATGTTTCACTGGGTGCGCTACACTGTCCTAAGGGCAAAGCTGTACTGTACATGTATTCAAAATAATGTACTAAATGATTACTAAAATTTTTATCTAGTGCAAACTATAGCATGATTATATTCAAATTAACCACTATCTTATAAGAATTCCAGCAATATAAATTATATTCTTCCCGGTCACTTCTGTGACATTTTATAAAAAAAAAAAAAAAATCAATCTAAAGGACATAAATAAACAAATAAATACTTCACTAGACCTTCAGCGCCAACTGTCAAACATGTCACTGTCACCTCCCCTTCCTCCCTCCCCCCTCCCAGCCAGGGTTTGGTGGTTATACAGTAGGCTTAAGTTTTTATCTTATATAATATCACAGACTAAAGTTAGGAGAATATAATTTGCATTGCTGGTATCCTTGCAAGACAGCGAATAATTTGAATAAAAATGTCATATATTTTGCACAAAAGATAAAAAATTTGGGCATTTGTAATTAGAACTAAAATTTGTATGTCTAATGCCAACTATAGCATGATTATATTCAAATTAATCACCATCTTATAAGAATTCCAGCAATGTCAATTATATTCTCCTAGGCCAGTTCAGTGACATTTTATAAGAGAAAAACTTAGTCACTCTTAAGGACAGATAAATAAATAAGCACTAGACCTTGGTATCAACTCACCCCCCCCCACAATCTTCTGATCGCTAGCAAGCAGCCCATTTCACGTCCCATAATTTTAACTGTGTTGATTTATGAGTGTTTGTTTTAACATAATACAGTGGTCCCTCGGTTAACGAGCACAATCCGTTCGAGAAGGTTGCTCGTTAACCGAAACCATTGTTTCAATGGGTTTTTGGTTCCAGCTCACTGAAAATTGCCTAAATTCAACAAAAAAGGTAGAAAAGTACACTTACTTTGAGGTGTGTATGTAGAAGGCTCCTGGATGATGATGATGATGATGAGAATTAGAATGAGGGTGGAGGAGAAGGGAGAAGAGAAGTCACCCCATGGCGCCATTTCACCCATAAAATTTTAGTTCTCTTGGTGTAATTCAAGATTACTTTCTTTAAATCAACACTGCACTGCATTATATATTGTCAATATGTAAAATAAATTTGAAAATGACCAATAATTTGCTTGCAAACACAGAAAAAAAGCATTTAGTTGAAGAGAGTCTCAAGGAAGATGTTACCTCCACTGAAAAGACACAAAGACTGACGCCTGTATGCTGTGTTGGCAGGCTGGATGGCATGCCACAAACTAGTGACCCTACCTTCAATTATGTTCAATAATTGTTAAAATGACTAAAAAATTTAAAATTAAACGATTAAAATGATTGAATAGTATAAACTTCTTGATATTTATTAAAAGGGTAAGGAATTTAAGCCCTAGAACCGATTACTGTATTGGTGGACTAATACTACAGCTGGTGGACCGCCAAATGCAAGCTAAAACATTTGGAGGTCGGCTCGTAAGAAACTCGTTAATCGAGGGATTGCTCGTTAACCGAAGTTAAGAATCTTATGGAAGGTAACTTGTTAACCGAGGCGCTCGTTAACCGAGGGACCACTGTACTACAAAAAACAATGTTTTGTTATTCTAGGAGATGGGCTGAGGTGCATCTGGGTAGACTCTCAGTCTTTTTAGTATTTTGTGTTTCTCTCGAGTACCAAACTAAATTATTCCATTGAGACAACACTTCGATTTAGTGCGAATTCAGTTTAAAGCCACCTCGCTTGGAACGTATCTCTTTTCTTTGATTTATTAGTATTTTTATTTATTCCTCACATTTACAGAAGAACACACTAGACCGCAGAGGGATAAAGATGCCACGCTAATCCGTGGATACATAAAACTAAATGCCATGGTTGGTGAAATGGTAGATTGAAAATCATGGATACATGGAATCAGCGGATAGGAAATATGCAGTAGGCAAGTGTCTACTGTATTACCCAATTACACAAGGAATACATAAAACTTACCAGTGCCTGTTTGTGCAATGCCAATCATGTCATATCCCTGCAGTAAGACTGGCCATGACTGACTCTGTATAGGAGTTGGATCCGTAAAACCCTGTCGTTCTATTTCTGCCAACATTTTAGGATATGGTCCAAAAGCTTGCTTGAAGGTGACCACAGGATTTGGTATAATCTTATCAGACCCACCTTCATCAAAGTGTGCTGTCATCTTAAAGTTCTTCTCCCTGCAACATGAAAACTCAAATTACTGTACATAACTCATTGAAAGCCAATTTCCAGTGGATAACTGTTGTCTATACAGCTATCAATAGTCAGCATTGTTCAACTACTGACAATGAATAATTTTAATATTTGTACCAGATTTTAAATCTCCCACAAAAACATATTTAAAATGTTAAGTTGCTGAGGCCCTAGACCTCCAGCCTATATCCCACATTTCATGCAGTAGCTGGTATCAGGAACAGTCTCAAATTTTTAATGCACTATTCATTACCTCACTGCTATAGCATAACAATTGATTCTGCAATTAGGAGAGGGCAAATACCATTAATGATGGGAGCATCTGTGTTGTTCTTGACTACAGCCACCTTGTATTGACATACCAAGTTTTATGTTTAATTTTTTAGAATGAGAAAACATATTACCTTGCCCTGCTTCCAAAAGTCCCACTGACACTTCTGACAATCATTGATAAACTCTTTTAAGCAATATTAAAAAGAGCCAATAATTAGAACTACTATATGTACATTACAAGAATTTGGAACAGTTCTCATCAACAACATTTCATGGCCAGGATTAGCTGTGATTACCTGATGGCAACTCCTCAGTCTCTTGCAGCCTCTCTATGTTTGGAGATGGGTACCAACCAGAGCAAGATATCCACCCCAAGCCAAAGTACTGGTGCACTAGCAAACATGATGCTATAGTAAAACGAGTTAAATAACATTGGGATGATCCACCACAACAAGCTTCAGAGACACCCTTCCCTGCATAACATGGCATTGTAACTGACCATGGTATTAAGAGCTTGATGATGGAGCAGCGACTCAGGGCACTACATGAGTTTGGGGTCCTGTGCTATCAAACATAAATACTAGCTTGTAAACTGCTCATCCGCTACTCTGTTCAGGCAAAAACACCAACCCAGAAAAGGCAGCAGAGACCAGGGGAAAGACACAACTCCGATATCCCAGTTGCCATCAGGTAAATGTGAAACAGGTTTTATAACTCCATTAATTTAAAATACAATTAAAACTGATGACCAAGCATGAAAAATTATAACCCATTTAAATGATAAATGAAAGGAAGGTACAGCATGCCCTTAAAGTTGCTGGGGTTAGGTTCTCAAAATGGCCGTGAATAGCCAGATCCGCAAATAACATTTGCTGGCTAGGAGAGGGGGAGGGGAAACACTTTTACTCGTGTGCAAAGAAATGTATATTCCCTTTATGTGTTTGCCCTTTACAATTATTTCTTTTGCCTGTGTTGTTCTGTATATATTTGTGTGTGTGTCTACACACACACACCCATATATACAATACAGATAAAAGAAATTACTGTACTCTCTCTAGAACGAATGGCTCCCTGTCCCAGCTGAAAAAAAAGACTAACTTTAAAACTACCCTTAGACATTCTTGGGTACATACAGGGTGTCTTCTGCAAATAATTGAGGTCTGCAAAATGTCACGGAATGCTGTATATTAAATACCAGAACTACCACTATCCACACCTAGCCCTATGATCAGAACATATGGATACCTCTGAATAAAAATTCCCTAGATTTCAGGTAATTACACCAATGTTATTTACAATATATTATGACATCCCAAGCAATCCCACGATGCACTGAATATTGAGATAGGTTATATGTATAGCAAAGTACAATAGCATTATAAGAAATGGAAAGGGGGGAAGGGTGAGATACCAAGCCAAAGAATATAAGAGTGAGATGTGCTGAGGGATAAGACTGGAAATGCAAAGATGAGGTTGAGGGCAAAGTACAGTGGCCCCTCGGTTAACGAACTCAATCCGTTCCAGAAGGTCGTTCGTTAACCGAAACGTTCGTTAACCGAAACCATTGTTTCAATGGGTTTTTGGGTAATTGGTTCCAGCTCACCGAAAATTTCCTAACTTCAACAAAAATGGCGGAAAAATTTACTTACTTTGAGGTGTGTATGTAGAAGGCTCCTGGATGATGGTGATGATGTGCATTTGAAGTGGGAGGTGCAGGAGGAGAAGGGAGAAGAAAAGGAAGTGGAGGTGGAGGAGAAGCATTTTACTGCTTCTTGGAAGGTGAGTCACCTTCCATGAAAATGTCAGGAACCTCTGGACTGACAGATTCTCCACCATGAACATCCTCTCTCCTTCTTGAAGTGGAAGGCTGAGGGCTAGCATCTTGTTCCCTCTGCCTTTTACTGAAGAAAGTGTCAATTGTGGTCTGTGGGGCATCTGTCCTCCTCACCATTAACTTATGTTTAAAGAAGGAGACCACTGAGTCCTCAACATGACACAAAGTTAGTTCAGTTTTTTCCACTTCTGGGTGCTTTGAAGCCAGTTCCCTGAACTTCTCCCAGTGGTAAATCACATCTTTCAACTGTTTAGTTGACATATGGTCATCACTTTCAATTTCCTCCTCACCACTGTCAGCCTCTACCCGTAACATCTCATCCAGTTCCTTCAAGTCATTAGGAGTAAGTTCCTCCTCATGAGACATCACAAGCTCTTCCACATCCTTCTCCTCCACTTCAAGACCCAATGACTGACCAATGGACACAATCTCCTGGTCCAACTCTGTGTCATCCTCAAATCCCTCAAAATCATGGACTACTGATGGCCACAGTGCTTTCCATGAAGAATTGAGGGTTCTATTGGAGACTTCTTGCCATGATGACACAATCAATTTTACAGCCTCCAGGACGTTGAATTGTGTCTTCCAGAACTGTTTCAGTGTTAGTTCAGGATCAATGGAAGTTGCCTGATGACACCTCCTAAACATTTTCTTCATGTACAACTTCTTGAAGTTGCTGATCACATTCTGGTCCATTGGCTGTATGAGTGATGTAGTGTTTGGAGGCAAAAACAACACTTTCACAAAGTCAAATTTATACTCCAAATTTCTGGCAAGGTCAGGGTCATGACCAGGAGCATTATCCATGAGGAGAAGAGCCTTTAAAGGAAGTTTATTGGTGGTTAGGTAGCTCTTGACAGAGGGGCAAAACACATCAACAGCCCATTCATTAAAGAACTGTCTTGTCACCCATGCCTTACGGTTGGACTTCCAATAAACTCCAAGCATTGTTCTTACCACTTTCTGTTGCTTGAACACCCTGGGGTTTTCAGAGTGGTAGACAAGCATAGGCTTCAGTCGGAAATCCCCTGAAGCATTGGCACCAAGCAATAGAGTGAGACGGTCTTTCATGGGTTTATGCCCAGGTAAAGAGGCTTCATCCTTGGTGATGAATGTTCTTTTGGGCATCTTTTTCCAGAACAGCCCAGTTTCGTCAACATTGAACACTTGCTGTGGAAGATAATTTTCTTCTTCCATCAGTTTTTTAAATTCAATTAAAAACTTTGCTGCCCCTTCTTTATCAGCACTAGCAGCTTCACCATGCCTAACAACACTTAAAATGACACTTCTTTTCTTAAATTTTTCGAACCAGCCTTTGCTAGCCCGAAAATCTTCAAATTCTGTTCCTGAAGAACTAGGTTGATCTGTCTTTAAATGTTCATAAATCTCCCTGGCTCTTTCACAAATGAAATCACCAGAAACTGAATCACCTTTCATCTGTTTTTCCCTAATCCAGATGATAAGTAACCTCTCAGTTTCTACGATTAGGGATCTACTTTTAAACACTCTTGTAGATTTGTCTCTCACGTTCACTTCCTTAAATTTGTCTTTTTGTGCAAGAATTGTCGACACAGTTGATGCCGACATGCCATATTCTTTGCATAGCGCATTTGATTTAATACCTTGTTCGTGTTTTTTTATTATTTCCTGTTTTATTTGGATTGAAATCACTTTTCTTGATCTCTTAGGCCCCATGCTGGATTCAAACAATGGCAACACGTATTTTTCAAAGTTAAACTAGCTGTAAATAAAGAATATTTTCTTTAAAATAACACTGCACTGCACTATATATTGTCAATATGTAAAATAATTTTCAAAATGACCAATAATTTGCTTGGAAACACAGAAAAAAAAGCGTTTAGTTGAAGAGAGTCTCAAGCAAGATGTTACCTCCAGTGAAAACAGAGAGAGACTAATGCCTGTTTGCTGTGTTAAGAGGCTGGATGCCCCGCATTAAACTAGTCACTTTACCTTCAATTTTGTTCAATAATTGTTAAAATGACTAAAAAATTGAATATTAAACTTTTAAAATTATTGAATAGTATAAACTTCTTGATATTTACTAAAATAGTAAGGAATTTAAGCCCTAGAACCGATTAATGTATTGGCGGACTGATACTAAAGCTGGTTGCCCGGTCAGTGCAAGCGAAAACATGTTGAGGTCGGTTCGTAAGAAGTTCGTTAAGCGAAATTTTTTTCGTTAAACGAATTGAAGATCCTTATGGAAGGCAGTTCGTTAATCGAAATTACGTTAACCGAGGTGTTCGTTAAACGAGGGGTCACTGTATTGTTGATGAGAGTACAGTTCTAAAGAATAAGTGGTTGTACAGTAATCTTTGATGTATCTCATAGCCTATCTCTAGCATCATGACTTAGTTCATTGTCTGCTGACATTTTACAAGTCTGTTCACTCATTCATTGCTGTTTTTGCATACAATCTGAGTGTGCAGTACAGTACTACAGAAGAACCTCGATAATACACGAGATAGGTTCCAAGAGAGGTAGGTAGCTTTAAACCGAATTCGCACCCTGCAAATCGAAGTGTTGTTTCAATGGAAGAATTCAGTTTGTTACTTGAAACACAAAATACTAGAAAGACAGAGTCTACCCAGATGCACCTCAGCCCATCTCTTAGAATAAACAAAACATTGTTTTTTGTAGTATTATGTTAAAAGAAACACTCCTAAATCAACACAACTAAAATTAAGGGATACGAAATGGTCTGTTAACTGGGTGGGAAGATAGGGGGTAGAGGGGGGGGGATAGGTGATATGTTTGGCAGTTGGTACCAAGGTCTAGTGCTTATTTATTTATCTGTCCTTAAGAGTGACTGAGTTTTTCTCTTATAAAATGTCATTGAACTGACAAGGGAGAACATAATTAACATTGCTGGAATTCTTGTAAGATAGTGATTAATTTGAATAGAAACATGCTGTAGCTTGCATTGGACATACAAATTTTAGTTCTAATTAAAGAATTTTATTACAAAGAGAATTTTTTTTTATACCTTGTGCAAAATATATGACATTTATATTCAAATTATTCACCATCTTGCAAGGATTCCAGCAATACAAATTATATTCTCCTAACTTTAGTCTGATATTATATAAGATAAAAACTTTAAGCCTAAAACACCAAACCCTGGCTGGGAGGGAGGGAGGGAAGTGACAGTGACATGTTTGACAGTTGGCACTGAAGGTCTAGTGAAGTATTTATTTGTTTATTATGTCCTTTAGCTTGAGTTTAGGTTTTTTGCTTATAAAATGTCACAGAAGTGACTGGGGAGAGTATAATTTACATTGCTGGAATTCTTATAAGATAGTGGTTAATTTGAATATAAACATGCTATAGTTTGCACTCGACAAAAATTTTAGTAATCCTTTAGTGAATTATTTTGAGTACATGTACAGTACAGCTTTGCCCTTAGGACAGTGTAGCGCGCCCAGTACAACATTAGGCGCAAAATTTTAAACATGATGCGCCAGATTGACTCGCATAAAATAGGAAAAATTCGCTTTAAATTAAAACATTGTCCTTAATTGTGGGTGTCGCTTTAAATCAATAATCTTAAATTGATGTTCTACTGTACTGCCATTAAATCGTAAAAAGTGATTACTGTTACATATACTGTAATGTACATTCAGTAAGTGTGAAAGTACCATATGTACAGTACAGGTTGTACCTCTCTAGTCCGGCATTCCGTGGTCCGGAAACTCCCGTGGTCCGGAACGATTTTAGTTTGTCCAATAGGTAGATAGGCAGTGGTTTTTTTTTTTTTTACTTATCTGAATTATTATTATTATTACAGGAGTATTAAATTTTTGCCCCTCAGGCCCCAATGTGGGTCAGTGACCTATGCCCGGGTGGGCTAATCCCCTTAAAAAAAAAAAAGCCGCGGGAAATTAAGGTTTGTTTACATCCGGCAGTTCGGCTGCTCTCTCTCTCTCTGCTTGTCTATACAGAGTACAACATTTAACCCTTCAATATATATGAGCAGTAAATAAGTGTTGCTTTCATATTCTTATGTAGAGTAATGACGATATATTTTCACATGTGCGCACTTACATACGAGCAGTCTCACTTTTTTTTTTACCATTAATGGTTAGCTACTTATATTGTTCCATTTATTAACATTAAATAACATTACAGGTACTTCAAGCAACCATATTCATTTTTTACATTAATTTTACTACAGCTAAACTCAGGGTCTTATTTTCTTCAGTTTTATATGTAGAACCAATCAGTCACTGGTTTCGTAAGCTTTAACATAAACAATGCCGGCAGCCGTCTCGTCTCCTCTAATATTCCACGTATTATTAATAAATTGTATTGTTAATTTTGCACACACGTACATTAATTCAATAAAAACAAATTCAGAAACATTAATTAAAATATATATGAACAGTAAATAAGTGTTGCTTTCATATTCTTATGTAAAGTAATGATGATATGTTTTCACGTGTGCGCATGCGCACTTACATATGCGATCTCTCTTTTTCTTTACCATTATCGTTAGCTACTTCTATTGTTCCATTTATTAACATTAAATAACATTACTTAAAACAACCATATTAATTTTACTACAGCTACAACAAAGCTCTTATTTTCTTCAGTTTTATATGTAGAACCAGTCAGTCACTGGTTTTGTAATCAACGAAAACAATGCTGTGTCATTTCCTCGTGTGTTTCAATATTCTACGTATTATTAATGAATTGTATTGCTCATTTTGCACACAAACATTAATTCAATAAAAAAGACATTCAGTAATAAACAATAATGAATCTTTTGTACATAAGAGAAATGACGCTGTTTACACGATTATGCACGTTGGCAGGCCGTTCAAACCCGTCGAAAATCAAGTTTCCGCCGTCAAAATTTTTATTTATTTATTTTTTGTGTTCCAATAAAATACGTTAAGAATTAAAAACTCGCGAAATTTGGGAAGCTACTATACGACATTTAACCCTTCAATATGTCTTCAAAGAGACCATGATGCAGAGAAAGTGGTGCTAGTGCTTCCAGGCATAAGCACAAGTCACTATCTATCCAGGAAAAGGGTGAATTTCCATGGTCCGGCACCAGTCAGGTCCCGAGGTTGCCGGACTAGAGAGGTACAACCTGTAATATGCATAGCAGAGCGGACAGTGCATGCAAATGTGTAGAGGGTGTTACGTACAGTATGCAGTGCATGTTCAATCCCTCATTCAGGGAAGGAGAGGATAGTGACAGTTAGTAACAGCTGCTACAGGAGATTGTACAGGACAAAGACAGGTGATCCTGTGTGATCATATCACCATTTGGCCTGTCTGCATCACAAACTCAAGATGACAGCATCTTGCTGGTTAAGTTAGTACAGGTACTCCTCGACTTACGACAGCCCGGACACACGACCGCCGTAGTCGTATAAAATATTTTTCAAATTACGTATTTTCTAGTACCGAAATGTTTCTGTCCCGTACGACAGAGTGGGCTGGGCCGCCTCGTGGTGTACAGCATCCACACCGTAGCCCGCTCAGTTGGTGTTTAGCCGTCGCTGTCATTAGTGATCGCACTGTGTACTGACAAAATTTTTGTTTCTAATTCCCTTTAAAATGGATAGCAAGCGTAAAAGTCAGAGTTTTCGTGGTGCTGATAAGAAAAGGAGACAGTCAATTACTTTTGAGATGAAAATTAAAATAATAATGCAATATGAAAATGGAAAAACGGTAGCAACGATTTCACGCGACCTTGGCTTCTCTCACTCGACGATATCAACAATTTTGAAGGACAAGGCAGAGGCATTTGCTACTATTAATAAGGGGATGCAAATGTTTGAAGAAATGGATCAAAATGTCGAGCGTTTTGCAAAAGTTGACAGACAGATCCAAGATGCACTTGCTTGCTACAGGGAGATTTACAATGAAAAGAAAAGGCAAACTGTGCAGTCTAAATTGAACATATTGTATATTTTAAGAAGTCCCCCACTGCTGTCTCTTCACTCTCTAAAGATGATCCAATACTTTCAACAAGCAAGTATGTTAGCCTGTCTGAAGAAAGCAAAATTAATGACCCACACAGCCCTGTCTCCTCTTCCTCTGCTTCATCCAATTAATGTAGTCTCCATGTTAAATTAAAAAATTATTGAGGCCCCATGTGCATTCAGCTGACTACATTAAAGGTAAGTGCACAGTAACACTTCATTCATTTTTCAGTATTGATTACTTTTACTGTACCGTATTTCATTTTAGAATTTCTATGTATTATTTTCGCGTTTTCGACTAACGATCAATTCAACTTGCAACCAGGTCGTCGTTCCGGAACCCTGTCGTAAGTCAAGGAGAGACTATATAGCATATACAGTAGTTTAATTTGCTTATTTACAATATATTGTATGAATACAGTAATGTGTGCATAAATAATTGCAGCTCTGAGCCTAACTGCAGTCTAAAATGGAATCACTCACCAATGCCCCAAAAAATTCCAGGATGAGAAATTTGTCTCAAAACTCATAAATCTTTTTAACAGAGAACCGCTCTGCATCAATATTCCGATTAATGAGGATTGATTGTGGTAATAACATCCCTGCCAAATTAATCTAAAAGTTTAGTAGGCTAAAAACAAAATACAAATAGCATAGAACTTTCATAAAACCATTTAAACATTAAGATAAAACTCAAAGCTTGTGTAGAAGGCAGGGTTCCTCCGAAAAGGAGAGGATGTCCCCCCCCCCCAAGCATTCAAAGAGGCACTTACGATGAACATCTCTAAGACTAAGGCACTCTACCAGGAGGAGTCGAACATTCAATGGGATCAAGCAGTCACCACAATGGGGAGGGGGCACGCTTTCCATTAAAAAACCATGTGTGGCCAATGCAGTGACTAGCCAAAGCGGCACGACAGTCCCTGATATATCCAAAAAAATTACTGTAGTACAGATCTATTAAAACCTGTACAAATGACCTTTGTTCATTTACCTAGTTTTTGAGAATTCCAATGTTTATATTTTCAATCAATAAAATTCATAAATTTGCCAGACATTAAAATACTGCTCTCCCTCAATAAGTAAAATTCAAGAATTTTCCTAATACTGTATTGAAAAATATTTCATAACATGAATCCTTTCTCATGATTATTCACCCTTATTAGGCATTATTCAAGTGCAATGACTTTCATTGCTTTATTGATATGGGGTATTGAATTATTATTATTTTTTTTAAATCCCTTCACCTGCACACTTTGGGTAACAATGACCTTTCCTCTCATTAGGTATCAAATATTTAACTCACCAGTTTTCCAGATACTTTTCACTCACCTTTATTATTATACAAACGGTACAAGGACTGAACCCCAAGTCTCTCAGGAAACATATTAAACAATTAGTTAACATTAATAAAATAATCACAAACCTGAACCTCTGCACTTCTGCATAACTCATGTTAGCTATTTCAGGGTCTTCAATATACAAATTCTTCTCTATAGGTGGTTGAACAGCCCAACGTTCCTTTTCAATCCTCTCCTAGAGTGAAAAAAGTTGAATATGAGGTGCAGTCCCCCCAAAACACTTTCATTACCCAAGAGGGGAAAATGTGGTTTGTGGTTCTGGGAGCAGTTAATCCATCAGTTTTAGAACAGGTTAGTATAGTTGACCACAACTACAGGGTACCGGTAAACAGTGGTTCTTCTTTAAATGTCGGGGATGTGTTCCAGAGAAACCCGACTTAGGGTGAAATATTTTATGAGGAATTTTTCCCCATAAGAATTAATGTAATTAGGGGTATATGTATTCCAACATGTACACCATCAGTAATACTACTTTACAGTTCAGGATGTGTTCCTAGAGAGAGGACTTACAGCAAATCAACCTTAAATTGGGTCATTATAACAATGTATACAGTATTTTTTGGCCTGAATGGACAGTTTTTCAGTTGGTGGTGATGTACAAAAGCCAATAAATAACATTTTGTATCTGAATTGACAGTTGTAAAACATGAACTGATAAATATAGTAACAAATAATGTAAGAGACATACAATACAGTACTTTGAGTTCGAGCATTCAACTTGGACACTCAACACAGTGTATGCTCTAACTCACACACAACACAAGATATAGATATATATATATAGATATATATATATATATATATATATATATATATATATATATATATATATATATATATATATATATATATATATATATATATATATATATATATATATATATATATATATATATATATATATATATATATATATATATATATATATATATATATATATATATTATATTATATACAGTGTAACCTCTTTTACACGGTCAATTGAACCCACGGAGGCCCGCTAGAAGCTGGAAACGCGAAACTGAACAACAGAACATATGGGATTAATTGAAATAGAGACTGGGCCAACCTCAAACTCCACTTTTTCAGACACAAACCCACTGCAGTAAAAATAACATCTTAATTTTATGATGGTATGCACACGATTTAATAATTAAAAGAAATATCAATAATATTAGGTTTTTAACACTTACATTAGTAGAAAAGATAGCTGGGCACACGGATGGAGGGTTGGTTCCAGGCAGAGGACAGATTATTGGCCCTCACCTGTATCACTTGTATCACTATCCACCACAGAGGCTTGCAGGGCCTCTTTGTCAAACCCCCAAAGTCCACATAAGTCCATATCCTCACTATCACTGACTTGGGCCGGCTGTGGTGGGTGGCGGGTAAACAACTCGGTAATGTTTTGATGACTGGCGACGTGATGCGCACCCTGCCCGCACCGCCTCACAGATATGAGTGGATGCACCGCCAAAGTAAGAATCTGCCCTGACGGGTACAGCGAAATGTAGAAACGCCAAGCAAAAACTGAAACGTGTATATATATATATATATATATATATATATATATATATATATATATATATATATATATATATATATATATATATATATATATATATATATATATATATATATATATATATATATATATATATATATATATATATATATATATATATATATATATATATATATATATAAAAAGAGATATATATCATACATATATATATATATATAATCTATATAATAATATATAATATATATATATATATATATATATATATAAATGAATAAGATAGATAGAGATCATATCCATATCTATATATATATATATATATATATATATATATATATATATATATATATATATATATATATATATATATATATATATAGATAGATAGATGATATAGATATAGAGATCTATATCTATCTATCTATATTTATATCTATCTATCTACTATATCTATATATATACTATATATATATATATATATATATATATATATATATATATATATATATATATATATATATATATATATATATATATATATATATATATATATATATATATATATATATATATAGTAAGTGCTTATAACGAACGGATCCTACTACGAATATTCCTATAACGAACGGTTTTACCTATAAAATTGAGAATGCTATAACGAACAAAACAACTATAACGAACGAAACTCCTACAACGAAAATTTTTTTTTTTTTTTACTAATTTATTGTTTTTTATTACAAGTATTAATGATATTCTTTATTTCAGGGGTTTAGATGCATATTTATGCACTTTTTTACAATTTTACAATTTTATATTATATTTTTCAGTGTTAAGTGGTTGTATTTGGGGGCCTGGAACGGATTAATCCTATAACGAACGAATGCTATAACGAACAAGGTTCTAGAACCAATTAGATTCGTTATAGCATACCCCACTGTATATATATATATATATATATATATATATATATATATATATATATATATATATATATATATATATATATATATATATATATATATATATATATATATATATATATATATATATATATATACACACACACACACACACACAGTAATACCCCACTTTACGCGTTTCTTGTTAACGCGGTACCCTGCCAGAACCGGAATTCTCACTTTACGCGGTGCATCTACTCATATATGCGGAGAGCGGCTGGTGGTCCTGCCGCGCCGCCATTTTTGGATTCAAACCTCCCGCCATCTCCTGCCATGTTGGGCACGCTGCGCGAGTAGATTGCGCAGTGGATGCCTCTGTTGCGTTATCACTGACGTCATATGACGTATCGGACTGTGATTGGGCCACGCATCCTTACCTCCCTCCGCCGCTAGCTGTGATTGGTTTAATGTAATATGACGTGCCCTGCCGCGGGAGGGATGAACCCGCTTGACCTAGCCGCGTCAGTTACACCCTTCCCGGCCACACCGCGTATACCGGTATCTATTGTTCCATAAGAATGGCTGCCACCGGACCACCACCACCACCACAGAAAAACCCTGCATTACCTGGACCCAGCCGCCCTAAGCCAAAGAAGATACGACGTGCCCTAAGCTACGATGTGAAGTACAAGATTATTCAAGAGTTGGAGGATGGAACAAGACAAGTTGATTTGGCGTGCCAGCATGGCGTGAACGAATCTACGATCTGGTAGATAAAGACGGATGCAGCCAAGATAAAAGAACACATGAAAATCACAAAGTCTGCAGGTGCTTCAATGATCAAGTATTGCCAGAACAAGGTGCTTCTCAAGACGGAGAATTTACTTGTGAGCTACTTGATTCATCAGGCACGACGGAACATGGCGGTGGACACGCAGTCGGTTCAGGTTCAGGAGTACGCACGTGAACTGTACGCAGCAGTGTCACGTAAGATGGGAATTGCAGAGCCCAAACCCTTCAATGCTTCCTCTGGGTGGCTGCACAGGTTTAAGAAGAGGAACAAGATCACCAACATTAACAATGGTGGTGAAGAAGCGAGTGCTGACCATGTTGCGGCTAGGGATTTTCCTCCGTTCTTACGCGAGATTATGGAGGAAGGACAGTACACCGACGACCAGGTGTTCAACATGGACGAATCCGGTCTGTTTTGGAAAAAGCTACCTTCCAAGACCTTCGTTGTCCAGTCTGCCAGCAAGTGTCGGGGTCGGAAGTTGCAGAAGGAGCGCATCACCGTCCTCTTACCACCAATGCCTCCAGTTCCTGTAAACTCAAGTTATCGGTGATCCACACAGCCCGCAAGCCACACGCCTACAAGAACGTGGACATGACCAAGCTAAATGTCCACTGGCTGACCGCACGTAAGGTGTGGATGTTCTCTGCTCTGTCCCTCTCCTGGTTTGATGACTGTTTCGTTCCCGACGTGAAGAAATTCTGTGAGCAACAGAATGTTCCATTCAACATTTTGTTGCTCCTTGACAATGCACCAGGACACTCGCCCCTACTGTTGGATCGTCACCCCAACGTAAAAGTGGTCTTCCTTCCTCCCAACACTACGTCATTAATCCAGCCCATGGACCAAGAATTAATCTGCAATGTGAAAGCTGCATACTCTATAAAGAAGTTGAAGCTCCTGAACGACTGTACCAACACCAAGGATGAGTTGCGTAACCTGGATGACACCGATAGCAAGAGTGACGAGGACAAGGAACAACAGTTGGTAGAGCAAGAAGTTCTCGTCAAACACTTTTGGAGGAAATTTAACGTCAAGAAAGCTGTGGACTTCTTGGTGGAGGCATGGGATCAGCTGTCTGTAGCAACGGTTCGTCACGCATGGAGACATGTGTTGCAAGGTATCCCAGGTGGGAGGCAGAGTCAACCTGTGACTGGTGAGGTTCAGACTGTTGCAGTAGCAGTGGACCTTGCCAGAGAAGCTGCGCAGTGTTACAGCTGCAAGCTTCTCCGAAACCACCAACGAAGACGTCCTGGAGGTGATCAGGGATCCTTAAGTGACTGCCAATGAGATGTTAGAAGACGATCACGTCAGTGAAGAGGCAGGTGGTGCGTCATCCCGAGAAGAACACAAGATAACGCTTGGTAATGTTGAGGGTGCCATCGAGTGTGCAGAGAAACTGATGCTCCTCCTTTCCGACGACCCTAACGATAACCGGTATGAAGTCTTCACTACCCAGCTGTTGCAGATTATGGAGCCGTACATCAAGGTGTATCACGACAACATCAACACAAGTCGTCAACAAAGCATTACCGAGTTCTTCACCCGCAACCCACCACAGCCAGCCCAAGCCAGTGATAGTGACAGACAGTGATGGTGACTTTGAGGGATTTGTCAGGGAGGCCCTGACAAGTGTGGAGGACAGTGATGGTGACTCACCTGAGGGCCAGTAGTCTACCCTCTGCCTCGGAACCAGCCGCCATTCCCGTACGCCGACCCATCTCTTCTACTAACGTAAGTGTTAAACCTAGCCTTGATTTTTCCTAACATAACCTAACCTTAGGTAAGTGTTAAACCTTGATTTTTTTAAAACATAACTTAACCTTACATAAGTGTTAAACCTTGATTTTTTTCTAACCTAACCTTACCTAACTTGACAAGTGTTAAACCTTGAATTTTCTTTTACCTGGTACAGTCTATTATTCTCTTATTGATATGTCTCTTCTATATTATGTGTGTGCATACCATCATAAAGGTAAGATGTTAGTTTTACTAAAACGTACGTAAAGTGTTGGGAAAAAGTGGAGTTTGGGGGTCGGCCCTGTCTCTATTTCAATTAATCCCATATGTTCTGTTGTTCCATTTACACGTTTCCCGCTTTATGCGGGCCTCCGCGGGTTCAATTGGCCGCATAAATCAGGGTATTACTGTATGTATATATATATATATATATATATAATATACGGTACTTGTTATACCCAACAAAAGCTGAATACTGAACACTTCACTCCATCCAGGTGCTTTGATCATCTACAGTACATAATAGGATAGTAAATATAATATAAACTGTACATACGCTTCTGTTATGAAATGCATCCCAATCAATTGGTTTCCATTCTTGGGCTTTGTTGTCAGTACTAGTTGATGGTCTGAACTCTGGGAAAAATAAAAATAAGTTAGCAGACTGTGCCTAGGTTATTCATTATTATTTATATCTAATCATTATCAGTAAGACTGCAATCCAATAAAGAAAGCCTTCATACCAGAAACAAAGGATTAGATCTGGACAAGAGTCCCCTGGATAAAACCCCCTCAGTGAAAGTGCAAAGTAGGACAAGAGCCCCACAGATAAAGTACAAAATGGGTTGGGTTGGGTATTGCAGTCTTATTATATAATAAATCTAATATTTTACATGTCAGAGAAGTGTTCATAACTAAATAAGTTACAGGTATAAAATATTAACTTATAAAAATTCTTAATATTTGTTCTTGAGGGCTTTTTCCTACAACAATGAATGAATCATATACAGCTACTCCTCGACTTACCACCTACTCGACTTACAACCGCCCGAACATACGACCGCCCCAGGCGTACCAAATTTTTTTCAAATTACGTATTTTCGAGTCCCAACGTTAGTGATTGAGCTGAAGTACTGACAAAATTTTTGTTTGTCGAGGAGTTAATCACTGTAGGTGCACATGATCCAAGTATATGCTGCTAACCACAAGGAAACAAAAAACCACGAAGTTCCCAAACGCTTTCGTTTAATTCACATCTTCAGTGGTGAGTACAGACGTGCTTGTTAAGCGCCATATGTAGCGAATCGCAAGGGTTTACTGTACAGTATATGGAAGTCTGAATTCTATATGAACTGATAAGATATATATGTAGCATCATGTTTTCTCGCTGGATTCGGTAAAATGCTACTCCGACCACAGAGTTGGCATGGGCTTAACAAGCGGGCTTAACAAGCACGCTGAACAGGCTTTCTGTGGAATAAAACAATGCTTAGGATTGCTTTTGTTGTCCATGTGGCGTGGTGGTGGTGATCCCTGTTCACACGCAGAGGTCCAGGTTTTGATTCGTCTTTCGCCCCTATACCCAGCTCCAACGATCGATTTGCACGTCAGAATTGCTACGGACCTACACCAGAGTTTCCTCTGGTTTCATCCTGGCCAGGCACAGTTCACCATCTTTACCAACTATGACTATTTTCCTGTTTCCTATACTGTTCCTCCAACTCTACCAACTATTTAGAACTCTTTGAGTATCTCACTTCTTGCCATGAGTCGTTGCTATCCACACACCCCAACACTGAGATCCTCTACCCAGTGGATTTCAATGTACATCACTGAGAGTGGCTTGGCTCTGCAAGAGTTGACCCAGGTAGAGTGGAGGCACTCTCTTTTCCTTACTTAATAATCTGGAAATAATTAAATATCCTACACACATTCCTGATCGACACAATCAACTTACTAACATTCTTGATCTTTGTTCTACCTCTAACCCCTCACACTCTTCATACTCAATTTCTGCCCCCTTGGGGTCTAAGGTCTTCTGATCACAATCTTATTTCTATTAAAACACCCTCTTCAGGGTGCCTCCTAACCCACTGGATATCCTTCAGGACTCTGATATGATGGTGAGGGATAATCAGATAACGTTTTATTGTTTTTTAGATCAGTTAAGAAAAAGGGGCCTAGGACCTTGGATTAGAAACTTTTGACATGCTATCATAAGTCCCCAAATCCTGATTAGCATAAATTAATTTCAAACACATACCCTCCAGGAAATAAGCACCTTACAGCTTTGTCGGCTATCCTTGGTCAAGCTGCCTTACTCTTTACCATTGTTTACCTACACCGTCTCAACACACAAGAAACTGTATACTCCCAGATTATGTACACCATATATACCAACATTCTATATCCATGCTGAACTGTATAACACTATAACTACATAATGTAGTTTATAAACATGATTATCTAATTGTAAACCTGTGTGATAATTTTACTGAATTATTATTATTATTACATACCTTTACAATTTTTGCATTTATAGCAAGTGGTTCTGGTAGGGTAGTTTGAAAATTGACAAACCGTACATTCCCAATTCTTCTCTAAACATTTCCTCTGTTCATGATCCCAGTTACTGTTAGTGGCTTGATTCTGATTGTTGTATTCTCTTTTGTAGTCACAGCCCTTATTGCCTTGGCCATTGTTGTAGTCTCGGTAGTTAAAACCATCTTGATTGTTCCGGCGATCCCGATTGTTGAAGCCATCTTGGTTGTTCCGACGATCCCAATTGTTGAAGCCATCTTGGTTGTTCCGGCGATCCCGATTGTTGAAACCTTCTTGGTTGTTCCGACGATCCCGATTGTTGAAGCCATCTTGGTTGTTCCGACGATCCCGATTGTTGAAGCCATCTTGGTTGTTCCGACGATCCCGATTGTTGAAGCCATCTTGGTTGTTCCGACGATCCCGATTGTTGAAGCCATCTTGGTTGTTCCGACGATCCCGATTGTTGAAGCCATCTTGGTTGTTCCGACGATCCTGATTGTTGAAGCCATCTTGGTTGTTTCGACGATCCCGATTGTTGAAGCCATCTAGGTTGTTCCGACGATCCTGATTGTTGAAGCCATCTAGGTTGTTCCGACGATCCCGATTGTTGAAGCCTTCTTGGTTGTTCCACTGATCTTGATTGTTGAAGCCATCTTCGTTGTTCCAGCATTCCCAATCATCAGCGCCACCTTGTCTTCGATCCATCTTGCAATACTGCAAAGAAATACAGTACTGTACTGTACTGTAAACTAATAAGTATGTTAAAACAAAATGGAGAACTGATCCTGTAATCCTATCTAAGGACTTGACCAGACTAAGTAACTCATATATCATAACACTTAACCCCTTCAAAACAAACACCACTACTGTATTAATATTATATTTACCTAACACTATACGATTTTATTCAGCTCAGAGACAACCCCCATACACATGAATTTCATGAATTTTATAGTTGGAATCAATAATTTTGACAATTCTAAGACTTTTCTATAATGACAATTCTGGCACAAATTACAGTAATTATTCGCTTTACCACATCCTCAATTTTTTTGACGAAATGTTTGATTTGTTATGTATTTTGATGTGATTTTTCAGATCTGACCTTTGTTTCCATGGCCAATGTGTCGGTTTTTAAAAAAAGATGCAAATCAACCGTGATCAAAGACGTTTATTTTCCTTCAAAAACAAAGGTGAGATATGAACAAAATACATCCAAAAATATCAGAACCCAAACATCTAGACACCAAACTTTCACTAAATTAACCCGCCTTAACCTAGCCTCACTAACCCCCATAGGAGCCCTAATCCCAGCAGGGTAGGAAATGCAGTCATTATTAGGTGGAGATTTATTGATCTAATTTCTTAAGCATTTCTCACTTGTGCAATTTTTTTGAAAGAAACATATTTCCAAGAGGCTTCAAGGGTTGAGGAATGTATATGAGATAAAAATTGCCCAAAAGTAAGTGCTTCTATACAATTTGAATATGTGCTAAACTCAATAATAACCTAAATTACATGTAAGCAAGATACATAACATTTTATTCTGTATGTTCGTACGTGGCCGTACACACCCAAACCATTGAACCGTGGACCCTCCCGATTAGGTTAGATTAAAAACTATGTTTTTCCTGTGGTTTTTTATTCAATTTTGAATGTCTTACCTTGATTTTATACCAAATCTTTAGATTCTGAAATGGTAAGAGGGAGGACTTACCTCAAACGGTAAAATTTTATTTTCACGCAACCATGGAATCTGAGGAGTTTTATCTTTGCAATAAATAGTTTAAAAAATTCTATGACTCTTTTCATCTATGACATTTCCCTAGCAAATAACCTAAAATGAATTAACCTAACCTAACCTCACCTCACCTCACCACTTTGGAACCCCTGGTATATAGTATAAGTCATTTGCGAGGGAAATGTCACAGAAGAAAGTATTACAATACCTCAGAAACTATTGGTTTGTGCCAGAAATGAAGGTAAGACTTTGTTCATAACACATCAGAAACCATTGGAAAAACAGTTTCAACAATTTCGTTAAGTGGCAACAAGTGAGAATTTACCAATTTATGGTCATAGAGAGAGGAAATTTGAAATAAAAACTACTTATAAAATGAAAAGTTCTCGCCTCCTTTAAAATACTTAATACTGTACTGTACTGTACTGTACTGTACTGTACTGTATAATAATATGACCATCTGTGGAAAAAATGAACGAAATAAAACTCCTGGTGGTAAGTGTGTTCTCAAAAATTACAAAAAAAAACTACTACGCTAATTACCTATGCGGAAAATTTTTATTTAATAAAATATTTTATTTTATACCCAGCAAACACTACAGTTGAGAGCCTAAGACCCTAAGCACTAAAATTCTTATCACGCATTGCTGAGCTTGTTTTGATGACCAACCATTATGTGCCAGTAAATTACCAATTAATTTACAATGAACTAGTTATTTACCACCTCAACAGTAAATTATAACACTCCATATCACTAGCGATGTTTAATAATTCAGGTCCAAGCCATGTTACTCAATCCACCACAAAAAACACCGACCCGAATATCAATAATCTACCTTAATTCACTAATTTCATGTTGTTTATTTATGTGATATATGCAAGACGAACGTTTCAATTACTCAAATAACACTAAAACGTAATTTTTTTTAAGTTCTTGAATTATGCTGGGGGATTCAAAGGCCAATCACGCCAATCAACTCAAAAATTGACCTGTTATGACCAATTAATGTTATCTAATATCATTCTGACTCTTAAGAACTACTCAGTTATCTAAACGAATACACAAATACTTACTTAAGAAGAACAAAAATAAAATAGTAAGTATTCAATTAGGGATGAACGATGAAAACAATGGCCAGACCACCGGTACGACAGCTTCGCTTCACCCTACACCACGTCTCGCACCTACTGATGTTTCTCTTCACGGAGTTCACGGCTCGAGCTCAAACCCCAGACCCCCTGTCAGCCTTCAGGAGTTGATATACTGTCGCAGACACTGATAACGTTTTCTCAGTCATGGGTCACATTACGATTTAGGTAATTTTCTGCGGGCCTCTCCACCAAAGTTTATATCCTTCCTAACCCAAAAATAATGTTAATACATGTATTGTATTAGTACGGGCAGTGAAACAGTTTACCGTCATGTCCACCTTACGATATTTTCAGTTTACAATGATCACTACTTTTGATCGCGCCCATCCAAGGCGGATGAAATTAGTAAATATTTTTGATGAGAAATCAGCATCAGCCAGTGTATTATTTCTTGAGAATAGCTATTTAAACTAATCCTGATTTAAAAATATTGCATTGCTTTGAATTTGTGGCTTCTATCCTTGATTCACTGTGTTAAATTTTGTGGCTACATTGATTTACTAAGTAAGTATTAGTTACTCTGATTTATTATGTTAACTTTTGTGGTTTGGAGTATTGTAATGGAGTGTGAAATATATAAATGATTAATAAACTGTGGGTTTTTTTAATAATGAGGTCTTGTTTTCTGTATTATCTTATCCTTTTAATAAAATTAAATACGTTTAATTAAAATTTCTGTACACCATATACACAATGTCTGGGCGCGGCCCTGCCACCAGTGTGGATAGCATAACAAAGGGTTGCCATATCTGAGCATTAAAAAAAGAGGACGTTCCCGAAAATATCATGTGCCGCCGCCGCCCCCGCCCCTCCCCCCCTCCCCCCCCCCCCCCCCCCCCGCCACCCTCCTGCCTTGGCACACACTTTGGCGCTATGTAACCTTGATGCAGCCGGGACCGTTTTATGCTCTGGAAAAGTACAACAAATCGTAAGCACTAGCTGTGGCACCAAGCGACAAACCCACAACAAAGACTAAGAACAGACACTGTCACTGCAGGTTAAAGACTGGCCAACCACCGGTCACCGTCATAGTTGTCAACACACGTAAATAATATCGCGAAAGTGGCTAGATTATGGTTGAAAATTGCTAAAATGCCTTAAATGCAGGACAAGAAAAACAAACGCTACAGTGTAAAAAAAAGCCATAAGAAAAAAATGGTATACTTTCAACATTTCATTTATGGCTGTAATAGCACTAAATACAAAAAACATATTTTTTAATAATGCGCGTGGCTGAAGAACAAGGAAAAGCAGTACATGGCACTACAGGTTACCCCCAAAACTGCTAGCAGCTAAGTTGACAACACCGTACAGGCGTACACGTGACTTATCAGCTGACGAAAACTGAACAAGATCTCTACTGTTTTCACCTCCCCTCTCTCACAGTCTCTTTCTCTCGTCATTACAGTTTCATGATTCTTTCCGTGGAGAAAATGATGGAAGCTGAAATTCCGGACTTTTGAAGAATTTTAAAAATTCCTTCCGGATGAAGATTTCGAGACCTAAATGGAGGACTTGTCCGGGAAAATACGGACGTATGGCAACCCTAGCATAACAGACACATCTAAACCATCGGGTACAAGCAAGTATCCGTGGTCAGTAACTCTTCCTACGGCAAGAGGTCCATGCTCCCTGCGAGACTACTACAGGACCTACAGGTGTATGAAACCCAGCCTAATACGAACCAAGACATTATTATTTCCACGAACCTAAGTCGACGTGGATGACACCTATATAAGAAGCGAAAAAAACATGATCATAAACATAATGTTGGATGGAGACTACCAGGCCTTTCATTATCCCAATGACGGGTCGTAGATGAAAAGCGGCAGAACGTAGTCTAACCTGCACTCAAGAACAGGAAGGTGGGTGACCGTGCAGCCGGGCACCAGGGTGTGTAAACAATTATCAATTGTTATTATTAAATAGGATAATATCAAGGGTACTAAATAACAAAGATCGTTAAAATGTTAATCATAGAAAATTATAGTTTTGAGGCCAAAATGCTTGGTACACTTGTGTGAATCAATGAAACAGTTGTACGGAACCTTGTTGGCGGCGGCCTTTTAGACGCATCACAAGGGATTACCCCAGAGGTGTTAATTGCCAACAGTTATACTATTATTGGCCACTAAATTTTAATGACATGCAGCAACGTGGCACTATACTGGAACCAAGCGCCAAATAATTTCTCGCAGATAAATACTAAAAACAGTTAAGCACACATGATGTAGAACTTCTAATTGGCAGTAAAAAAAAATAAACCAACGTATTTACCTCACGTTTTTCATTCACGGAATATATATATATATATATATATATATATATATATATATATATATATATATATATATATATATATATATATATATATATATATATATATATATGTGTGTGTGTGTGTGTGTGTGTGTGTGTGTGTTGTCAAAGTAAGAGAAACAATTGAGAATGCAATTGTGTGTAAATGAAACAGAAAGTCAAATCAGCAACCTGGGATTTGGTCAAAATTTTTGTGATGCCATATGGCAGCAGGGTCTACCATTAGACAATATATTATGCTTCCAATATCTTCCCAGGCGGTAGTTCCTCCCTGTTTGATAGCTGCCTATATATACTACGCAGGAGGGTGGGTAACCGTGTATGCCCAGCACCAGAGTGTGTAAACAATTATCAATTGTTATTATTAAATGGGATAATATCAAGGGTACTAAATAACAAAGATAGTTAAAATGTTAATCATAGAAAATTATAGTTTTGAGGCCAAAATGCTTGGTACACTTGTGTGAATCAATTATGCACACAATTTGTGTAAAGACCTCCAATTAATATCTAATGCTCGCTAGCCCTCGCCCAGGGACGTGAGCGTCAGCCGGCATAATTTTACTTTTAGAAAATATGGTCATGGCTGGCGAAGGGGTGTGGAGCGTGTGGCATAATATTTCAAGACTCCCACGAGCTCTCGCTTAATATAAACGATTTGTTATATATTAGTAGACAAAATAAAGGTGAACTTGGGACCCATGGGCTTGCACGGGCTGTTTGGGGCAATAATGATGCAGCCCACTAAATAGGGTTTCAGGACACAAGGAGGCAGTGTACGCGTCACTGTACTCGGCCGCCTTTACTTCCCCAACAGTAATGTCAGATACCCATTCACATATGGGGGAACTGGATATGCCCTGTACGCGAACCAGCGACCCTTAAGCCCAGAGGCGAGCGCTGTATACACTCGGCCACCACACCCTAACATATATTAGAGCTATATTGTACTAATTCGGTGTGCCCCAAGTCTCACATTTGAACCAGTGTTAATTATTCTTTGAAAACGGTTCCCCAAATTATGGACTTCGACAAATGTTACTATATGTGCCGCCACGACCCTCGGGTGTGATGTTTAGCACTGACGCACTGCAACAATGTTCATCTCTTTCATTATAGTACTTGTAAATTAAAACTACATTCAAAATGTTTACTTGTTTTAAAGAAAAAACAAAATGAGACCGAGAACTATTTGATCCATGGACAATTAATTTGAAAACATGAACGTATATAATACTACAACAGTTTTACCCTACCTTGGGAGTCGCCACTACTAAACACACCTGACATTAGTAACAAATTGCTCTAAATGGCCGCTTATACAAAATAAATGTTAAACTATATTGAAATTTGAGTTCAATAACTTGGGCAGACCTCTATCTAAACTTACTTTAAATTATCCTGGCAAGACTCATTTGTGCACATAGTAAGGGTGTAGAAACCTGTTTATGTCCTCAAGGATGGTAGCATAAACCGACATCCAGCGTACATTATCTGTCTACAGGAAGTAGGTTAGGGAAAGGCAGTTTCGGGCGGCAATTTGTCCAGTATTGGGCTCACCATAAAGTGCGTCCCCGCCACAACACAGAGGGAGCCGCCGCCGTCACCTCAACCCTCCGACGCCCCGACAATGGCCACCCACCACCACTGCTTCTGAGGGATGAATAGTCCCTGCCGTGTAGGCCTATTCTCGACACTTCTCCACCAAAAGGAAGGACAGAGGTCTATTGGCAGATGGCTGCTACAATTCATGGATTAAGGAGGGTTTGTGATGGAGACAGATAGCTAGAAACAACACAAGACACGACTGTTGATACACAGCTTGGACGAAACGAGAGGAGGGAACGTCTTGTGCCTGTCGGTTAAGTGTCGTGGATTAGGAGAGATTTATTTATATGGTCAAATATTCAGAAGGTTGCCGCACGAAAATATCCATTTCATGCCAGGCTCACGGTCAGTTTAACCTGCACAATTATGAAGGGTCGAGGCACGCCGCTGGTGACCAGAGGCTTCCCATACACACTCAGGTGTGACCGGTAAATGAACCAGCCTCCGTACACAAAGACCAGTGTTGGGAAATATTTACCTTTTGGTATCTACAAAATCTGAATTATAAAAATATTAAAGGAGCAACACAATGTTTTCCCGTCTAACCTGCCTGCGTATATATTTTTATTATACAGTACGTATATAAATCCATTATAAAATCAAATCGTGAACCTGACGTTGATTGATTTATACCAAGAACAGTTTATCTTTGCCTTGAAAAGTGAAGTACGTGTAATAAATAACCTGTGAAAATCATTGAACACGATAACTGATACCATACCACGATGTATTAAATGGCTGGACAAAACCTTATAGCCTATCACAAACAGCATTAAGTTTTCACTCAACAACAAGTGTTCGTCATTGACTTTGCCTGCCTCTACAGTATCGCCCAAACTTCCGCGGACCAGACGAGAGATTCCTATTGTTAACTATTGTCCCGGGGCTCCAAACACACGCTAGGAGGCTAATAAAACCCCAGTGATAAGGAAGCTATAATGTACATTCCTCGTGAATAATTGTTAGTCCCCTGAGGCCTTTACAGGAGGATCGGATCCGCCCTTGATCCTCTTTAACTCCTTCATGGCAATTTTCGCCGATTGTGGTCCGTCACTTAGAGAGAAAATATGTTCCTGCGTGGCGAGAGATGTTTATACACTTTCAATAAACAGAAAGCTAAACTATTTATGCCTTATACCGTAATTTTTTTTTATATGGAAATATCTCGACAACAAATAAATAAAAGCAAATGCAATAACTACGGTCACTTCCGGATGTTGTTAAATGCTCATATATTACTCTATGTTAACATGTATCATAAAAAGTAGAGTGCATTAGGCAGAGATAGAAAACAAGTCCGGGCAACAATAACGCCCCGGCAGGAATTTACCACCGGTCTAGTGTGTGCGGATAATGAGATCAACTCCAGGAGCATGACCACCCGCTCCAGGGCCCAGCACGGCGGGTGGCGCCTCCTCCCTCTCCTTGCCTGCCCCTGCCTGCCCTCAGCCATCTTTCGAGCCCCAATTGTGTCCCAACAGCCCTTACCGTGTTCCTGTAAACCTCAATATGTCCTAAAAGCCTTTATTATGTTATAAAAGCCCTTAATATGTCCTAACAGTCCCCACTATGTCTAACAGACCCACTATGTTCTAACAGCTTCCACTATTTCCTAAGTCCCTAATAAGTCCCAAAAGCCCTTACACTCTACCACACTGTCCCACTTGATTCCACTGTATCAGCCCTCAGTGTGTCCTAACAGTCCTCATCGTATCCTAAAAGTTCACCAAGTGTCCATACAAAACAAGTGACGATCAATGGAACACACGGCGGTATTATACTGTACTTGAGGAATCTGAAGCGATGTCCCTCTTGCTGAGGGGGGCAGACCACTGCTACCTGTATCATGATTCACAGATGCTCACCTGGTGAATATTCCTCGGAAGTTAAGATAATAATAAATGTCCTTAATTGGTTAACTTAAGATAAAGAAAAAATATTATCTAAAAATTACGATAATGACTATAGAAATACGTTTACTGATGTCGACCTCAAGGAAGTTCCATTATTACACCATATACTGTATGTTACAATGTCCAGCCGATAAATAAATATACACAACAGATGCTAATGTTAAAAACTCCTTCACCTACATTTAGTATTTCAAGAAAGATGGTCAATGTAAATATGTATAGTTTCAGTAAGGGATATTAGTGAAGCTTAGATACGAGCTACAGGTGTCGTGATTCAAAGTATTTATAACTTTACGAAGAACAAGAGCCTTAACGATGTACAATACTGATTTGTTGAAAGACGAGGAAGTCAAGTGAAGAAAGTTAGTGAGGAAAGTGAAGCCTTAGATTCAGAATGCCTACAATAAAGGAAGAAACTTGTTAAATAGTTCCCGTGACTCAGGAGTCCTGTGTTTTGATATCACACATTTTAACCCTTTCCATAATCAATTTATCACACACACACACACACACACACACACACACACACACACACACACACACACACGAGTAGAGGTGTAGATTGTGTTGAAACTTGGTGGAAATATACCTGATAATAAATTCCCTTTACAACTTTCTCTTCTTCTTCTTCTCACGTCTTTCATTTTGCTCTCCTATCCCCTTCCCCAACTCTCCATTTCTTTTTCATCCTTCTTTCTCTTCCGTTCAATTCCATCCCGCTATTCCTCTCCCTCCCACTCTTTGATCCATCCTTCTCATTTTCAATTTTCTTCCTTTCCTTCCCCTTCTTCATCTTGTACTATTTCTAAACTCCTTCCTTCCTCTTTTTTTCTTCCTTCCCCTCCCTCCTCCTTCTCCCTTCCTCTTCCCTTCTCTTCCTTTTCCTCTCTTCCCCTTCCTCCCTCCTCCTCATCCTCTCCTCCTCCCCCCTTCCCCCCTCCCTCCCTCCTCTTCCTCATCCCTCCATGGGCTGTGAATTTGCCCTCTCTAAGGCTACAAAAACCGGGTCACCTAACATTATTCTGGCTATCAAAATCTCATTAGCGAGGTCTTGAGCCCCCTCACTGCGTGAGAGAGAGAGAGAGAGAGAGAGAGAGAGAGAGAGAGGCACCAAATGAGATAGATGGTGGGAAGATATGCAAAAAAGTGAGAGATGGTGAGGGACTGAGAAAAGAGGAAGAGAAGGAAGGAGAAAAGAGGGAAGGTGGAAGGTGGATGAGAGACGAGAAGGTGAAAAGAAAAGTGGCTGGATATAATAGAGGGAGACAGAGTAGTGGAAATGAAGAGAGGGGAAGAAGAAAAGAAAGGGAGTGAGGGATAGAAGATAAAAAGAGAGGGAGGAAGAAAAGGGTGACTGCCAGAGATATCTCCTTCAGGGACGTCCTCACACTGGGTCATCCTTCTTGTGTTCCCTCTTGTTCTCCATCCCATAAATCCCTTCCCATGCTCCTTCTCTCCATCCCAATAATTCCTTTCTAGTATATCTTTATATGCAACGTCTCGAACAATCCATTTCCAGGGACCCCTTTCCTCAAACGTCAGTACCAGCACAGATAAACTCCACACGACACCATTACACAGGTGTTGCCTTAGCCCATTTACGGTAAAAATGTACGTAACACATACGACAATAATCTGGTTACATACACACTGTAATGAAATGAAACTGCTTTATAATTAACTCACACGCAATGTGTTATATATAGATTAGATAATGTCCTCAAAAGGTACGGTGTTCTGCAGAAAGTCAGTTCCTCCCGTAGAAAACACGAGGTTTTGGTTTGAGGCGTCGATCGTAAAATAATTATTCCTGGTAGAGTTGACGCAGGACACTTGCCTCAACTCAAAACTTTCACAATGTATAACTTTTATTGTTTCTGTTTGTGTTGTTACCGGCGTCACCCTGTCTCATCTTGGACTTTTCATCGGTTTTCTTTTTTCATAACAAATATTGTCATAGCATAGATATAAATCACTAAGTATTTACGGAAAACCTTGAATTAGATTATCACTCAGTAAGTTTATATAATACAGTATGATTCAACATTTAGTTAGCTGAGTACATGCCAGACCTAAATACCTAAATATTACTTAGTTTGCTTTTTAAAATATATAACAATATATTTTTCACGATCTAATCTAACCTTACTTAAAAAATATATATTTATCTACCAGGATCTCTCGTCCAGTGGCCACCTCCTCCATAGCACCAACCTTCTCTTCTCCCACTAAAAAAAAAGTTTCTTCACATGTGGTTCTTTCGTCCTCGTCGGCACAGCTTTGTCAACAAGATCTTACCGGATCAACCAGGCACACGTCAACCACAGGGGGGTGGGGGGGTTTGAGAGGGAAGGAAGGAGGGAGGAAGATCTGGACCCTAAGGTAAAAAGAAAAGCAAGCCGCGTTTATTCCCTGTAATAAATAATAATAATAAAATTAAATTCCTTAACACGTTCAGAACACGATAGTGATGTGTTGGACGTAGAGCGTGGATAGCAAGATTTAACTTTTATTCTAATATATCTTTTTCTTCTATATCATACATACCTATTTTTTCATTAACTTTTTTTATAACGTAAGAGGACCATTTACAAGCTCCATCACGACCGTAGAAGGATCATATGCTCTGTTTGTCAAGTCGTACGAGGTATTTTTCAAGCATCATTTGGCGGTGTATACAGTCATGAACCACCAGGTGCCCACAGGTAGTTCGAGGACGACTGCATCACGTAAAAAAATTGGTCACTGTGTTAATATACCAGTTTTTTCTCCTATAGTTTAATCACGTGTTGGTATTCTGGTTAACCTTTGTTCTTCCCACACACACACACACACACACACACACACACACACACACACACACACACACACACACGCGCGCGCGCGCGCGCGCGTTTCTGTTTCATTTATTTTATTGTCTTATCTATTTACTTTAATATTGTTTATTATCTATACTATACTTTTCCACGCACCCAACCGACCCCATGCACCACACACCGTCTTCACCACACACCAGCCACCACCTGCACCACACACCGTCTTCACCACACACCAGCCCCCACCTGCACCACCACACCGTCTTCACCACACACCAGCCACCTTCACCACACACCGTCTTACACCACCACCAGCCACCACCTTCACCACACACCAGCTACTGTCTACACCACACACCAGCCACCACCTTCACCACACACCGGCCACCACCTTCACCACACACCACCCACCACCTTCACACACCAGCCACCGTCTTCACCACACAACCAGCCACCTTCACCACACACCAGCCACCACCTTCACCACACAACCAGCCACCGTCACCACACACCAGCCACCACCTTCACCACACACCAGCCACCACCTTCAGCACACACCAGCCACCACCTTCACCACACACCAGCCACCGTCTTTACCACACACCAGCCACCTTCACCACACACCAGCCACCTTCACCACACACCAGCCACCACCTTCACCACACACCAGCCACCACCTTCACCACACACCAGCCACCCTTACCACACACCAGCCACCTTCACACACCAGCCACCTTCACCACACACCAGCCACCACCTTCACCACACACCAGCCACCGTCTTACCACACACCAGCCACCTTCACCACACACCGTCTTCACCACACACCAGCCACCGTCTTCACCACACAACCAGCCACCACCTTCACCACACACCAGCCACCACCTTCACCACACACCAGCCACCACCTTCACCACACACCGTCTTCACCACACACCAGCCACCGTCTTCACCACACAACCAGCCACCACCTTCACCACACACCAGCCACCGTCTTCACCACACAACCAGCCACCACCTTCACCACACACCAGCCACCTTCACCACACACCACACACCACCTTCACCACACACCAGCCACCACCTTCACCACACACCAGCCACCACCTTCACCCACACACCAGCCACCACCTTCACCACACACCAGCCACCGTCACCACACACCAGCCACCACCTTCACCACACACCAGCCACCACCTTCACCACACACCAGCCACCACCTTCACCACACACCGTCTTCACGCACACCAGCCACCGTCTTCACCACACACCAGCCACTTTCACCACACACCAGCCACCGTCACCACACACCAGCCACCACCTTCAGCACACACCAGCCACCACCTTCACCACACACCAGCCACCGTCCACACACCAGCCACCTTCACCACACACCACCACCACCACACCAGCCACCACCTTCACCACACACCAGCCACCACCTTCACCACACACCAGCCACCACCTTCACCACACACCGTCTTCACCACACACCAGCCACCACCTTCACCACACACCAGCAACCACCACCACACACCACCAGTTTCACCACACACCAGCCACCACCTTCACCACACACCAGCCACCACCTTCACCACACACCAGCCACCACCTTCACCACACACCAGCCACCGTCTTCACCACACACCAGCCACCACCTTCACCACACACCAGCCACCACCTTCACCACACACCTTCACCACACACCAGCAACCACCTTCACCACACACCAGCCACCACCCTTCACCACACACCAGCTACCACCTTCACCACACACCAGCCACCACCTTCACCACACACCAGCCACCACCACACACCAGCCACCACCTTCACCACACACCAGCCACCACCTTCACCACACACCAGCCACCACCTTCACCACACACCAGCCACCACCTTCACCACACACCAGCCACCGTCTTCACCACACACCAGCCACCACCTTCACCAGCTACCACCGCACACCAGCCACCACCTTCACCGCACACCAGCCACCACCTTCACCACACACCAGCTACCGTCTTCACCACACACCAGCCACCACCTTCACCACACACCAGCCACCACCTTCACCACACACACACACCTGACTAACCTTTCACCCTACTCACCACCACCAGACACCATCACCACCACCACCCTCCCCATGTCTTTCTATGCATTAAGTCACATTTGTCCACTGTATATTTTCAGCTCTTTTGGCTGCCGAATTTTTTCAATAAAACATTAATTATTATTATTATTATTGTTACTACATGACCTCACAACAACCACCACACATCACCGCACCACTGCAACCACACATCACCGCCCCACTACACCTCAACACTACAACCATCACTCCCACCACCACACACCACAGCACCACCACCATCACACATCATCGCACCACCACCGCACTACCACCACATACCACCACACACCTCTACCGTTACACACCAATGCATCACCACCACCACCACCACTGTACCATCACACATCACCATCACACACCACTACCACTATCACCACACATCACTACCACCAACACATGTACTGCACCACCACACATCACCGCACCACCACCACACATCACCGTCACACACCACCACCAATGTAGTTTTAAGTGGGGAATAAGAGTGTTGCTTTACAGCTCTTCTGGGGCTGGGAATTTCTAATTTGTCGCACAATGGACCGGGAGAGTGTGGTACCATATTACTGCCTGGGAGGGTCGCTATCTGGACCTGAGAGAGAGAGAGAGAGAGAGAGAGAGAGAGAGAGAGAGTACTACATATGATGACAGAGATGGTATATAATTCTCCTATATGCTGTAGATATCATATACCGTCCAATATACCTCACCATACCTTCACCCTAGGTAATTCTAGCTGTGAGGGGGGCAGTAGGGAGTGGGGAAGGGGGTTAAGATAGGGGCGAGGTAAGGGGAACAGGAAAGGGTGAGAAAGGAGAGAGGAATGACCAGGAGAGGGATAATGGCTAGTGGAGGGAGGAAGAGGTTGGTAAAGGGGGGTAAGGGGGCGAAGGAGAGGAGGGTGAAGGAAGGGGAGGGGGGTAGCACCTGTTAATGGGAGAGGGGTGAAGTAATGGAGGAGTAAGAAAAAAGGTGGACAAGGGGAGGGGAGAATGTAAACAAGGGGAGTGAGAGAAAGTGAACAAAAGTGAACAAAATAGAGGGGGAAATGAACAAGTGTAGGGGGAAAAGTGAACAAGGGGAAATAAAATGAACAAAGGGAGGGGAGAGAATGTGAGCCAAAAGAGGAGAATAGGGGGAAGGGAGGAGGGAGAGAGAGAAGCAATAAAGAGAAAGGGAAAAGGAGGGAGTGAGGGGGGAAGGGAGAGTGAGATGGTGAGTGAACAAAGGGAGGGGGAGGGGAGAAAGAGGAATAGGATGAGAGACGGAAGGAAGGAGGGAGGAGGGAAAGAGTCGAAGAGAGGGAGGGGAGGGGGGAGAAGGACCTTCCTTTATCACCTGAGCTGGAAAATCCCTTCAGAAAATCCTAGAAGGAAATCCGACTTAGGGAGGAGATTACAGGATTGACTGCGGGCGAGTTTGAACAAAGGTCGATGTTATGACTTGAACTACAACCTCTGTACCGTTTATCTATCTCTCAGTACCTTTGTAAGAGATGATCTATCTCTCATTATCTTCGTGGGAGTGTATATTTATCTCTCAGTTCCTTTATGGGAGCATTTATCTATCTCTCAGTACCTTTGTGGGAGTGTTTATTTATCTCTCAGTTCCTTTATGGGAGCATTTATCTATCTCTCAGTACTTTTGTGGGAGTGTTTATCTATCTATCAGTACATTTGTAAGTGTTGATCTATGTCTCAGTACCTTAAGTATTGATATGCCTCCCAGTACCTGTGTAGGAGGGTTGATTGTCTTAGAACCTCCACATGGATGTCTTGGAGGTCCCCACACAGTCTTTTGGGGGCCCCAACATAGTGGTCTTATAGGTTTCCCACATGACTCTCGTGGATGCACAATAGCGGCTGTCAAATGCACTTGTCCCTTCAGCCAGTGAGATGGAAGAATAACTACAACACTAACTTTTTTTTAATGGGCTCCTTGAGTGTATCCCTTGAGTGTATTGTCTTCTAGCTCGTCTGATGAGTATATGACTTAAATGTCAAATATATTAGCGAACTAAGAAATAAATGAAGATAGAGCTATCAACCTATTCAGACAGTATTACATCGCGTTATTAATTAAAGTCAACATCATCTTGCCCTTTCAGTAAAAATCCACTGTAACTTCATTAACTACAAACGAACAAAATATTTTAATGTTTTCTCTTCCGGCAGCTTCGATACACTATGCAAACAATTAGATTGTGGCGGTTAATTCAATACTCGCTGAAATGGGTAAACAGGTTAAAACAACGTCATTAAGCAAGTCCCTACAAAATGTATAAATCCCCTCCACCAATTACCTGGGCGTGGGTGAGGCCGCAGGTAAACAAGTGAGGATCATATTGCCTTGAGTGGGTGATCACCCGTGAAAAACCATTTATTAAAAGACTCCGCCACATTCCCGCCATCAACAAAATCTTGACTTGGCGCGTCTTTCTTGGCGGGTGCGGGAAGCGGACCTGGAAAGCGGCAGCGGCAAGCGAGAATAATAGCGTCATTCCTATTCCGTGCATGTTGTCGGGGGCCGTTGTAATAACTTAGTTGTTGTAGCCTCTTACTCGGCCAGCTCCAGTTGGCATTATTGTCTCCCCGGCAGTCAGTGTGAGAGGTCGACATGATTCATTTGAGCACCACTGAATTCAAGAATGGAGGCCGGCAGTTAATGGGCTCACAGTCTGTGAAGGGCGGAGCGAGGAAGCTGGGAGGAGGAGTCAGCGCTTCCCAGAACAAATCAGGGGCCGCCTGCGGTGAGGGCTTTCCGTGGGCGGAGCCTATAACCAACATTTAGAGAGCCGTGTGTGACGTTCATGTATCAGTATCTCAGTGACAGGTAGAGCATACACAGTTCACCATGATTCACGCTACAGGCATCCCGTTCTTCAACCCGCTACTCAGCATGGGCGGCATGCCGTTCCCTTGGGCACTCCCTACACAGGGCTCACCACCTAGTTCACCGCCTTCCTCACCTGTGTCCAACACCAGCGTGTGGCATCGTCCGCAACCAGCGAGGGCGGCTTCCTTCACCATTGACGCCATCCTGGGTCGCCGTCAGCAAGAAGCGGAACAAGCTGGTCGATCGCTGGCACTCCGACGAGATGAGCGGTTGTCCCGGCCGTCACCTTACCCCGCCGTCAACAACGACCAGAATGTCAACGGCGGCGTTCACTCTTCCGGCAACTCAGGATCGTCAGCCAAGGCGAAAGTGAAGAGAGTAAGGACCATATTCACAGCGGAACAACTGGAGCGGCTGGAGGCAGAGTTCGCTCGTCAGCAGTACATGGTAGGGCCCGAGCGTCTCTACCTAGCCGCGGCGCTTAACCTGACAGAGGCGCAGGTCAAAGTGTGGTTCCAGAACCGACGGATTAAGTGGCGGAAGCAATACATGGAGCAACAACACGCCAAGCTCGCCGGCAACCAGGATTCCTCCATGCTACAAGACGGTGGAGACGAATCTCTCACTGCGACGGAGGGCAGGATTTCTCCACTCGGGGACATTCCTGCTTCCCCTGCCAGCCCGAATAGCACGGGGGAGCTTCCAGAAGAACAGCAAGAACCCCAGCAGCAGCAGCAACAACAACAACAACATGATCAGCCAAGCAGTTTGCCGCCGCCACTCGCCCCTGCGTCTTACCCATCATATTTGGCGGCGACGCTGACGGCGGCGTACGCGGACCAGCAGAATGAACCGGCGGACCTGACCACCTCCAGCGGTAGAGCCAAGTGAGGCGGGAGAGACACACTACCCGTTACTAATACTACCCTCGTCTCCGTGACACAGTGAAACGTGTGGAGCTCACCTTGTTGCTGCCAGTGTTGTCAAACGCTGCTGCTGTTGCTTTTAAGTTTGTAAGCCAGCGGCGTTAACAGTCGAAAATGCGGCCGACGGCGGCGCTGCAAGAACATAAAGTGCTGGTTTTCAACTCCCTGCGACGTTAGCCTAGTGCTTCAAGAGCTTTGAGACGACCTCCTGAAACTCAGGACTCGTGCGAAAGTGACTTGGCGGCCTCGACGAATTCGAAACGATGGAACGAAAACGTCTGGAAACCGCTTTAAGTCAGCATCACCAGATACGACCCAAGATATATATATATATTTTTTTTTACAAATGCTGATATCCTTGTACTATACAGTGAAAAATTCAGTTATGTGGTCAATTGAACTACTGTTACATCCTGTGTATAAAAGACGTGGTGGTCAACCAAGGACCTCAGTGACAAGTGTGAGTCAGCGATTATGTTCAATCTTCACACAGTTCTTGAGTGTTCTAGAATGATGCTGAGTTCCTATTTACAAAATTCCGTGGGCGTGTATATGTATATAATGTATATATTTATGTACTTTTCTTGATTGTTATGATGTGTATCAACGCCTAGGTTACTGTCATTAAGATTGTACTTTGGCCTCTATGATAGATGATAATCTAGTCTTTTTAATAAAATAATTCACGATTAAAATGATTTTCCATATGATCCTTCCTTGTTATAGATTGATATATTTATTAATACAGACAAATATTGCTTAACGAAACCATAATGAGAATATGACTATTTAAATGCCGGATACTTGAAAAAGAAACTGAAGATTACTTAAACAATTTTAACTGCATAAAACTTGAAATTATTTGAAAATAAAAACATATAATAACTATACAAATACTGACACCCAAATGGAATCCAGAAACTTACAATAACTTTGCTCTAAACACCTCACCTCACACTTCAAATGGTTGACTTTCTGACAATTATACACTATGTGAATGTTTATATTCTCTAACACACAGACATAAAGCGTCTGGCAATGACACTTATCCAAAAGGTTGTTAACAAATAAACACCACCTGCAATAATCACGTCCTGAAACCAGTTACTTATAAGCACTTGACATAACCACAATACAGTTAAACCTCCCCATAACGGACTTCGCTATCCATAAAATCCGTTAGATGAGGTTTCACATCAAACGCATCCTCAATATAAGGGACTTTCATCTCTATATAGTCCGTTAACACACCTGGAGTTGTTGACCAACACTCACTAGTTCACCGCGCGGGGCTGATACACTCATTACCTGTCGCTCACACTTAACATATAATTCAAAGGTGACACACTTATCACAATCAACATCAGGGAAACAGACTGCGCTAATAAACACAATTGTTCCTCACTCACACTGAGAAGAGTGACGCGCTCGCCGCTTCATATGTACACTTCATAGACAATTGCAGTCACTCACACTCCTAAAGCACTTATTTGAGACACTTAACACTTCCAATACTTGATGAGCTCAGCATTGCCTCACAGTGAGACACACTAACAAAAAAAACATTGACACATTAAATCGACAAACACACTTCTCATATTTAATAAACCTACATATTTTCCCTCACACTCATACTATGAAAGGATGAAACACTTGCCTAATACACTCAATAAACGCACTTGACAACACTATAACACTCTAAATGAACGCACACGCACACACTTCTTCACTTCTCATACTTAAAAAACACCCTTTCTCACAATCACACAAAACATATATTTCTACTTAATCATACTTTCAGACACACTTAAAAACATAAAAACACTTATCTATGCCACTTAAAGAAAATACTTATCACACTTACTAAACACACTTCAGGACAAGTACCACGTTACCCTTTACGTACAATGAATTAGGTCAATGAGTATCCCTTAACCCTTTGAGTATGATGACAACCCTTTAAGTATGATGACTTAACCCTTTGAATGAGATGAACTATTCCCTTAAGGAAGATGATATCGTACTCAAGGGGCTAACTCATCGTACTCAAGGGATCAAGTCATTATACTCAAGGGGTTCAATCAACGTACTCAAGGGGTTCAGTCATCGTACTCAAGAGGTTCAGTCCTCGTAATCAAGAGGTTCAGTCCTCGTATTCAAGAGGTTTAGTCATCGTACTCAAGGGATACATGTGTGAAAGACTAACAAGGGTCATCTAAAAGACACTTAAATTTAAGCCCACTTATGAATTCATACACTACATAAACACACACACTTCTCACACTACATAAACACACTCACTTCTCACACTACATAAACACACACACTTCTCACACTACATAAACACACTCACTTCTCACACTACATAAACACACACACTTCTCACACTACATAAACACACTCACTTCTCACACTACATAAACACACACACTTCTCACACTACATAAACACACACACTTCTCACACTACATAAACACACACACTTCTCACACTACATAAACACACTACTTCTCACACTACATAAACACACACTTCTCACACTACATAAACACACTCACTTCTCACACTACATAAACACACACACTTCTCACACTACATAAACACACTCACTTCTCACACTACATAAACACACACACTTCTCACACTACATAAACACACTCACTTCTCACACTACATAAACACACACACTTCTCACACTACATAAACACACTCACTTCTCACACTACATAAACACACACACTTCTCACACTACATAAACACACTCACTTCTCACACTACATAAACACACACACTTCTCACACTACATAAACACACACACACTTTCTCACACTACATAAACACACACACTTTTCACACTACATAAACACACACACACTTCTCACACTACATAAACACACACTCACTTCTCACACTGCATAAACACACTCACGTCTCACACTTCATAAACACACTCACTTCTCACACTACATAAACACACACACTTCTCACACTACATAAACACACACACTTCTCACACTACATAAACACACACACTTCTCACACTACATAAACACACACACTTCTCACACTACATAAACACACACACTTCTCACACTACATAAACACACTCACTTCTCACACTGCATAAACACACTCACGTCTCACACTTCATAAACACGCTTTCACTCACACGCAACATACTGCACAAGTCTATGACCCTCCAACTCCTTCCTCACACTTCCAAGCCTCCTACCTCACCTCCACGCCTCCTCCCTCACACCTCCACGCCTCCTCCTCCTCCAGACCTCCACGCCACCTCCCCCACGCCTCCTCCCTCACACCTCCACGCCTCCTCCCTCACCCTCCACCTCCCTCACACCCCACGCCACCTCCCCCCACGCCTCCTCCCTCACACCTCCATGCTTCCCCACTCACACCTCCATGCCACCTCCCCACACCTCCACGCCTCCTCCCACACCTCCACGCCACCTCCCACACGCCTCCCCTCACACCTCCACGCCGCCCACCTCACACCTCCAGGCCTCCTCCCTCACACCTCCACGCCTCCACTCACACCTCCACGCCTCTCCACCACACCTCCACGCCTCCTCACACCTCCATGCCTCCACCACCACGCCTCCTACCTCACACACCTCCACGCCTCCTACCTCACACCTCCACGCCTCCTCCTCACACCTCCAGGCCTCCTCACACCTCCACGCTGCCTACCCACACCCTCTCCAGGCCTCCTCCTCACACCTCCACGCCTCCTCACCACACCTCCACGCCACCTCACACCTCCACACCTCCACGCCTCCTACCTCACACCTCCACGCCTCCTCCACCTCCACCCTCCACGCCTCCTACCTCACACCTCCACGCCTCCTCCCTCACACCTCCACGCCTCCTCCCTCACACCTCCATGCCTCCTACCACCACGCCTCCTCCCTCACACCTCCATGCCTCCTACCTCCACGCCTCCTACCTCACACCTCCACGCCTCCTACCTCACACCTACATGCTCCCTCTCTCACGCAGCAGACATAATTACACAGAGACAATGAGAGCAGCAGGTCCACTCATGACTTGATATGAAATGAAATAAATTAATACCGCTTATGGGATCAAACACTAGCCTTATTGCATCCGACTCATGATGAAACGACTTGATAAACGCTAAAAGCTATTCATTACGTCAGCTAAATTTCCCGCTTCGAAAAAAAATCGGAGTTTTATGACTTTTTGTTACCTTTTTTTATTGGATAAATTGGATTTTTTTATTTTTGTAAACTCAATATCTGAGACCAATTTGTAAAGGTTACGGTACATTATTATTTTCACACGGCTTAACCATGCAGTGGGTGTTTTGTTTTTTGTTTTGTAATATTTTGAAATAAGAGTTTTCTTGGGTTTATTTATTTTCTGTGTGTTTTGTGAGGGAAGACATCTATTGTGTAAATGATCTTGAATATTTGTTATTATTATTATTATATTTGTATTCAAATTATTTTATCATAATATTATCGAGTGTTATTAGCCTACTTACTCGGTAATAATACTAATGTTAATAATATCAGTACTATTAGTGTGTGTGTGTGTGTGTGTGTGTGTGTGTGTGTGTGTGTGTGTGTGTGTGTGTGTGTGTGTGTGTGTGTGTGTGTGTGTGTGTGTGTGTGTGTGTGTGTGTGTGTGGGTGTGTGTGTGTGTGTCCTGCAAGTTGACTGCCTCAAGATTAATCTTTTCATAATTGAATCATCAAAGTGTCGCCTCTGTTATGACAGGAGACAAGTGTTATGGCCGCCCAGTAAGTTCATACAGTACATGAAACTAGCGGTAAATACCCCGCCATAATGCCCACTGTTCTCAGCTGTGTGGTACTGGACACTGACACACGAGTCCTACTGGCCATGTTCACCCTCTCACTCTCCTGTACACATTATGTACGCATATTACTGCCAGCTTCAGCAGTCTCTCCTGACTCATCTGATAAACATCCTTTGTGTCTAAGTACGACTACACGAGGCAACTAAACTGTTACTGGTCATTTTTTGTTTTATAATTAATTGTTTTATCTGTCTTGTTTTTATTAACTAATATTTCTTATGTAACCTCAATCCCAGCATCAGTGTGAGGTGTATACAGTACATGGCCTTGTTTGTATTCTGTAATAATAAAGTTCACTATATTCAAACGTACGTGTTCTCCCCTCCCTTCACCCCAAGCGTGTGGCGGCAGGTGCGTGCCTGGAGGTGCGGTCACCTGCGACTTCAGGTTCTGCGGTCACAGTGGCCACCGCAGGCGATGTATCCCTCACTTGTCACCTCCACCTGCCCGCCACAACTCGCCCGCCTGTGGTCTTACCTCCTGTATGTGTAAGTGTGGCATTGTGCCCTGACCCACACACCCACAGTCACCCTAAACCCCAACAACCACCCATACGCCTATACTCCCAGCCGACATTCACCAATACGCCTATTCCCATCCCACACGCCAACACCCACAAACACTCACAAGTCTTATAAGAATCCCCGAATCTTTGGGAATTAACTGTCGGTGCTCTGTGTGTCTCGTAGTTTGTGCCTGACCCACACCTGGAGGAGGAGGAGGAGGGGTGTACAGAAGGATGTCACAGGTAACGATGACCGACAAGCTAAGTTACTGTACATACGCCCACAGCTCCTCAGGTCACACCAGTATAAGTGTAAAGAAGCATTGGGTTTAAGGCATCGTCATTCTGGATATTCCCTTCCACCATCTTGACGTTTGTGTGCAAAGAAGATGTTGAGTGTGATGACAGAGAGATAAGTTGGTGTACCACTTATATTTAACCCCACAGATAGACACATTACAAACATATTTACATTTACACATAAACACACAGGTTCAAAACACATTCTCTAACTAATTCCGAATCTTTAAACAATCCCTTAACTCGGTTTTTCTTTGTCACTCGCTGTTTTAATAATAGGATTTTAAAAGTGGAAAAAAAAAAGGTGTCGAATCCAGTTCCATCGGATCCGGGGCATAAAAGGCAATGTCCTATGATCACAGATAACGGACAGTGATCCCCAAACGTTCCAGCAACACCCGATGAAAAGATTCGATTATTGGAACCAAGGGGCTAATCAATGCCTGTATAGATACGTAGTTTATAAGGAATATGGTGATGGACGCTTGCTTCATCTACTACTGCCACACACACACACACACACACACACACACACACATACATACTTCATTCACCATAAAACACTGAAATAAACAAGGCTTAAATACTGTTCCAATATAAATTTCAATAACTCTCCCTTTTGGTTAGAGACTTGGAGAGATAGAGAGAGTTAGAGACGTAGAGAGATAGACAGAGACGTAGATAAACAGACAGACATAGAAACAGGTAAATAAAGGTGGACAGGACACCATCCCTGAGACACTGGTAGAGGTGATAGATAAATACAACAAAATGATAGATAAATAGATAGATAGATAGATAGATAGATAGATAGATAGATAAGACAGTTTGACAGACAGACATCGATTAAGTAATTAAGTAACAGAAAGACAAAGAGGCAGTGTCAACCACAATGTGTGTGTGTGTGTGTGTGTGTGTGTGTGTGTGTGTGTGTGTGTGTGTGTGTGTGTGTGTGTGTGTGTGTAGAGGAAGGGGCTACAGGTAAGGAGGGTGCCAAAGCTCAGTTCCATCAATATCCAAGAACCATATGTGATTTACGGCATTTTCATCTGTACATATATATATATCTATGCATAGTGTATGTATATATGTATAAATAACGTAGGGGTTAATGTAGAGGTATAAGCTACAGGTATAAGGCTAGGAAGGGAGGGTGCCAAGGTGCAGTGCCAACAATACAGTGAGAGCCATAATACAGCCCCGGGGCCACAACAAATTAAACACCATTAATATAAAGTTCACCCACTGCTGGCAACGCTGCCTCTTCCATGAAGCTGTTTCATTAACGCCGCTCTAATTAATGACAGTGAGAGCTAATGAGAGTAGGGAGGGAGAGGTGGGAGAGGGGGGTGGTGGTGGGAAGGAAGGAGGGGGAACTGAGTGGAATGGAGAGAGAGAGAGAGAGAGAGAGAGAGAGAGAGAGAGAGAGAGAGAGAGAGAGAGAGAGAGAGAGAGAGAGAGAGAGAGAGAGAGAGAGAGAGAGAGAGAGAGAGAGAGAGAGAGAGAGAGAGTATACGGTAGATTGGGATGGGAAGGGAAGGGAGAGTTTACAAAGGGTGGGAGAGGTTGAAATGGGAGGGTTGAGAGAGACTGGAAACGGCGGCGAGATTGGAAGTGAAAAATAAAGGATGAGAGAGACTACGAGATGTGGGAGAGAAAAAGGAGAGGGAAGGGAGGAGACGAGACAGAAGAGAAGGTAGAGGACTGGAGGAGTGATAGAGACTGCAAAAGGAAGGGGGGAGGGGACAGTGAAGGGAAAGGAGATGATAGGAGGGATGGAAAAGGGGAGGAATGTGGAACAGGGGCATCAAGAAAGGGATAATAGGAGCCCCCCCCCCTCTCCCCTTCCTTCATACTTTGACCATATCTTCCTCACTCGACCTTACTATCTGTACCTATCTCCCTCACTCCATCCACCTCCCTCACTTAGCCCACCTCATTCTAAATCCCTTGTTTCATCTACCTCACTCCACCTCCCTCATTCCACCTATACCTCACACTATCTATCCAACATCACCTACTTCATTTCACCTCCCATACCTCATTTTACCTCCCTTTCCTCACTTCCCTCACCCAGTCACTCTCATTCCACCTACCTTACCTATATCTTCCTCATCCAACCTCCCTTTTCCTACCTGTCTCATCTTATCACCCTCATTTTACCTCCCCCACCTTACCTCCCCTATTGTACCTCCCTAACATATCCATCTCCACAGCTCCCCCCCATCCCATCCCCACTATTTAAATCTCTCTCTCTCTCCCTCCCTGACTCTCACAGTGACAGGGAGAGGAATGAGACGTGATGGGATTGGGAGACAGTGAATGGGTCTTCCTCGTAGTTCAGGAACACTAGTATCGAATTTAAGATAATTTCCCTCTGTGATAAGAAGAGAAACGGATCTAGTCACAGTAGAGTTTCAGTGCCTTTTTTGTCGCCATCTTTGTGTCGTAGCTAAATTGAATAAGTTAATATCGAATGTTTTGAGAATCTAATTTTTAAAGGTCTTTGCTTAATCAAACCAGTCGGATAACCTCTCACATTTCATGGAAGGAAAATTTAATATCGAAGCTGTTGAGAATCAGTATTGATGTCGTAACGTAATCAACCTACTTATATCTAATTAGGATCTTTTGAAAGACTGAATATTCCAGCACTTAATACTTACTGTGCATATTATAAACACAGGGGGTGACAGAAGCTCGTTCTAAAGCACTTCACCATACCACCAACCAGCTAGGCTATATTAGACTGGAACCACCCCCCCCCCCTCTCTCTCTCTCTCTTGCTCGATTTATCCTTTTTCTATTATCTCCTTTTATTTTCCATTTCTTTAGTAAAATAAGAATACAAACCGGGAAAAAAAATATGACAGGGTTTAGTTATAAATTGATGGGTAATTAAACACACCCAAATCCAACAAGAAAGATTGAATCTGACTTTATTACTGCATGTCAATAACTAAGGTCTTATGAGCATAATAAAGGAGAGTAATTACACTAGTCCTATCAACTCTCTGTATACGTAAATAAAGACAAAAACGAAAAATAGAAAGAGACAATGTGAAAAAAACAGACATAGAGAGAATAAAAAAATATAGCTAATTATACTGGAATACAAGTCAATCGCTCAAGCTGTATTTAAATTAAGCTGACCAGAGTAAACAAAATAAAATAAATAAAAACAAACAGATCACAGATTAAAAATAAATTATACACATCCCAATCGATAAGGTAAGGTTACAGAGATTGGATTACAGATTAAATTATATACATATCCCAATCGATCAAGCAAGAGTACAGGGATTGGATTACAGATTATACATATCCCAATCGATCAAGCAAGAGTGCAAGGATTGGATTCCAGTTTATACATATCCCAATCGATTAGGTAAGAGTGCAAGGATTGGATTACAGATTAAATTATATACCCAATCGATCAGGCAAGACTTTATATCAAGCTGTTGATGAGAATTCAATAAGAGTTTTTTCCCCCAGCGGCCGCGTGAGAGGTGGGCGGCCCCGGGCGGAGACTGCCAACAACAACAATGGTTCATTTGATGCTACGTTAGTGAGCAGTAATGTGACTCCTACTCCTCCATCCTCACTCCTCCTCCATCTTTTTACCTCACTACTCCTCCATCCTCACTCTTTATCTCACTCCTCCATCCTCACTCTTTATCTCACTCCTCCATCCTCACTCTTTATCTCACTCCTCCATCCTCACTCTTTATCTCACTCCTCCATCCTCACTCTTTATCTCACCTCCATCCTCACTCTTTATCTCACCTCCATCCTCACTTTTTATCTCACCTCCTTTCTCACTCTTTATCCTCACCTCCATCCTCACTCTTATCTCACCTCCATCCTCACTCTTTATCTCACTCCTCCATCCTCACTCTTTATCTCACTCCTCCATCCTCACTCTTTATCTCACTCCTCCATCCTCACTCTTTATCTCACTCCTCCATCCTCACTTTTATCTCACTCCTCCTTTCTCACTCTTTATCTCACTCCTCCATCCTCACTCTTTATCTCACTCATCCATCGACTTGTTCCTCATTCCCCAAGCATCTCTCTCTCTCTCTCTCTCTCCAATCTTACTTCCTTTCTCCTTAAGCATCATTCCTCCCCATTATCCCCCTCCCATCTTCCCCATTATCTCTTATCTTTCTCTCACCTACCCACTATATCCCATCTCCCCACTGTCTCATCTCCATTGTGTCTCATCCCCTACTGTCTCTCACTCTCCCTTGCCTGAGGTAGATAGCTCGTTCCCTCCTTCATAATATGTACATTCTCTCTCTCCCCCTGGGTAAGGTTCCTCACTTGATGAGAAAAGTGATTACAATTTTACAGCCAGAGATACTGAGGGGAGGGGTGAGAGTACGTGAGACCCGTGTGTGAGAGAGAGAGAGAGAGAGAGAGAGAGAGAGAGAGAGAGAGAGAGAGAGAGAGAGAGAGAGAGAGATTTTACAGACTCAGCCCTATGAATAGGTGAGAGAAGTTATTTCAATTTAACAGCACGCAAGAAATAGAGAGAGAGAGAGAGAGAGAGAGAGAGAGAGAGAGAGAGAGAGAGAGAGAGAGAGAGAGAGAGATTTTACTTCCTCACAACATATACTTCCGCCCTCACGTGTCTACAGCAGCAACGTACAGTACAACACCACTAACACACCAACAAACACATACACTAACCTATACCATATCTTCTCTGTATGTTTACCCAGGTCACGCAAGACTATACCTGAATCCCGTTAGGTAATTAGTGTAAATTAGAGGGTAATATGAAGATTATGCCCCCTAGCTTATTTCACCTTATGATTCAACGCCCTCTTGCTACCTGAGAGGTTAGGTTAGGTTAAGTTAGGTCAGGATAGGTTAGCGTTAGGGAGTTTAAATCATCAAGTAAAATAAGCTGGGGGTGCTAATCTTCATATCATCCAAATTAGGTGTCGAGCACTTGATTTTCCCGCCAAAACTATCAAGCGTTGTCTGTTATTTATATGTCTAATTAAATCTCGTTCCGCCAATTCGTTTTTAAATATCTGTATAATACCAATTAGTCTAAACCTGTTGACTAAGAACCGCACACACAGAGATTCACCAAATTCACCTATCAAAAGAGACGCTTGACACCTCTTAATGCTGAGATATTATCGTTACATCACAGGGGAGGGAAAAGCTAATGCATCTCAAGGTATATAAAGTAATGTAAATGTTCTTAAAAGATGTTGGTATAATTCAGACAATACAACAGTAAAGAAATATATCGCTGCAGTCTATCAAATGAAAGTTTATAGTAATATTTGGTTGATTCACAAAATTCCACGATATAAAACGTTCATGATTTTATTTACTGACCCAAAATAAGTGTTTTTTGTGTATATTTGTATGAGTCAGTATACACAGCCACGGTAATGATGTTATCTACCAAACAAAATATGAACGATGTTAAGACGGTTATATGACTGAGGGAGTGAAGCAACATAACACACGATGGTGATGTTACTATCGGTCCATCCTTTAGTGATGTTTGGAGATCTCAAAGGTAACCAACACAACAACATAACACACGATAGCGACGTTATCTACAACACCACACGAGCCCCAGGTGTACTGTACGCACCTGTAAGTTAATTGCGGAATCATAAACAATCACATAATGAGTATTCTGTTTCTCTTAGACACGTGAAGATGGATGACGGGACTCCTGCCGCCGTTGGGAATGAGGCTGCTCCCTGAGTTAATTATACCTTTCACCATGTAAAGCATACAATTAGCCGCCTCTGGCCACAGGTTATTAGTAAGAAACCCCCAACACAAGCCTTACCTCATCTACTATCACCCGTGTACGAAACTGCAACTGCAAAAAATAAGAAAACGTGATGTTACAGCCAAAACCACGTCTGTTGTATTGGTTATTCTGGGTAAATATGTAAATGGTGTGATGAGTAATGGATTTTAGATTGCTCATGAATCATGAATGTGTATGAACACCAGTGGGATAATAAATAAATACAAGCAGGGAGGATAATAATGTTAATGACTACTGGATGGAGGTGGGTAAAGTGAGGGAGTTTTTCCCGCGAGCAGGAGCCGCCTGGTGGGCGCGCGCGGCACCTGCTGTGTCGCCTCTGATTGGCTCGCACCCCATGCTGATTATCTCATATATTTTGGACTACTCCTCCGGTGATATTCATTAATCATTTAACGTCTGGCCGCTAAATGGCTGTGAGTTGTAATTGGTGTCGTGCACGCCTGTTGGGGCTGTCAGGCAACCACCGCCTCCCCTGGCGAGTGTTGGAAAACATTAAATTCTCAGATAAACCCAACACTCCACCCACACTGTTGACTTACCTCCAATACTTCACCTTGACCAGTGACCACACACAGCATTAAACACTGGCCCATTCAATATACATGTTTAACTCTGATTTACCGTAGAAATAATAAAAATATCTTGATAAACACTTTAACACTGCCTATAGATATACTGACTTACAACAGTACATGTTGGCGAGGAGGAGGGCTGGCTGTGTCTACATCACTACACTATACTGTACATGATAAGACTGAATATTGACGTGCTTTTACAACACTTAATAGAGTTGTGTAATTTCAATAGCGCAATTAAAGTGCCTATTACACTTTAGGAAATTTTAAGATATATGAGTGTGTACAGTATGTCTGAGTATGTGTGAGCGAGCGTGTTCAAATTTATACGTATGCGAGTGAATATTAACTTGTACAGTACATATCAGTGTTTGTGTTTACATAAAAGCGTGTATGTATGTATGTATGTATGTATGTATGTATGTATATGCGTGCATGTATGTGTTTCTGCACCCCTGTGTAAGTGTGAATGTAAACTGCCAGTGAGTATCAGTGTCTGTATGTGTTAGTGTTGCCATTTATGTGTGTTTGTGTGAATGCCATTGTTGACGAGTGTCTGTATATGAGCGCACATGAGGATATCTTTGTGCGTGTCTGCGTGTGTGTATGTGTGTATATGTATGTGTGTATGTGTGTGCGTATGTGTATGTAAACAGTTCACAAACACAATAACACGCCCTTGTACTTGAGTTACGACACACACACACACACACACACTGCCCACCATCTCACCACGCCCATAACCCCCCCCCCTCGCCTCTCGGGTAGTGAAACCAGCCCAGTAACCTCACCTGTCCAAACCCCCGTCAATCACCATCATTCTTCACTATCCTCGTTAGTGAAGCAGCCAGGTGGGTGCTATGAGGCCGGTCTTACCTGGACGGAGACAGACAGACAGACAACGGGGGGAAATAGACAGAAGACACACACACACACACACACACACACACACACACACACACACACACACACACACACACACACACATACACACACATACACACAAACAAACTAACAAACAAACAAACAAACAAACAGATAGCTAACAAACACCCAGCCAAAAAAGACAGAGAAACAGAGAGACAGACATTTATATTAAGGTCATTACGAGGTCATTAGAGTCTATAGCCAATTAGGTCGAGATAATTAATTATATTCATTAAATATCATCATCAATTTAATTACTCCAGCTCAACACAATTACCAGTAATTGAGGTCATTATAACACCATAACGGTAAATCATTAGGCAATATAATAACTGAAGGTCATTATAACTCTAATATCATAATAACAATAATTGCATGTCACTATACTCCACCTGAGGTTATTAAAGCTGAGATGTAATGAAACTAATTATTGACACTCGCGAGATTGTAATGACCTCCTTAATTCGTCTAGGGTCATTATGAGCGAGGTATAATTATCATGAGGTCATTATAAAGACGGTATTATTATATATTATCAGCTGTGGTCATTATTATGTCATTATCAGCCCGGTCATTATAAGACAAGTTATCCTAATCATCCGGGGTCATTATCACCTAGGGTCATTATCACCCGGGGTTATCATCATCCAGGGTCATTATCATCTGTGATCATTATTATAAGCAAGGGATCATTATCGCTATGGTCATTATACCCCAGCAGAGCCTCAGCCACCTACCTGGCCTAATCATCATTAAGCGGTCATCATTATTATTCTGGGGTGCCGAGGCAACCGAGCATCATCATCTGTCATCATTATACCACCCGTCTCTCTCTCTCTCTCTCTCTCCTCACCACTTTAACCTCCCTCCAGTAAATCTCCTTCCCACATTCAGCCATTCTAGTATTCAGTAATAAGGGTCATGCTTCACTGCAATACCGCCAGCATCATGCACAATTATTCTTCTGCCTTGCTTGTGGATAAAGGTCTTGCAATATGCCTTTGTACAGTGAGCTCGTATGTAAATTTTTCAGCACCATTTTTTATTTTTTTTCTGTGTGTAGTCTGTACAAAAAATCTTTCTTGTGGATGATATATGAATGTTTTATTTTTGGGGGGCATAATCTTTAAGAAACAGTGTTGGATCTTGTCTTTAAATTCCGGTAAGTTGCTTGGGGGTCACCTGAAGATGAGATACCCCAGTTCATTTCACCTGATGATTAAATAGCCTAATGCTACCTAGAGGGTAAGCTTAGATTATGTTAGGATATTTTAGGTTAAATTAGATAAGGTTTAAGTTGGATTAGGTTATGTTAAATTTGCGTTATGGTGTCTAATCATCAGGTGAAATAAGCTTGAGTGTGTCTAATCTCCAGGTTGACCGTTTATTTTATTAGGCATTATCTCTCTCTCTCCATATATATATATATATATATGTATATATATATATATATATATATATATATATATATATATATATATATATATATATATATATATATATATATATATATATATATATATATATATATATATATATATATATATATATATATATCGGTGAGTCAGGAGCCACATTATATCAGTGGTAATACTCTGCCTTGACCTCTGAACCCTGTCAGCACTCAGGTGATCCATCACACACAGACACCCACTCAGTGCTGACCAAATACTCCCTCAATCACATCACAGATCATATTCTCCTGTTAATTATAAACAAATATATCGTGTGTTTACCTGTAACACACCTGTTGGGAGGTAATACTAGCAGTATAACCATAAATTTGGTAGCATATAAATGTTCTAATTGATTCACAGGTTACTACTCCCGTGAACCTGTCCATGATCAAGAGCAGGTAGCGGGATTTCTTTAGCCAACAAGTACACAATAAGAACTGAGATGCCATGACCCGTCGAGGCTCTGACCCCCAACCCTTCCAATCTTTGACCCCGCCCATGGAAAATTACTTCCCATGTTCACCACTTGAAATATTATGGAGTCAATGGATACAGCAGAGGCTCAAGAATCTAAGTGATGATTCTTTCTGTGTCAACCTTCCATTTCATTTGCGTGATTATTGGAGAATGAATTGGCTGCAACACTTATATACCACTTCGGGTTCGATTGCATCATAAAAGAGTCGAATCCATATCAAATTCTATGAAACGGGACCATCATTAATGCTCAGAGATCCTCGAACTATAGAGGAGAATACGGACAGATATCAGTAAGAATAAGTCTTTGAGTTAAATTGATGTAACCAAAGGCTAGAGGATAAAACCACATAATCTCTAATTATTTCAGTCAGCCCTTTTGCTAAATGTTAGTTTTATCCCATAAATACACACTGTATTACCTGAGAAATGGCAACTGTCTTGTTCAGGTCTCAAACAATCATTTTCTACTGTATGCCACAAGTGACTACCTAATCACTCATCATTAAAGTAATACAGATCCCTTGACCGTTTTTTTCCAACACATATATTAGGCTTCGTATTATTTCAACAGTCTAAATCACAGAACATTGCACGATAAAGGATATTAGGCCTCCATAGTCAGAGGTACCAGCTCAACAGATACATACTGTATGTGTTTATACATACAGTTCTTGCTCATTTCGTGATACCTTTTTTGATGAGTGTATTTGTGACCTGTTTATATTGTATGTAATTTTAATAATATTTTAAATGTGTTTTATCAGGTGGCTTCTCAAGAGAACTACATACTGTACCTCAAAATGTTTGGTCAGGAGTAACTCTTATATCATTGTACATTTTCTACGTGTAAATGTCCTTCCTTGCTAAACACTGTAAAAAGTCTCAGTTTTATATCTGTTTGAGGCTAGAGTCTCCCACTGCTGCCAACACCACCCTCGACCCCTGACCCCCAGAGCGGTAACACAATATTATGTACTACAACATCGCCCACTCAGTGATACTCGATTCAAAAAGTATCTTTACATTTTTTTTGTTAGACAATATGACACAACAGACGAAGGATTTTGACAATCATATCCAGACAACAGAAGTAGCGGTGTTCATTTTGAAACTCATCGAACCCCTTCCATAAATATAATTTTTAGACACATGACTCTATAGTCTCGTCTGACTTAGATCAGACATTTCCTTATTAACAGAAGAAGCTATGAAGACAAGATTCACCATATATCGTTCACTTTCTCTCCCCAGAGGAGCGTTTAGAAGCGCCAGACGTCGAGATGTGAAACTATCCTAAAAGAATTACTTTTCTTGTTAAATTAAAACTAGGGTTCGAATCTCGGACTGATCATCCTAAGATAGTCTAATGAATTGATAAATGGTTAGAGAAAGAGAAAAAATAAATTAAACTCTATTCAAACAATGAGAGCGAGATAAATGATTAAATAAATGGATAGAGAGGTTTCAACAATGATAGATAGATAGAGGAGAGAGAGAGAGAGAGAGAGAGAGAGAGAGAGAGAGAGAGAGAGAGAGAGAGAGAGAGAGAGACTCCCTCATCTGAAGAGAATCACCCACTTCTCCCCCAGTTAGCCAAGAGCTGAGGTTCGAGCACCAGGGAGAGTGTTGAGGAGCCTGGTATTAAACTTTGGAGGTGTCGCACCAATTAGCCAGGTTCAACAGAGCGTGGCAAAGATCCCCACTTTTACCGGCCGGAGCGACACATCTCAGTCTTAAATGTGATATTAATTTTACCTTTGGCCAATTTTCGCTGTCTTGCGGTGGTCGAGGCGATCCAGTGTAACTTGAATTAATATGAGAGCTCAGCCAATCACGAGTGAGGGCGGGATGCCACTCCGCCAATCAAGAATAAGGAGATATACATTCCACCAATCACGAAGGAAGGGTAAAGCATCTCCGCCAATCAGAAGTGAAGAGGGAAAGTACTCAAACAATCGTGAGTGAGGAGGGTAGATACTCCAACCAATTAAGAGTAAAGAGGAAAGGCACTTTACCAATCATCAGTGAGGAGAGGAAGTATTCCACCAATCACGTGAAAGGAGGGGTTAGTAGTCGACCAATCATAAGTAAAAAAAAGAGATACTCCACCAATCAGGAATGAGGGCTCAGCCAATCACGAGTGAGGGGAATTAGCAACTCCACCAGAGATGAGCGAAGTAAACAACCAATCAAGAGTAAAGGAGGAAAGACGTTCTACCAATCACGAGGACGGAACCAAACCACTCCACCAATCACGAAAGAAGTAAACAGCCAATTCCACCAATCACGAATGAAGCAAACAGCCAACTCCACCAATCACGAGTGAGGGACAGCATATACTCGTAGAATCCACCAATCACCTCTTACGAGCACATCTTGACTAGAAACAGGTAAAGAGCAAGTGAGTGAGTGAATGAGTGAGTGAATGAGTGAGTGGGTGAATAAATGAGTGAGTGAGTGAGCAAGTGAATGAGTGAATAAGTGAGTGAGTAAGCGAGTGAATAAATGAGTGAGTGAGTGAGTGAGTGAATAAGTGAATGAGTGAGTGAGTGAATAAATGAGTGAGTGAGTGAGTAAGAGAGTGAGTGAGTGAATAAATGAGTGAGTAAGTGAGTGAGTGAATGAGTGAATAAGTGAATGAGTGATTAAGTGAATGAGTGGGTGAATAAGTGAATAAGTGAGTGAACAAGTGAGTAAGCGAGTGAGTAAGTGAGCCAGTGAGTGAGTAAATAAGTGAATGAGTGAGTGAATGAAAGAGTGAGTAAATGAATGAATGAATGAGTGAGTGACCATCCTGTGAATATTACCAATAATAATACTAATAATGTTGCTGGAACAGACAGACGTATGAGGGGGAACTGGACAATGAACAATGGCTTATTAACATGATATCTAACCTTTTATCTTCCTTTGTGTACGATATTTTTACTTACACTATTACTTTGGACATGATAATAGAAGGGAAGAGAATATAATGTGTGTATGGGTGACCGGGATGTATGTATGTACTGAATGCATGTATGTATGTATGTATGTATGTATGTATGGGTGACCGGGATGTACCTGTATGTACTGAATGCATGTATGTATGTATGTATGTATGTATGTATGTATGTATGTATGTATGTATGTATGTATGTATGTATGTATGCATGCATGCATGTGTATGTATGTATGTATGTATAGAAGGACTATCAATGTAGATAATCAAAATAAAAATTATAATTATATAGCATTATTATTAACGTAACGTAACGTAACCTGACCAATTTTAAGTACCGTTTGGTGATGTTATTGTGGTAAAACGTTTGCTGCATTTTAATAGATAGATAGATAGATAGATAGATAGATAGATAGATAGATAGACAGACAGACAGACAGACAGACAGACAGACAGACAGACAAACAGATACAGGCAGATAGATAGATAGGTAAATATATAGATAGATATAGATATAAGACTAATCCATATAGTTTAATGGCCGGGTCCTCCACACAACATGGTCACAGGTCCTCAGGGTGCATTTTCTCAGGTGGGTGTTAATGGTCCCGAGATGTTACCATGACGACCAGGAGATCAGCACACGCCCACCATCCTTGCTAGCATTGGACCATGTTCTCTCTCCCCACACACACACATACCTGGTGGTGTGTGGACTGACAGCAGGGCTGGAGGGGACTGACAGTATGAGGGCTGGAGGTGGTATAGGACTGACAGTATGAGGGCTGGAGGTATAAGGACTGACAGTATGAGGGCTGGAGGTATAAGGACTGACAGTATGAGGCTGGAGGTATAAGGACTGACAGTATGAGGGTGGAGGTATAAGGACTGACAGTAAGGAGGGCTAGATATAAGGACTGACAGTATGAGGCTGGAGATATGGGCTGGAGGGTTGGAGATATAAGGACTATGAGGGCTGGAGATATAAGGACTGACAGTATGAGGGCTGGAGGCAAGGACCGACAGTATGGAGGTAGGACTGACAGTATGAGGGCTGGAGGTATAAGGACTGACAGTATGAGGGCTGGAGATATAAGGACTGACAGTATGAGGGCGGGAGGAATAAGGACTGACAGCATAAGGGTTAGAGGTATAAGGACTGACAGCATAAGGGTTAGAGGTATAAGGGCTGGAGGTATAAGGACTGACAGTATGAGGGCTGGAGGAATAAGGACTGACAGTATGAGGGTTGGAGGTATAAGAGCTGACGGTATAAGGCCTGACAGCATAAGGGTTGGAGGTATAAGGGCTGACGGTACAAGGACTGGAGGTATAAGGACTTACAGTATAAGGGCTGGAGGTATAAGGGCTAGCAGTATAAGGGTTGGAGGTAAGACAGGACTCATAACACTCAACAATTCCTCACACAGATTTATAGCGTAATTCTACTAGAGAGAGAAAGAGACGCAAAATTTATATCTTAAATAACAAGAGAGGCGTTCATCACTACCAGCATCCTTAAACGATCGTATGTACGTTAGATTTTTCCCCGTAACTGTGGAGAAGTGAGAACGTATCTAACTGGCTCACTTAACCTACTACACAAAGATGGATTCTGAAAGGTTCGCATGATAAATTTTCACCCGTAAGTGGAGATGTGATAACGTATCTAATTAGGTCACTTAAGATGTCTAAAATGGCGTCATAATTGCACTGAGACTAGATGTGATTTTTCTTATTGATAATTATGGGAAAATATTATCGTATGGATCTGTGTGAATTTGGGTACTGCAGCGGCTTGTGTTGTGGCAATTTTTCCGGCCGTAATTTATTTCTCTTAACCAGAAATATCACAGAAAAATAAATAAATTTGATAATAGGAGTTTTGAAGCTTAATCTAAGCTAAGATGATATAACCCATATTACCCTAATCTAATCTAAAGTAACTTACGTATCTTAAACTAGCCTAATCTAATCTTACCTTACCAAATGTAACCACATCTAACTTTACCTTTCCAAATTAATCGAATAATAACCTAACTTGGGTTATGTTAAGTTAGGTTTTAGTTACTGTTTTCGTCTGAGTGTCTCAAACACCAGTGTTATTTTCTCTGTACCCTTAAGAGTACCTGGTAGTAGAGGCAGAGGCCTGAATACCTCAACGGGTTACCTCAACTTTGGCTTCCTGCCTGACGTGACTCATGGGCTCACGAGTTAGGACACTCAGCCGTACAAACAGGTAAGAATTCCCATAACAGACAACCTTGACAACATCTTAATTAGAGTAATAAAAACCTCGTTAAAGGCTAATTAAAGCATCAGATTCAGCGACTACGAATTTACTTGATCAGTTTCGTCGTAAGATAAATGGATGTTGTCTGCAATAGGTTAAGGAAAAAGAGCTACAGTTATGCAACATATACTGTACAGTACTGTTGATAAAGGAATGAAACTGCCCAGTGTATGGGTCAAGAACTACCACTCAGCTACCCAGTTACACATCTCGGTCTGTTTTATTATAAACTACTGCACAGTTATTACTCCTATTAGTCATTGTGGGTCTCCCGGTCACTCCCACACCAAGTTACTCCTAAGTTACCTTTACCAAGCTGACTGGTGGGCATGAAGAACACACACACACAAAACACACAGAAAGATCCCATGCTTGTAGTACTCAATTATTATTATTATTATTATTATTATTATTATTATTATTATTATTATTATTATTATCTCCAATAATAATAAAAAGTTGTCATAATTTTTAGCTAATATTGACCAGTGAATCATTTTACGCAACACTTCCTAAGTACTTTGTACATTAATTTTTATTATGGCTAAACGGTAAGTGGGGATGGTGGGGAATGGTGAGGACCATGGGCGTGGGCAAGGAGGGTGGGTGGAGGGTAGAAACAGATCACCCTCCATGATCCACCACCAGACCGCCACAATAACACCAACAATAACATCATCGAAACATCACTCCCGGATGACACTTATTGCCGCCACAATAACCACATCAATAAAAATATCCCGCGGTGTATTTCGGCCGGTAAATATGTCCTTTTTGACGATGCCAGCTGGCTAATAAAAGGGCAATATCTTACCCCGGCAGCCCGGCGCCAGGAGAGAGCGCTTCCCCTTCCGCCCGTGCCTTTGTTCCCCCGAGGAGGCGGTTGTGATGACGCAAATATTAGTTGTAGTGTGCGTTATGAACATCAATTTGCCCTCCCCAGGGACGATTCCTTTGTTTGAGCTCAAAAGCGCGGGAATAATCTGTTGGGAACGCCGGTGTTGCCATAAGCGCCTCCGCTCATTTTCTCCGGGGGGGTTTTCTCATTAACACTAACACACTGGAGGCTTCACCATGCGATAAAACCTTTCCACGGTGAAAAAAAAAGATGTCCAACAACCACTCTACAGATACCTAGCGAACACGAGAACACGCCGCTGTTGTCCTAGACTGCTAAGGAAAAAAGAATCAGCACAAAGAGATGACAGAGGAGCGAGTTGTTTCCTTTTTTTGCGAGTGGCGAGCGAGTGAGAGAGAGGCATTACAGCTGATCTGTCAATATTATGACCCCACCGGACCCTAATTGCTTCAAAGTGACAAGTCGAGGTTTTATCAATAGGATTATTTATTGACCAGCTCCACCTCGCGCGTCCGAACCCATCCACACGTATGAATATTTATATTAGAGTCCAGATGTAGGGAGAGGAAGGAGGGATAAAGTGGTACATAAATCCCGACCGGAGAAAATCCCACTGTAGTAAATTAACGCAAGACAAAATCCCAACACCAAATTAGTTAAACAAAATCCCATCAATTTTTTTAACAATATCCCAATGCCTTTATAAATCGGGTAACGGTTAATTTGTTTAACTTTGGCTATTATTTAGGTTAAGTTAGTGTTGATTATGTTACTTTAGGTTTTTTAAGCTTAGTTAGGTTCAAGTTAATTTAGATTAGATTAATTCAAAACTGATTAAGTTAAGCAAGGATAGGTATACACGTAGGATTCTAACCTTTACAATACACTAGGCTAAGACAAACAAACAAACGGCGATACTGGACAAAATATCCACAAATCAACTTACATAAAAATAAAAACACGGATCCCAACGTTGTAACAAAGGAAATATGAACCTTTCTTGTGTTGTCTGGTAACTGTGATATTTGACTTGGTGAAGAAGAAGTAATGCCATACACGATTTTGTTGCTCAGTGGATCTTCCTCCTGCGGGATGGAAAGGAAGGCTTTAGTTTAGGCTATATTGTGAGAGTGATGCAGTGACAGAACACACACACACACAGGAGGTACACATGAACAAATACATACATATATACATAATACATACATGCATACATACATACATAGAGAGAAGAGTTGGCTGACAATGACACAAAGACAGACACTGAAAGGTGGAATGAGACAGAAAGCAGACAGAGACATATAGGATAGAATGACGAAGAAACAAACAGAAGGATTGAGAATGAGGACGGAATGACAAGATGGGCAGAAAGGTTGAGAGAGAGAGAGAGTAGGCCCCAGTTAAGAGTCAAAAGAAAGAGAAAGAGAGAGAGAGAGGCTGGGGGGGTTCACTACAGGGAGGCGGCTCCGTCGCTTTCGTGCGCGGCCAATATGGAGGGCAGCGACTGAGGCGTGTAATGCCACGTGTTATTGTGCTTTATGATCTTCTCCGCCTCCCTCCCTCCCTCCCCTGCCACTCCAGTACCCAGACTCCCTCCCTCCCTTCCTTGCTGCCACTCCACTACCCAGGTTCCCTCCTTCCCTCCCTCCCTCCCCTACCACTCCAGTACCCAGACTCCCTCCCTCCCTCCCCTGCCACTCCAGTACCCAGACTCCCCTCCCTTCCTCCACCCACTACCCAGACTCCCTCCCGCCCCCTCCTTCCTTGCTGCCACTCCACTACCCAGATTCCTCCCTTCCTTCCTTGCTGCCACTACCCAGATTCCTCCCTTCCTTCCTTGCTGCCACTCCACTACCCAGACTCCCTCCCGCCCCTCCTTCCTTGCTGCCACTCCACTACCCAGATACCTTCCTTCCTTCCTTGCTGCCTCTCCACTACGCAGACTCCTTCCCTCCCTCCCCTGCCTCTCCACTACCAAGCTCCCTCCACTAGAGCTATGTGTGTGTTTCGCCTCCTGGATTTCCTCCACCGGGACAATGTAAGAATATCGTCGACCTAGTGTGTGTGTGCGTGTGTGTGTGTGTCAAAGACGTGTTCTCTTCTGTCTCTCACTTCTTTTCATTGGTTCTCTCAGTCTGTCTCGTCTCTCTGTTGCTTATTTTACTCTCTCTCTGGTCTCTCCTATGATTATCACACTGTCTCTCTCGTCTCCTTTGATTATCACACTGTCTCTCTCGTCTCCTTTGATTATTATCACAGTTTCTCTCAGCACTCCCTGATTCACTTGCTGTCTCTCCCTTAATCCATCCACTCCCAGAACACAACCTTATCAATATCATCACCCCCCCCTCTACATCATCACAGCCACCCAGGCTCAGTACCTACAGGGGGCTTCACTCCAACGTACAAAAAACAGTACATCAGGCGGAAAACTCACACGAGCGAGCATGTATTAAGGCGGCGTAAAGAAACGATACAATATATGGATACTAACCCTACAGTACAACGGGATAAAGGCACAGTCGAGGTACTGTTAGAGGTGTTCCTTAATCTCCTGAAGGTGCAGGAACGGCTTATGATACGGGTAAAGAACGTATAAGAATAAAGAGTTTACTTAGAAGGTATACTGAAGGTGTAGAACGGTATGGCGGTGGTGAATGTAGTAAATAAAAAAGGAATTGAGGACGTATTGGTACTGTACTGACACGGACGAACAGTGAGCCGTGTTGTGTTGTGTTGTGATACTCGGCCCAGGACCCGTGTTGGCTGGTGGGTGGGTGGGTGGGTCCGCCCTCGTTCTGTACTGGGTCCTGAATGTTCTGTGTTGACTGGAGCCTGTGTCAATGTTCCCACTCTGACACTCTCTCTGATTCTTTCTTTCTTTCTTTTTATCTTTCTATGATTCTGTCTCTCTCGTGCTCTTTATTCTATTTTTTTCCTCTATCAGTTTTTATTTTACTTTCTTTTGTTTATTTCTCTCTCTCTCTCTCTCTCCGTTCCTCATCCAGCATCTCCTCCATCCCCTACTTCCCCACCCCCCCACTTCCTCTCCAACACCAAGTTTACCCCCTTCCTCCTCTATCCCCACCTCCTTTATCCTCCCTCCTGACTTCATCCCCCCACCCCAGTATATGAAGGATCCTTAACATGCGGTCAATAAGTGTACATAATACACAGGGGTCAGTAGGAATCCCCACTTGGTCTTTTTATCTACGTAAGGACTCTCATAGACGGAATAGGCCTGTGATAGAACTCCCAGCCTCCAATAGGCCTATGGAAGGACTCCTATAGGCCTATGGAACATTTTAAGATAAAAACCTATGGATGTCTCGTATGGACCTATAAAATTATTTTTATGGACCAATGGAAGAATTCTTATAGACCTATGGAAGGAGTCATGTTAACCTTTAAATCCTAAAAGGCCTCCTTTAGGCCTACGTAAATACTCGTTGTATACCTATTGACGGATTCCCCCAAATGATCTCCTGCAGACCTATACGGAAAGACCCCTATGGACTAAGGAAACATTCCTTTGATCCTGTAACTCAAGAATTCCACCTATAGGCCTATGGAATGACTACTTGAGCCTATGGCCCCAAGGGTGTATCCTCTGTGTGTGTGTGTGTGTGTGTGTGTGTGTGTGTGTGTGTGTGTGTGTGTGTGTGTGTGTGTGTGTGTGTGTGTCCCTATGTTGGTTGGTCATACACTACTGAGGGACCATTCACGGCTGCCAGGTCTTAAACATCACGACGAGGTCCATTTGCGTGCCTGCAGGACTGGCGTGTAATTGGTGGAGCAGCTGGCCCTCTCCGCCAATGGGGGATGATCTGCGTGACTAATGTTGTTTAGGTACCAGCCAAAGACACGGTTGGACTCCCAAATGTTCGAACGTTAAAGTTTATCACTTTTCCTCTTAACTGGAGACGTTAAAGATGCATCTAACTGGTTCACTTAAGCTCCGGTAGTTCGAGGGGACGGGCCAAGGTCACGTTAAAATTTCACTGAGACACAACCGGGTGTATAGACGTGTTTTCATATATCTGGCTACGTCGTACAAAAAAATCAAGAACGACTCTTTGAAAATCTAAAATCAAGGGGACAATTTGCGACGAACATATATCACCTACTCTGGCACGACACTCCACCTATTATGGGCCACACACAGCCTACTTTGGGACACACATACAAGTCACCTATTTTAGGATACACACACAACCACCTAATTTGATGAGCATACATCATCTTGTTCAGGATAATATACTGTATATTAAAGACGTACATTCCACCTACTTTGGGGAGTACGAACAGTACGTACCATCGCCTCTCTCCTCCCCTTCCTCCTCCAGCTCTTCCCTCCCTATTCCTCCTTCTGCTCTCCCCTTCTCCTCCTGCTTCCTCTAACCCGAAATCACAATCACTCCAGGCCGGAATGCTCTTCCAGAGGCAGGGAGCGCAACACACACACACACACACACACACACACACACACACACACATATACACTGTACCAGACTTTAAATGCTCATTAAAGGGACAGAGAGAGAGAGAGAGAGAGAGAGAGAGAGAGAGAGAGAGAGAGAGAGAGAGAGAGAGAGAGAGAGAGAGAGAGATCCTCCTCATCCCCACTACAAAAGTTTCTCGTCTGGTCCTGAACCTCCGCTTTGATCCACCATTTTTCTTGGCCAAGTTACGTCTACTATCAAGTTAAAATGAGGTAGGAATGCTGATACCCCTCCCTCCCTCTCCTACTCAAACCCCCCTCCTACCCCCACCCCTCCTCCGTCCGTCCGTCTGTCTGGTGCGGTTAATTTTAACACTGGGTTAAGTTTAGTTCAGTCTAGTGGTCCTGGAGATTTTGTGTGGCGTAGTGTACCCTGGGAGAAAGAAATAGTGGGGGAGGGGGTGTTTGGGGAAAAGGGAGGGGTCGGAGGAGGAGGAAGGAATGGATGGATGGGAGGAAGGAAGGGATGGGGTGAGTAGATGGAGGGAAGGGTGCTATGGGGGTGGGTGGGGGTGAGGAGGGAAGGGATGGGGGAATGTGGGAGAGGAGGGATGGGGAAAGGTGAGGGCAAGGTTGTGGAAGGGAGGGAATGGTGGGGAAGGTAAGGAGGGAGGGATGGCAAAGGAGGGTGTGTATGGTTGGGGGTGGGGGATGGTGTGGGAGGGGTTGGTGGGTGAGGAAGAGAGTCGTCGAGGGATGGTGAGGAGGTCTAGAGTTAACATAGAAGTGTGTGTATGTGTGTGTGTGTGTGTGTGTGTGTGTGTGTGTGTGTGTGTGTGTGATCATCAGCTGGTGTCATTATCGTCAGAGAAGCCTCGGTAAAATCAGCGTCGCCCTCTTCCTCTCTGTAATTAATTTAGCCACCAAAATGTTCTCCCTCCATTACCACCTCCCTCTACCGTGGTCACACCCAGGGGAAGGGGGGAGGATGGGGGATGGGGGATAGGGTAGGGGGAAAGAGGGAGGAAGGGGGATGGAGGAGGGAAAGAGGAATGGGGGGGGGATAAGTGGAGAGAGGAAGGACAGGGAGGACTGGAAGGAGAGGAGAGAGGAGGACAATCACGATAATCTTGATGACGCCATTCTCCTCGTGAGTGGGATTCTTGCTGACGTCATGCCTCTCACAAAATGCATGATTGATGACGTCACATTCACCTCATCGACATCACATCGATTTATAAACATCACGAGAAGCGGAAATGTACACACAAACACCTGCAACCAGACATCAATAAAACACATCAATAACACAAACATCAACATCAATAACAGCAACACAATAATAAATACCAATGTAAACACAAATCATACCCCAGACAACAGCAGCTCCCTTACCCAGTTGTTCAGAGAGATGAACTTTTGAACACACGCCTCCCTGTGATGTTGAGCCACTTACCTCACACCATCTATCTCTCCTCAACAACTTCAAAAACAACTTTCTTTCACCTAAAATTTACCTGAATCAAAGGATATCTTCACACAACAACACCAATATACAGTTTTTATACAGAAAGTTCAAGATGATTCTTTCTCTTTATACTTTATCAAATATTACTAAAGCCAAAGAAAGTTCTCAAAGTGTTCCTTTCATCTTATGTTTATTTATATACTTAAGTTTATTTCATATTAAAAAAAAATAATAAAACGATACATTCACACCTGTTGACCAAATTAGTTCAATAACAACTTTTACTTAACAGAATTTACTTAAATCGTGAAATTAAATAAATCTCATCTCAGCAAATTTACTTAAAAAAAAAAACGAAAATTCACACTTAGTGGCAATACTAATTCAAAAACTATATTACTTTATCGAATGTTCTTAACACTGGCAATAACCAAGCATTGCCTTACACTTGCTTGTAATATCAGTTCCAAATCAATTCACCTTTTCACAGAATTGAACGAATATTATATAAGACACCAAAACAGATCTTCTATACTGTATATTGTCTTCATGTCCAGCTTACTACATCACACAACCCTCTCTCTATCTCTCTATTTCTTCACAATACTAAGAAATGTTTCCTTTTAATTCTGGGAAACATTCATTTTTCTTAAGGTAGGGTTACGGGTATTTCGTGTGTGTGTGTGTGTGTGTGTGTGTGGAAGACATAACCACGGAACCACGAACTGTTTACGGACACACACAATTTATAATCTAAGACTAATGAAACTTAACCAAACCAAAGCTAATTATAGGTTGAGTCAGGTAACATAAGTTTCAACTACAACTTTATTATTTCGGACAGGGGTTCGGGAGGGTTCAGGATTAGAGAGGGCTCGTAGGGGTTCAGGGTTCGGAGGGGTTCATGGTTCGGGAGGATTTGGGTTTCGAGAGGGTTCGGGATTCGGCAGGGTTCGGGGTTCGGGAAGATTCGGTATTCGGAAGGGTTCAGAGGTCGAGAGTAATCGGGCTTTGGCGACAATATTTTTTAGACCTGAATAAAAAAAAAAATACCAGTTCTTTAGTCACGACCGACGTGCCGAGACCGAGAGAGTTTGTTTTGTTCTCGCCACCAGTACAAGAGAACAAGCCTCTGTGTCCGCCGTTCGTTCCTTTCGGTATCAAAGTGGTGGAACTGCTCCGGTCATTCCTTTACTCTGCCCACCGTCACAGCCTTTCCCCCGTGTGCATCACGAACACACACACACCAAATACAGCTCTAACGTTGTATTGCTAAACTCCTACGGGAACTGACTCGATTTGTTGAGTCAAAGTTTAACCTATATAGTTGTGATGATTTAGTCAACTGCAGAATAACCTTTAATAAACCTTCCTGCCGTGAACCGTGATGATGAGAGGCAGTGCAGCAGAGGATCCGTCCGAGTGACCGTAACTACGTACTTTAGGATCACTAGAAAAATCTCCCCCAGCTTATTTCACCACCTTAATGAGCGGGACAGAATAGGTTAATAACGAATAAATAACAAAAAAAATAGTAATTCCCGTGATTTTTTTAGGCGTTTGTCATTCATGTTTTCGGTATAGAAGGACCTAAGGACCTCGTGTCGAATGCAGACAAAGTACTGTGTGATTACTACAGGTGGGAACAAAACAAAAGGTGTAGACTTAAAGAATATAATTAACTCTTATCATCATCTCTCCCTCCTTCCTACAGTATATCTATTCTTCCCTCACACCCTATACCCTCCCCACTCACCCCCACTAACACTAAGGGAAGGAACTGACTTAAAACCACAAGAGTAAGACACTACACGATGATAGGAACAGCGACTCGTTTAACCAAAAAACAAACAAAGCAAAAGTCATCGGTTTACTTCACTTTCAGAGGATCAGAACTCCCTTACATGCGGTTGAAAATGCTGACACAGAATTCGAACCTATCCTAAACGTTGCTCATATGTTACTTGGTGCCATATGAAGCTCAAATTCAGTTTCATGTGTGTATGTAAATTGTACTGTATAAAGAAAGTATAGGAATCACCTTAAGAAAGAATGAAAGAAAGAAAGAAAGAAAGGGGAGGGCTAATGGATACATTCTCATCAACAAAGAAAGAACCACTGAAGAAAAGAAGAGAAAGAAGAAAGTAGAAGAAGAGGAGAGAGCATTTAGTATAAGAGTAGGACATTTAACATAGGAAGAGGAGGAAGCATTTATTATTAGAAGAGGAAAAAGAATTTAACATACGGAGAGAAAGAGAGAGGGAGAGAGAGGCAGCAGGAGGAGGAGGAGGTGGTGGTGGAGGAGAGGAAGGTGGAGGAGGAGGAGGAGAGGCAGCGGCAGGAATTAGCAGGGGCGGGGAAGCACACAGTGGCCGCGTTCCCAAATAAGTGGCGACGCCAGACAATTGAAGACTAAATGGCCATCAAGGAATTTAATTTACTTTGTGGCTGAGCATGGCCAGGTCTGAGGGGGGAGGGAGGGTGGGAGAGACTAGGGGGGCACCGCTTTGATGTGAGAGGACGGAAGGGGGGGCAGGGAGGAGAGAGAGAGAGAGAGAGGAGGGGAGGAGGGATTCTTTCAGATATTTTGAGGGAGGGTGAGGGAGTTGGGTATGAGGGATAGGGGAGGGAGAGGAGGGGAGTGGAAGGAGGAGGAAGAGAGGGAGGTTCTTTCAGATATTTTGAGGGAGAGTAGAGGAGAGGGATGTGTGTGGGAAGAGGAGAGGATGAGAGGGGAGAAATAGGGGTTTCTTTCATATAAATTGTGAGAGGGGGGGGAAGGAGGGAGGAAGGGAGGGATGAAAAGGAAAGGGTGTATGGGAGACAGGAGAGAGGGAGGGAGAGGGATGTAGAGAGAGAGGAACATTGCCTTGAAAATTTGAGGAAAAGATGGTGAGAAAAGACAGATGGAGAGTTTTCCTCGTGTTTTCAGGAAGGAGTGAAAAAAGAAGAAAACGAGAGGGAGGGAAAGATTAAAGAGACAGAAAGTGGAGGGGGAGATTCATTCATTCAGAGGGAGGGAGCTGGCGAGAGAGGGAGTATAGGGAAGGGAAGAGGGAAGAGGAGGGGAGAAGTGTAAGGTAGGGGGGCTGAGGAAAGTATGAATGTAGAGTAAGGTGTGAGGGAAAGAGAGAAGGAAGGCAGGGAGGAGTGTAAGGTAAGGTGCGAGGGAGAGATGAATGAAGGGAAGGGGTTGAGGGAGGGTGAGATGAGGGTAGTTAGGCAGGGTGTTAGTGTGTGTGTCTGGGCGTAAATTAAACTTTTCTCTCTCATGCACGACTCTATTAGAATGTGTGTGTGTGTGTGTGTGTGTGTGTGTGTGTGTGTGTGTGTGTGGGGGGGGGGGGTAAACATCACGAGAGGAGGGCAGCACCAGGAGATTTTGAGGCCATTGGGGAAGTCGGGAAAAAATTGAGAGGGCATTAGATGGGCCAGGAAGAAAGTAGAAGACTAACATATCCTACAACATCCTGAAACCTTCTCCTACAGGACCCCCAACCTAACCATCACGTCACCTCTTCCTGGCACAGATAACCCTCCACTTATACACAGTCTAGGCACTTGACATTACTAGTACTTGCCACACTTTCTTCTAAACAGTTGAACCAGTACAGATGAGTTCTACAGACGAACACATAATTCACCCTTACTACGGTTCAGACACTCTCTCACCCATATGTCACTCAAGTTTAAGAGGATAAGCAGGAACTTCTCATGTTTCCCAATCAGGCGCCTGTAATGCTCTGAACTCCGCCTTGCACAGGATACAAGAAGGTGTCCCAGCGCCTGTGTTGGGGAAAAAACTGAAATTTGATACTCTGGAGAGACTGGGAGACTACCGGGAGAGACTGGGAAACTACCGGGGAAAATAGGAGAGGGTCGGGTGAACAATAGAGACACCAGGAGAACAGTAGGAAGCCCCCAAAGAGGTTATGGAAAGTCTAGAAGGCCAGCAGTTGGGTCGAGAGTAGCCTTAGAGATCAGTAAAGAGGCCAAGAGGTCAAAAGTGAGGATATCGGAGATGGCCAAGGACCACAATAGTGGGTCAGGGGGAGGCTAGGAAGTCATACAGTGAGAAAAGGATGACAGTAGAGGTTAGGAGGCTAGGAAACCATAAAGAGGAAGCTTGATGACCCTTAGAAAAGGCTAGGAGGCCACCACAGGTCCATACGATGAGACCACTAGAGGACGCCACGAGGCCACCGGAGAAGGCTAGGAGGGCAGGGGAGAGGCGAGGCCAGGAGTACGTCTGGCAGCGGGGAGAGGATGCAAATATGAGGTGGACAGCACAAGTATGTGGGACACCGACACCGAGGTAATTGTCTAAGTTTGAACTGGATTATCATCACCACCCTGCTCAATCTGTCTCTGAATGGGGGGTCATGGGGAGGGTCTGTTAGCTTCATTGGGAGGGTCTGTTAGCTTCATGGGGAGGGTCTCTTAGCTTCATGGGGAGGGTCTCTTAGCTTCATAGGGGAGGGTCTGTTAGCTTTATGGGGGAAGTCCTGTTAGCTTCATGGGGGAGGGTCTGTTAGCTTCATGGGGGTCTGTTAGCTTCATGGGTGTAGGATCTGTTAGCTTCAGGGGGGGGAGGGGAAAGAGAAAAATTTAGACACACTCAAGATATAAAGCTAAGAGTCAGAAAGAGAGGAATGGAGAAGAGCTTAAACTACAGTATAGGACAGAGTTACTACTGCTATATATACCAAGGTACAGACGTGGCTGTACTTAGGCCATATTACAAAAACGTATCAACAACAGACCAGAGAAAACCTCGACTGGTTATACTACTTTATAGGGTTATATTATCAAGGTTATAGGACCTTCTATATGATGGATATATGGGGTGGCTCAGCGTGGGAAGGAGACAGTGAGAAGTCTTCATTCAGCTGCTGATGCTACTAATGACGTCACTTTATCTATCTATCTATCTATACATACATATAGTGTTCGTTATGTATTTGTGCGTGTACTATACCATGTAACATGTATGTATCTATGAAGGTATTACGTTGCCGGGTGTGCTTGTGTAAGGATGGGGTGTAAATCCGAGCATGTGTGTGTGTGTGTGTGTGTGTTCGGTCGGGCGGGCAGGCGGGCGTGTGTGAGGGGGTGTAATAACCGCGCCTCCCCGGGCTCGTCTCATTATGCCTCACACTCGCCAGAATGGAGACGGCCGCCACACAAATGAAAATTCCTGAATATACGGCCCTGGTTGTGTGTTGGTGGGGTGTGTGGGGGGGTGCGAGGTGTGGTGTGGGAGTGGGGGGTGGTAGTGGGAGGCAGGGGGTGGGTGTTGGGGGGGGGAGATCTTACCCACCAGGCATGAGAGAGGGATGAATAGTTAGAGAGATGGGGAAGGATGGAAGAGAAGCATTAAAGAACCAAAGTGTGGGAAAAAGAATTCGAAAAAGTCAGACAGTGATAAAAATAGGACATAAATAATTGTCAGCGAAAAAGACAGATAAAAGAGACAGACTTGCAGACAGAGACATTAATAGTATTTAAATCATTTCCCCACCATTACCTTATACCAATATATTTATACATGTCTGACCAAAGAAACTCAACACACGCACTTGGGGAACTTTTTTTTTTATTATTATTATTCCTCGTAAAAACTTGTAACTTTACAGAATTGTCTCAACTCTCGTTATTGTCTTAAAAATAAGAACAATACAGGGAGGTGGGATATAAGAGCAGCGATGAATGATTATGAAAGGCCTTTGATACATACTTGTTCCTCTGACTCATAGTAATGAGGCTGATGGCATTCGTCAACAGATTTTTGGTGCGAACTCCATCAAGAGGCACCTCACTCACTCGCATATTTCCATTTTAGTCGCCAATTACTCGAGCATTTTTATATGTAGAGGTAATTAGAGCATTCTCCAGCCTTGATCTCTCGCCCACCCGGAAAATTCTTCTTGCTCGAATGTGCTAGATGAGCAATATTTCTGTCATTTGTGCGCTTATGTATATTGTTGACTTGGGAGACTTCATAAGGGGAAGAAAACGGAGTTTCAATTACGGAAAACTGAGCTGAGCCACATGTTGATGCGCTTATGATTCTAAAACCTTAGACAAAATATAAATTAAATAAATGTTTCAGTGGTTTTCGTTACAAAACATCATTGTACTATAAATGCCTTCGTTACAAAACATTGGAGGAACAAAACGAATGCTCCCCTGTTTTGTTGTTAAAATGTTATTACTGCGTTTCAACAACAAAGGTTTTAAGCGCGTAACAAGGTCAGTAATACACAATGAAAAATTACGACATAGAACTCTGGTAATGCTACTCAGAAAACTAGCCAAGAACTGGAGGAGTTTGATGGAAAAAGTGAAAAACGACTTAATTCACAACTATTGTAACAAAATCTTACGGTCATCTGCAAGCATATACGAAGTGCAGCTAACTCTTACTGTGTGAAACATTCCTCCTTGGCCTTCATTACTCTACATTTAGAGGAGTCAGACGACAGCTTAGTGGAAACCCTGATCAGAGTTGTTCAAAGTTGGTTGGTAGTGCACCCTGCCCAAACTGTCGTACCGCACACACGCGCACACGTACAAGCCGTTAGGTTATATGAAGACTCCTCAAACCACAATAATCTTAGCAAAATGAAAGCCGTAAAGCCAAGATGGTCTTCACAAACTTAAGAACCCAGCTGTAATTCTTTGAAATGATCCGTGGGAGGGGGAGGGGGGTGAAGTAAATGAGAGGAGCGTGTTGTGGCGGCGGGTGTTATATCTGGCTGGTGCAGCTCACAAGTTATTGTCTTTCTCTTGTATCTGAAAAGCAAGAGTGATAAAGAATTGGCCTGTGAGCTGCGTCAGCGCGGAGTGCTTAAAATTATCTCAGTAGATGAGTCAATCAGTCAGGTTTAGTATTTACAGAATTGAATGACGGAGTTAAAATTTCAACTGATTTATAAGAATATAGATGTAAATATATACAGTAATTCACAATAGTATTTGAGAATTAAGAATTTATTCTATTCAAAATGCAAGAGACCATACTTACAGAACACAGATGTTTTCAGGTCTACATGACACTACTCATTAAAATGCTTTACCCGACAGAATTAATCTACCAGGGTATGTTAAGACAGCATCAGGTGTGAACGGTTTTGCTAAGTCAGCTACACCATCACTGGCGTATGTTCACGACCTGATCACCTGCCAACAGTACACTATAGAGAACTGGCCGACCGCTCGACCATTTAATTAGTTGACAAGTGACGAAGAGAATATTTCATAAAGAATTAAGTAATTAATCCGTAGTAGGAGGATAATCCATGGAGTGTGTGACTGACAATTAACCTGTACCTTAACACCGAATTAAATGTATTCAAACTAAGGAATAAATGTACAGTCTGCTGCAGAAGTATTGACCTTTGAGTCAGGAGCTTTAAGAGGCCCTGGTGAGGTTGTTATCTGGCTAAATTCTACCGCCATCCTCCCAGACCTCCCCAAGAACAATTCGGTGATATACAGGTTCTTTGGCGAAAAATGGGAAATTCATGAAAACACAAAACAATTAAAGGCACCATTATGGCATTGAACTGAAATGTATGGGAGGAAGATATCCGCCATCAACAAGCAGCACCGGAAGAGTGAGGAGCTGGGTTACTAGGTGGGGTGACCACTTAATCAATAAATTGACTGACTTGCTACATTAATAACATCAAACTGGTTGGTTACTTGTGTGTTTCACGGAGAAGGTTGATAGGAGAAGTAAAATTTATCTCTAGACAAAATATGAATCGACAACTTCATGAGTGAGTTACCGCCAGTCACTATAAACGACTGATAATAAAATATTCAAGTTGGTCGACTGTTACAAAATTAACTTTTTTTTTATAGTTGAAGGACTAGTGGTGTTACTACTATCCCTGTACGCCCTTAACCCTTTAGAGGCCAAAGTATCCCTTAGGTATTTTATTCTGACTAACGCCAGACGATTTTAATCAGCTGAGGAGAGTCCCTCAGTCTTGGAAAGACTGAAATGAACAGTATTAGATGATCACATTAAATTTCAGATCTAAAATAACTGAACTATGAATAACGTTGTGTCATGTGACCAGACTGAGCCGTGGGTGGTGTGCATGGTAATAACTCCTCTGTTGTAAGGTATTCATGTTCCTGTTGTAATAAAACACAATTATACTGTATATACATATACATATGAGTACATCGCATTACCTTGATTCTAATGCATAACTTGTAATTCAGTTGCCTCTGAAGATGTCTTGAATAAAGACGAAAGCTAAGGTGCTCCATTGTTTCCCTTTTCCCTGTGTGATATAATAACTAATGTTACGTTTGCTGGAAAAAATATCTATATAGCTGGGATTAAAGTCAAGAAAATATTAATCAAAGCCTAGTAATTAAAATTTTAAGATCGCCTGAATAATCTCCACCCCAACTTATTTCACCTAAAGATTAATCAGCCTAACGCAAACCTAACCTCACCCCTCCCCCAATAGTAATAGGGTGATTAATCTTTAGATGAACTAGTGAACTGATAAGGCATCGAACTGGTATCTATATACAGTATGATGTAAAGATGGCGTCGATTTGTCATTGAGCCTATACCGTAACGAGTTATAGGAATTTTTGGACTGAGAATATAATTGTATTTTGTGTATGATCGCTTGATTAATTATTGATCAGTATCACAGATGGCGTCGATTTGTCATTGAGCCTATACCGTAACGAGTTATAGGAATTTTTGGACTGAGAATATAATTGTATTTTGTGTATGATCGCTTGATTAATTTTGATCAAATCACAGTGCATTCCTACACAGGGCATATTACTGACGGATTTGTGCATATACAGAGAGAGAGAGAGAGAGAGAGAGAGAGAGATAAATAAGTGTCAAGATAATTTTTTATTAAAATCCGGCTATTTTCACATTTACAAACTCTTCAGAAAATACAAATTCATCTTGAGATAATATATACATATATATATATATATATATATATATATATATATATATATATATATATAGAGAGAGAGAGGGATAATACCCAGTAAATGTTTTAACATTCTGTCAACTATGAATGCGCCCATTGATTTGCATCGGGGACATCAAAGTGCTACCCGACGCAGGGAATGTCCATTTCAGCGGGGCTGGCTCCAGAACCCGCTATCTCCAGCCGTCGTGCCAACCCAAACTCAGCCTCATATGCCCATGCCATAAGCACTAATCTCCGCTGTCAGCCGTACGACCTTTCCGCGACTTATGATTGTATGATGGAAATTTATTTATTCCCTCTCATTGCAAATAGAAAACGTGCCAATGCTGAGCTCAGTCACGTTCAGAGTAAAAATCGCTCTAAAGTGTGTGTGCGTTTAGGCTGTGTTTGCCTTGAGTTATGTCGGTGGTTTGATGAGCTGTTTATTGCCCAATGGGTCATTAATTAAAACGTGATCGTGTGCAAATAATTACAAATTAGACAATATTACTTGCTTACTTAAATTATTTGTGGAATCGAGAGAACACGGGATCTGAGTGCCCTGGTCTGCTTCCTCTTGTCCGTATCGAGTCATACACATGAAGCTGCTCTGACCACGCGACACCTATCAACTAAAACCACCAAAAACCTTAAAAAATATAACAAATTATTTTGCCTCTATTTAGTACAGAAAACTGGTAACACTGGCAATACAAGGCAGCCGCTGTAAGGGTATCAAAGAGATGTGGTGCTGGTAACACTGTAAAACATACAAGCTATCCTCATGGTCAACCTGCACAAAACACTATTACAAAAGTGTACATATAAAACCATATTATTAAATACAAAATAATCACAGATGGAAGCCTCAATAACAAAGTCCAGCCTTACTGTCAACTTTAACACTGAACAATTATTAAAATGTGTACATACTAGCGCCCGTTGACAGTCACAAAGGGAAAATTTTTATACTACATAAATATTGCACGATAAGTCAAATCAGTATGTACAGCACCCGAAGTACAGCATTGGCAGAAGACAACGAGGCAGCCGGTAAGTGCATTTCGAAAGGACCAAATTAAAGGCAGGGCAAACAGGGCAACTGTCCAGGGCCGTAAGACGTTAGAAATATTAAACAAATACAGGAAAAAATATATATGAAAAAATAAATATCATAAAACATAAAGATCCGTTTTTTTGACAAATACAGAGGTTAAATTTTTTCAAATTTAGAGATTGAAATTATAAAGGTGTCAAAGGGCCCCTAAAATGAACCCATGAACCCTTGCCCTGGGTTACTTTGTCCCAGGTTCAGTGATGCATTTCGAAAAAAAAATAATAATCAGCGTTGACACCGACCACTACGATACTTGGGCAGGAGGTGAAGATGTCCAGCTGACAGACGAAATAACACACACACGGAATCGGAAGTCTAGGTAAACATCTATACATTTGAAAAACACCTAAATAGATCTACCCAGTACCAAACCTATAACCTATAACCTAACCCATACAAACTAACCATATTTAACTTAACTCAGACTTGCTATAAACACCAGTAATTATTTTTGTCCCTGCTATCGTTTCATTAACAAATTATCGTTTTCCTATTTCTGTACTCAATACTCTTAGTGCATTTTTTTTTACATCTTTCATTGAGGACGAGTTATCACATGACGCTGTTCTTTACTCTCAGCGTGTGTTAACTCAGCGTCACCAGGGAACCTTTAATGTACGATGATGGTAACAGAGGAGGGCACTAAGGGGGATGGAGGGGGGGGGAGATGGCCGGAGATAAGAGAGTGATACTTGAGATAAGCTCTGGCTGGAGGGTGCTGGCGTCGGCAATCAAGCCTCACCCAGCATCACAGATCACTACATACTGTACACGTAATATCTGAAACCATCGTTCCTATCTTTTATTTGACATATATACTCTGAGGTGTTCTTCTGTTCTCTTTAACATCTCGTTCTTTAATAAAATGAAACATTGTATATATATCCACAAATAATAACTTACGTGATATTTAATTAGATGTGAAATTGTGATAGTGGAGGTGGCGAACAAAGGGTGTGAGTGAGGGCACGAGGTTCCCACGGGCCTCACCCCGCCTTGCTCTCCCGCTCTACAACACGTCAACACTGTTTACGTCCACCATCACATAATGAGACAAACATGAAATCAAATTAAAAAGATGAAAGAAACAAACTGAAAAATGAGACAATTTAAATAACAAGTTGAAAGAACAGAAACATGACAGAACAGAAAGTTGAAAAGAACAAGATGAAAGAACAGGAAATGAAACAGTGAAAAATAACAATAAGATGAAAAACAAAGGTGAAAAGAACAAGAAAAAAGCAAGAAAATTAAAGACAATTTTGAAAAAAAAATTAAAGACCAAAAAATTGAAAGAACAAGATGATGTAAAACACAGCGTTGAGAAAAACAAGATGAAAGAGCACAAAGTTGAAAGAACAAAAAGATGAAAGCAGTGAGGGTACAACACACAAAAGATCCACAAGACACAATAGACGTATGAAGGAAGTGGAAAAAACTCAGTACAAAGAATGATGGAAGTAAAGAGAAGCCAAAAGTAGGATTAAAAAGAGAAAGTAGAAGAAAGTAAAGAGAAAAATAAAAAAAATAAGTAAAGATAAAATAAAAGAAAAAATCAAGTAACGGGATAAAATGAAAGAAAAAAGAAAGACGTTGAAAAGAAAGTACAGAAGAAAAGGAAGGTACAAAGAAAATAAAAGAGGAAAGTTAAGGAAGGAAAAGAATAAAGGAGAAAAGAGTAAAGGAGAAAAGTAAGTGGAAGAGAAGAAATTAAAAAAGTGAGAGGAATCAAAGAAAAGATAAAGAGAGTAACGAGATTAAAATAAAAGAGGGAAGAGGAAAGAGAAGACATAAAGAAGGTAGAGTAAAAATATAAAATAAATAGAATGGAGAGATAGAAAGGAGTAAGAAAAGAAATTAAATAGAAAGTAAAGAGGATATGATGAAAGTGAAGAGAGGGAAAATTTGGAATTAAAGGAGAAGGCAAAAATAGCGAGTAAAGATAATAATGATAATGATGATGATGATGATGATGATGACAAACACGAAAATAAAGAAAAGATGAATTAAAGAAACTGAAGAGAAAGTAAAAGAAGGTGAAATCAAAGAAGAGTGAAGAGAAAATTACAAGCAAAATCCGTGGACATAAAACGGAGAGAAAAGAGGAGGAAGAGAGAGAAGAGATAGAGATAAAAGAAGGTCCAGGATCAAAGACCAAAGTCCGAGGAGGAAGAGGGGGAAGGAGAGGGGGAGGAGGAGGAGAATAAAGAAGAGAAAGAGGTGTGGTATTGAAGAAGGCGCTGTGGGAGAGGAAGGAAAAGAGAACGAAAAAGGATGGAGAGGAGGAAGAACTGGAAGAAGAGGTAGAGAAGAAGGGAGAGGAAGAGGAGGTGATGAAGAAGGGGAAGAAGAGGAGTAAAATGAAGAAAAGAAGAGACGGAGGAGACAATGAAGAAGAAGAAGAGATACTGCAGAAGATCTAAATGAAGAAAAAGAAGAAGAAAGAAGGAAGAGGAGGAAGAGATACTGACGACGACGCAGCAGCAGCAGGAGGGGCAGCCGTAAATAGCGAGGTTGCCTTTGTTCCCGCCCACCCAGGATTTATTTTGCAAGGAAGAGGTCGTGTAGTGGTGCCCTTGACAGTGTTGTTCTGTGGCACGTCATCACCACTACAACAACTACTACCACTACAAACATTACTACTACCACCACTACAACCACTACTACAGCCACTACTACCATCAGCTCAATAACCACCGCCCTCACCACAACTACTAACAATACCATTTACAGAAGTAGAAAAAAAACCAGACCAGCACCAGCTCTCTTCCAAGTGTCCGACCATACCTTCGTCAGCCCCTTCTACAGCATCAACAGAAAACAACTACGTCCAGTCTCACGATTGTACTTCCTTTATCGCCTTCTACAGATACAACAGCAGAAGCATGAGCAGCTGTCTTGTCTTTTCTCTATATCCTCAGAACAGCAACGAAAAACTCTCATTCATATTTCCCCAGCATTTTTCCACTGTAGTAGAGCCTCAGTGTTATTCTTCCTTCAGTAGCAGCTAAAGCAGCAGCCCCCCCCACCTCTCTCCAAAAACGGAAAAGATCTACTCCTTATCCCTCAACGTCCTCAGAATTACCGACATCGTCTTCTTCAGTAGAGGATATTAAGGCATCTTTCTCCCTGCCTTTCTTCACACACACACACACACACACTCTCACTCTCTCTCTCTCTCTCTCTCTCTCTCTCTCTCTCTCTCTCTCTCTCTCGACAGCAACGGAAGAGCAATAATCTACTCCATTTTCTCTACGCCTCTCTCCTACCATCAAAGACTTGGGGTTGTACTGCCATCATCGCTGATAATAACGAAGGAAGGGTCGTTTCCTTTCTTTCATTCTCTAAATATCTTAAGCAGGACAAAAGACCCATTTAATATTCTCAAAAAGTTCCTCTTTATACCTAACACCCTGAACACTGTACTGGCGTCATCGACTTCTTCAGCAGTAAGAGGAGTATCTTTTCTTTCTTTCTTTTACCAGCAGCTGCAGAAACGACCAACAACTCCCAAATATCTCATCTTCCTTCGTTCTCGCCAGTCTTAAAACTGTGCCTTCATCAACGGCAGTATTTTCTTGTCCTTCCTTACCAACAGCAAAACATACAACACCCCACTCCATATTTTCTTAAATCTACTTGCTTCGATCTTAACACTCAAAAGTTAGACCACCGTCAGCGCCTTCTACACCTGCAGGAGTAGCACCCACCTCGCCCCCTACGTCGTGGTGGTGGAGGGCTGGCAGCGGAGGTCCCGGCCCGGGCTGCTGCTGTATTAATTACCGCCTGATAGATCAATTATGAGGCGCGCCATTATCTCATCAAGGGTAATAGACCAAATCATCGCTTTCAACCAGCCGAGGAGGGGGCGCTTCACTCCGTTCCCTTTCGTCTCGTGTCGTTACTTTTCGCTCCCTGACACTATTTCCCTTCCATTTTGAAGCCAAATTTACCTTCGTATACCTCTATTTTTATGTGATTAAATAAATAAGGCTTGCAGAAAGTATTACTTTCTTTGATTTAATTGTAAAAAGAAGTGAACGAGGAAGGTAAAGAAGAGGAAGGAGATGGGGAAGTGAACGTTGCTCACTGCTCCCAGGAGACTGTCACAGATCGCTCTCACTGTATCAATTCTCCTCTCGTTTTGGAATATTCTTCGTGAAATTTCTCTGCGATTCGTCGAAAAAGTCAAGTTTCTCACCTTGAACTTAAGACCCTGCACTTTTTTGCGCTGAAACTTTTAATTGTGTGAACATCAGCAACAGTTCGTAAAAAAACACAGGCGTCACAAAATTAAGATTATCAATTTCAGAGAAGTAGACAAAATCAGAAAGAAAGCGCTGTGTCTTTCCACTCGGCCCTGGTCTGCTTTATTACATTACATCAAAAGCCTTGTGTCAGAGACGCCGGCTCTTGTGGGAGTATTACAATTTCCACTCAGCAAGTCAAGGTTACATATTAACCGGATCAAAGAGCTGGCGACAATCAAAGTCCGATAACAATATTTACAGTTATTGTATTTCCATGAAGCTACTGGCGGAGGACAATCATCGTGCATCGTTCACCCGCGAGGCTTCAAAGAGCTGTAGAGAGCGAAGGGGGCTGTGTTCAGACCTCAGTTGCCTTTTGTCACTTTCTCCATTGATTTTCTCCACCTGACAGAAAACTCCAACTCATTTCTTTTTGCAAAGTATCAGAGAACTGTTGGTTATTGATGCTTCCCCGCCTGCTGATACAAGAAACACCGCGGGAACGCCGGTGCTTAGCGGTAATAAAACAATGAAGTGGTTGTCGTTACCCAGGCCGCCAGCCGCCATATTGTGAAGAGTCAGATTTATTGCACTTTATAAATGGTTGCCGCGTTCTTTTATTGAAAGTTACTGGCCATTAAAGCAATGATGCGACTAGTGCGTGTAATCGTTTATTGGATCATATTACACCAGACATATTGCTCTCGGCGGGGCCAACACTAAACTGTGAATAGGCCTTCAATTACCCGCGCGCTAGATTGAGTGACAAAAGAGGGTGTTAAAAATGAAATTCAAATTATTCCAAAAGAGTGACAGTGTTATTGATTACAGAGTTTAATAGTCGAGGCTTTGACGCGTGATATGGCCATCTATTCAAATTTATTTGGCTGTGGAGTATCCCATGCCGTCAACGAGTTGTGGAATATTAGCCTAAAATCAACCTCAATTATTGTCAAATGTCAAATGAACAGTAGAATGACATGCTTACTATGATAGCAGATGATGAAGAATGTTTCTGTAGATGAGGAGAGTACAAAAGTGTAATGAATACTGAATTGTAAATCCAGGAGGAAGAGAAGATATGACAATTTGAAAGATAAAACATAACCTTAAAATCGTGTTTTAAGTTCGTGTCCCACATAACTAACACCGTATAATAACACACCATTAAAAACATTTAGGTTAAGTGAACACTCAAACCACAAAATTAACCAAAGAAAAGAAAGGACACATCTGGCCTTTCGGCTCGCGCTACCAGCCACTACAAACACAGACGCTCTTTCTTAGACTAACTTAAACATCTCTAATTCAATTAAGAAACAAAACAAAAATGACGGAGGAAACTTATAGAGAAAGTTAAGGGAGGTGTTAGGGGTGATAATGAACGAGTTATGGCCACTAGAGACTACAAGAGCAGCTGGCGGAGGGACGCTACGTGACTGTCGAGGGTAGTGAAGATTGTTGCCAGGGCCTTGTGTCGCTCCTGAGTGGTAGACACCGCGCTACCCCCTCTCGCAGTTAGTTATTCACCACTCTCTTGATCATCTTAAGGCGTACTCTCTCGGTTACTCACTCTTAATCGTCATATTAGCTCTCTCTCTCTCTTTTCTTCTCTTTCCCTCGGTTATCCATTCTCTTTTCGCCATATCAATTCTCTCTCTCCCTCAACGGCCTACTATGGTCAGTGCGGAATGCGGATACAGCACAGTAGACTAAGCTTTTTTTTTGGTACACGGAGAGACAGTGTGGCCCGCACTACAATCGACCGCCTTCGCTTTCCCCAACTGTAAAGTTAGGTACCCATTCACAGCTGGCTGAACTGGAGGGAGAGGAGGGAAGGCGCCCAGGGAGCGAACCAGCAACCTTAAGGACAGGAGGTGAGCCCTGTATCCACTCGGCCGCCGCACCCCTAGACTGGGGAGTAAGTTACTACAAAGACTGGTGAGAACTATACTGTCTCCCCCTTTCTTTCTTTCTCTTTTATTTTTTTTCGTTCTTTTACCTTCTCTAACCTTCCCATTCTTTCTACTCTTTCCCTTCCTCTCCTTTTTATTTCCCCTCTCCCCCCCACTCTTCCTTCTTCCCTCTACTGCTCCCGACTTCCATCCCTCTCACTCCCTTTTGTCTTTCTATCTCTATCCCTCTCCTTCGCTCCCTCATTTCTCTCAAACAAATGAACATTCTACAGGCCTCCTTCCATCCCCCCCCCAACCATCCCTACCTCCGTCCATTAATTCATTCATCTCCCTTCTTCCCTCCCTCCCTCCATCCATCCACCCATTCATGTCTTCCCCCCCTTCCCTCCCTCCCTCCCTCCATTCATCCATCCATTCACTTCTTCCCTCTTTCCTTCCCCTTTCCCCTTAATTCCCCCTATCCATCCATTCACTTCTCCCTCCCTTCCTCCCCCCTCCCATCCATCCATCAATCCATCTTTCCTCCTGGTCGACGAATATGTTACCCTAAGATAAAACTTCCAGATTCTCAAAGATTCCCAGCTCCTTTTTTATCATATTCTCTTAAGTGGAAGACCCGAGAACATATCCAGTTAACGTTTGGGTCTTAGTGTAGCTGTGACGCCATTAGAGGTAAAGAACCATTGAGAATCCATCTTTGTGTCACAGGTGAAGTGAGCCAGTGAAGATTTTTCTGTTTATCTTCACTTATACAGACCCGAGCCTTTACCTCCTAACTTAACCTAACTTAAATTAACCCAATCTGACCTAACTTAACCTCATATAACCTAACTTACCCTAACGCGAATCTAACCTAACACTAACCTCAATCTAGCCTAGTTCAACCTATCCTAACGCTAACATAAGTTAGCCTAACCTAACACTAACCTAAACTAACTTAAATCTAATCTAACCTGACGCTAACATCACCTAACCTAACCTAACTATCTTTACGGGGGTCGATGAATTCCAGAATGAACACTGTGACTCCTGTTGTTTCTGTGAGGTTGCTCAAATCCTTCGCCCGTTGTGTCATATTGTCTAACACAATTTTGTAAAGATAGTTCTTTGAGCGACTACCTCCCCGCCATCCTATTATTGACAGTTCAATATAGTGAAGGTTCACAGCTGCAGGTCAAACAGGCCCCATTACTAATAAGGCCCCAGTCCCGACTTAATCATTAGAATTTAGGGCTTGAGATAATCAAGACTGGGGCCCACAAGAATTGGAGTTCCTTAGCAATAGGGCCCAGTAGAACAGAACCCGAATCTTCATGGTTAAAATTAGACTGGGGCCCATCAGGACAGGACCCTAATATTCATGGTTTAAGTTAAGTTAGACTGGGGCTGATTAGGACAGGGACCTAATCTTCATGGTTAAAGTTAAGTTAGGCTGGGGCCCGTTAGGTGTGGGGTATACAGTACATGAGGGCAGCGACAAGGCTTCCTGGTGCAAGGCAACAACCACTTCATCTTGGCCAACACACACACTCACATAACTCTCATCAGTAAAACGTGTGATTCATGCCAACGATAATGGAACAAGCAGAATGAATGTGTGTGTCAGACAGTGATGCGGACTATGTGTGTAAGAAACATATTACTACCACTACTGAGACAGACTAATTGCTAATTTAAAATAGCTTTATTACGAGGCTAGAACCATAGGTATGGGGATGACGTCACGAATAGCTTCAGCCACTAGACGCTAACACTGCAAATGACGTCACATAGATTCAGCCACTAAACACTAGAGTGGAAGTTATGTCACGTAGGCTGAGTATATAATTACAGAGGTTTTCATATACATTATGGATGAATTTCCCGGGTGTCTCTCCGGCCGCCTTCTTTGTCTGTCTGTAGCACTGTCATTCTTTTCGTCCGCCTGTCCGTGTGCCGATCACTGGGTTCATCCGTTCCGTTTATATACCGTATAGATAAAACAAAAAGTAAACAAGAATGTAGTCCACTCCAGAGAGAGAGAGAGAGAGAGAGAGAGAGAGAGAGAGAGAGAGAGAGAGAGAGAGAGAGAGAGAGAGAGAGAGAGAGAGAGAGAGAGAGAGAGAGAGAGAGAGAGCAGGGGTATACAATTTAAGCAGGTGACATAAGGACAGAAACAGAAGGGTGAAACAACACACACACACACACACACACACACACACACACACAGTGTTTACTCAGCATTCATACTTTCCAAGCTCACCTATGCCTACCCTGCCTGGTCTTCCTCCCGAAATCCCACACAACGTAAACGCATAGAAAAAGTACATAAGTGGGCACGCAAGATTATTCTCTCCTATTCCACATATCAAGAAGCGCTCAACACACTGACCCTGCAAATTCGGTGAGAAGCTTCTGCACCATTCTCAACTCCTAACTTCCACCCGGGATCCCTCGTCCGCGAATTGCTGTTCCACACCACAGTCGCATCCAGCCCATACAAGCACGCACTGATCGCTATAAGAACAGCCCAGTCCCAACTACAGTACTGTAAAAATGACCAACTCGTAATCAACCAGTGTATTCACTGCCAGCCAATCTTACCTTTGCACTGTTACTATGGTGAAATGCCCTGTAATATGACCTCCTCCCCACCTAGTTATTATATATCATATTTGTATCACTTATGGTACTTGTATATTATTTGTCAATCGTTACTCATTCCTCAATTATGTAACTGCTTATTTTCAGCCCTCTGGCTGCCATACTCTTTCAATAAATAGTTAATTTATTATTATTATTAAAATATACAGTACCAAGTGAATCCCTTAAGAACCTTCACATTAACAACACATTATATTATATCTTCCTTGTACTTACTGAACTGAATGATCATACAAATATTACTGTAATTAGTTCTTTGGCCATGATCATAAACCCTGAAGGCCTCCTGCACACCCTAAAGGCCACCTACACACCCTGAAGGCCACCTGCACACTCTGAAGGACACCTACATACTCTGAAGGCCACCTGCACACCCTGAAGGCTACCTGCACACCCTGAAACCCACCTGCACACCCTGAAGGCCACCTACACACCCTGAAAGCCACCTGCACACTCTGAAGGACACCTACATACTCTGAAGGCCACCTACACACCCTGAAGGCTACCTGCACACCCTGAAAGCCACCTACACACTCTGAAGGGCACCTACATACTCTAAAAGCCACCTGCACACCCTGAAAGCCACCTGCACACTCTGAAGGACACCTACATACTCTGAAGGCCACCTGCACACCCTGAACGCCACCTGCACACCCTGAAGGCCACCTGCACACCCTGAAGGCCACCTGCACACCCTGAAAGCCACCTGCACTTTTATTGCTGTAGACGCGCCGGTGTACAAGTAACTTTAACCCTCACGCTGCGGTAGAACATTTACAAAGGATCACCTGAAGATTAGACACCCACGCTAATTTTACCTGCTGCTTAAACACTAACGCTACCTGGGAGGGGGGGGTGCGGATCAGATTAAACTAGGTTAGGTTAACTTTGGGGTGTTTAATCATCACGTGAAATAAGCTGGGGTGCCTAATTTTCAGCTGACCCCTAGCAAATAGTATCGAATTCCTTTTCCCACGGTTGCTTGGCGTATATGGAATCCCACTGAATACCACAAAATACAGTACCTGATTCCTCTTATTTACGTCCCCTGTATATGGTGCTACAGTTGTCAACACTGGGCTACCATGACAGCACAGTATCTCCTTCGTAGGAACCTTCATTGATGTTACTGAACCATGACCACAATTTTAAGCTCATTTTACGTATTCTAATAATCACCAAACAACATTAACCTCACTTTGTCGTTACCAGTTGTGGGTGTTTTCTATTTCAGGTTTGAGAAAAGTTTGATAGCGATCAATGCAGACGATGGTAACGGTATATACAGTATAGGCGAGCTCCACAACTAACAGGTCGTACCGGGAGTTTTTGGCAGCCTGGACGGGGATTTCTTTGGTAAATTCCCACTGTTCCTCAGGGCTGGGATGGGATGGGCTGGGCTGGGCTGGGCTGGGCTGAGATGAACTTAGTTGAACTGGGCTGGGCTGGGATGAACTTAGTTGAACTGAACTGGGCTGGGCTGGGCTAGGATGAACTTAGTTGAACTGAACTGGGCTGGGCTAGTGTCACCACCATCGCCATTCCTCACTCATTGTTCACCCACGCCCCTTGAATAAACACAATATATTCACATCCTCCAGTCACTCGTCATTAGGCACCGTAAATGTGATGAGACTTTCTTGTTTCTGTTGAGGCGCGGAGTCTTAATGATGAAGCTTCGAAGTTACAGTTGTCAAGGCGAGGAGTGTGTTGTGGCCTCATATATACGTGACTGTAATCCCTGTGGTAGTTAGTGTCTGGAGAAAAACACAGACAGGCTCTCTCTCTCTCTCTCTTACTGTACACATATACGGGATCTCTCTATCTACCTCTAATACTGTACATAACTTAATACATACACATAAATATACACGCATACAAATTCATGCAATACACATACACACACACACATGCACATCTTCCCAGACTGAGGAGAGAGAGAGAGAGAGAGAGAGAGAGAGAGAGAGAGAGAGAGAGAGAGAGAGAGAGAGAGAGAGAGAGAGAGAGAGAGAGAGAGAGAGAGAGAGAGTCAATACAAGTAGGTAGGCAGCATGAAGAACAAGTACTCGGTGCTCAAGCTTTAGTGTTAATTAAACTAGTCTATACAACTTTTGATCTAAACTATGATATGTATCTTCATGCTCCAGTAAACATTTTAATGAACATACTGCATTGAATCTGCCCTAACATAGCTAATATATCATAACCTAACCATGATTAATGTATCCTAACTTAACCAAACCTAACCTAACCTAGCCACAGCTAATATTTCCTAACCTAACCACAACTAATATATTCTAACCTAATCATAATTAATCTATCATAAAGTATTACCAAAAATTCAGTTAATCTACTCTAACCTAACCAAAGTTAATCTGGCCAAACCTAGCCACAACTAATCCATCACAACCTAACCAAATATTGTCTATTCTAAACAAACCATAAATAATATATCCTTATTTAACCAAAACTAATAAAACTGAACCTAACCTAACCTAACCTTAAAACTAACCTAACCATAAACCTAACATAACCTAACCATAAACCTAACATAACCTAACCTTAAACCTAACATAACCTAACCTTAAACCTAACATAACCTAACCATAAACCTAACATAACCTAACCTTAAACCTAACATATATATATTTCAACATGAATATAAATACTAACTAAAAGACAAAATTTCCTCATTATCTTATGGATGAATATTTCGATTCTAAAGTTCAACGTCTCATTATGAATCTTTTCTCGGCGTGGAGGCTGCAGGAGTTATTACCCACGTGACATAATTATAAACATCTCAGTGTCTCAGAAAACTGTACACACACACATACACTATCTTACAAATTGACGTGGAGATGGCGTGAATGCTTGTACTGTATAACATAACTCGTGGGAGACTTCAAACATTCAGCGTGTATACATTTTACTAAGACACATTGATGTATACAGACTATAAACATATTTTAATCTGAAATAAATATATCTACCTTCCATATCAACCTTCCTCTCCCACCATACAGGCTTCACAAACATCCCAAGATTGTTCCTCGTCCGATAAGAAAAAAATAATAATAATCCAAGTCATTAGCGTTCTATTAGGAAAAACACAGATTCCTTGGAGGATACAGTAGATGTAGTCGCCTGGGCCACTGACGAACGGCGCCCAAATAACTCCGTCCACCCCAACACATCTGATCTACCGATAACTGAGAACAATCACCTCATTAAATCAATTCCGCGGCCCTCTGATCCCATGTTGTCGAAAAATTAACATAAAAACCTGATTCTTTCCTAATGAGACAAAACTATGTGGCGCTGAGAACCAAACTGGCCTCCAGGTACCACTATGATCGAGGCGGGGGAGAGTCTGTTTACCTACAAAGCGAGATACGATTTCCGCCCTCTCCTCTCGTGATCGACTAAGCACTGTCTTGCCCCTCGTGATGGAAGTATGAGCGAGTGGCGGGTTTTAGCCTCGTCAGAACTAATAACACGAAGATCTTAATAGGAGATAATTAACCAGAATTAATAATGGAGCGGAATTCTTTTATATACAGAGAGAGAGATGTGAAGTATATGATGGAAGTAATTGATAGAAGTATATGATACAAGTATATGATGGAAATATGTGGTGGAAATAAGTGTAGGACATAAATGATAGAAGTATTGTATATGATGATAATAAATGATAAAACTAAATGATGGAATTCAGTGATAGAAGTAAATGATGGAAGTAAATGATGGAAGTAATTGCTAGAAGTAAATGATGGAAGTAATTGCTAGAAGTAAATGATGAAAGTAATTGCTAGAAGTAAATGATGAAAGTAAATAATGATAATAAATGAAAGAATTGAACATTAGAGGTAAATGAAAGAAGTGACTGATAAAAATAAACTCGTTTACCAAATAAAATGAAAAATAATGGAAATAAATGAAAGAAAGATATGAGATAAATATAGAAATAACCGAAATAATGTATAATAAAATCAAAAGAAAGGAGAGATGATGATGATGATGATGATGATGATGATGATGACGACGATAATGGAGATAATAATGATTATGATGATGATGATGATGACGACGACGATGATGATGATGATGATGGTGATGATGATGATGATGATGATGATGACGACGATGATGGTGATAATAATGGTGGTGATGATGATGACGATGATGGTGATAATAGTGCTGCTGATGATGATGGTGATGATGGTGATAATGATGATGATGACGACGATGATGGTGATAATAATGGTGGTGATGATGATGACGATGATGGTGATAATAATAATGATGATGATGATGATTACGATGTTGGTGATAATGATGATACAAGAATAAGAAGAACAAATTATAAAGTAACTGGAAAAGACATAATTCATAATAAAGATTCAGAAGAGAGGAAACTGACGATAGATAAGATAGATGGCGATAGACAGTCAAGCATAGAAAGTGGAGTAAGAGAAACTAAGGGAATAATACGGAAGATAACGGTGATAAATGAAATAGATAGATAGATAGATAGATAGACACACACACACACACACACACAGAGGTAGGCTTGAAAGGTTAGGAAAAACTGAATGGAAGACGTGTAGGGGTAGAAGGCGTGTGGGTGAGAGAGGCGTATGGAGGAGGAGAGGCGTGTGTGGGGAGAGAGGCGTGTTGAGGTAGAAGGCGTGTGGGAGAGGGAGGCGTGTGGAGGAGAGGCGTGTGTGGGGAGAGAAGCGTGTTGAGGTAGAAGGCGTGTGGGTGAGGGTGGTGAGGAGGAGAAGTGGGGGAGAGAGGCGTGTAGGGTAGACAGTGTTGGGGTAGAAGGCGTGTGTGGGGGGAGGTGGGGTGGAGGAGAGGGAGGTGTGTGAGGAGAGGGAGGCGCGTGGAGGGAGAGAGGCGTGTATGGGTAGAAGGCGTGAGGGGGAGGAGCGTGGGGTAGAGGGAGCCGTGTTGGGGGGGGCGTGGGAGTGGACGTGAGTGTGTATGATGGTGATGAGAGAGAGAGAGCAGGTCGTCACAGGGTCGCTTCATTAGGTAATAAGGGAGGATGCTGACTGGTTTTTTTTTGGTAAAGCGGTGAACAAGACGGGATCAACAGATACACGGACAGATATTAGGTAATAAGGGAGGATGCTGACTGGTTTTTTTTTGGTAAAGCGGTGAACAAGACGGGATCAACAGATACACGGACAGATACTGGGCCCGGGGGGTACAGGTAAACGCCCCAGTTCAGCCCCAGTACAGGCACATCCCAGCTCAACCCCGGTACAGGTCCATATATGCCAGTTACAAGTACAGGTCGCTCGGTACAAGTTACACGTTACCGGATACAGGTACAAGTAACCCTCCTGAGTTTTGGCTGTATGGTACAATCAGTAATCATAGAAACACACACATACATACACACAGAGCCATGCACGGGGTGTGTGTGTGTGTGTGTGTGTGTGTGTGTGTGTGTGAAAGAGTTAGAAACTATATTAAAACATTCCAGACTAAACAAAACAACTAAAATGAGATGAAAATGGTAAACAAATATAACCGTACTGTGAAAACTTCCTCATAAACAAGCAATCAAGTAAACAATTAACAAGTACAGAGAATAATATAATCCCTTTACTGCTGTGAAACTTAATGAAGATGATCTACCTGAACTCTACCTGAACATATCACCTCGCTAATGATGTTTAATTATATCAACAAAACCTTTAACCTTCCTGGAACTATCATTGCTCTTCATTTATATTATATGTATTTTATGTCAATTAAATCCTTCCTGGAAATAAAATAGTTCTTCTATACATTACAGGGATTTATTTCTCAACTGAATAAGACGAAAATTAAAATCCACTTAATCTACCTAATTATGGAGATTATGCAAATATATCCGGGGAGAAAATAATATACCATTGAGCTACACTTAGTCATCTAATTAATTATGCAAATAAATGAGGAGGCAACGCAATTACCTGGTGGCGAGAGTCGTCAAGAACGATAAGATCAATCCGTTTTAATTACTGCTCCCGTGTCCGCCGTTCTTGAATATAATGCGACTTCTAATTTACACGGGCCAGAGGTACAGTATGACCCCCCACCTGCGACACCGGTTTATTACGTCACCTGAACAGTGTCATATTGTTCAAGAATATAGGCTTATATTTTTTTCCGTATGTTTCTGAGATATTGGTACATTAGCACTCAGAACTACATCACAAGGACTCTGTATCTCTAGTAATTACAAGGTCTGTATTCTGTAATAATATATGTATCTTTTTTTGTTTTCACTTTGTCTTAAAAATGTGTTTATATAGATATTTGTTTTTTCCAGACTTGAAAATTGCATATTAAATAATGAATATATAAGGAATATATTTATCCATATATTAGATGAGTTACTCGGCTTCATCCGTGTAATTAGGCTGACCCTCTGAGTGACAGTAGATAGTGCACAACCATTCCCTGGGCCACTCTCACCTCCCTACCAAATTTCACCTCACCGTCTTCAAGACTCTGGTAATGCATCAGGAACACAGAAAACACACAGCATATAATAAATTAGGTCTGTACAAGTGAGTCTTCTTGGTGTGAATTAAATCAATATCTATCTTTACCTACGACATGAGATGCTATGCACTGTCCTTGGTGTTACGTCCGTGGCCCATAATGAAGGATTTCTGTGTCCGTGGTCAGTAATGAAGCCTTTGTGTTCGTGTTGTTACGTCTGTGGTCCGTACTGAAGTAGCTTATACAAATAAAGATTGAATGTGTCCGTGTTGAAGCCTGAAATAATTACCTACGCTTATCTCGCTTATGTATGCAAATTAATTTCTCATTCTCTCTGTATTTGTGTAGATACGTTTGTCTGTGTGTGTGTGTGTGTGTGTGTGTGTATGCTTGCGTATGTTAATAGATATGTATGTGTAAGCGTCCTCAAGATGTACACATCAGCTAGCTTTCATACTTACCCATAAACAGAAGACGTTTGTCTATTTGTCTGTGTATTTGTTTGTTTGTTGGTCACCTGGTGTTGGCTACTACACATTACCTACTTGGTAATTCACCTATAAAATATTACCTGATGTGTGTAAGTAACTTAATGACAAATGTAAGTGGTTAATATGATTAGCTAGAGAATTAAATTGATTTTATTAGTTAATTCACTGCATCACCTGAAGATTAGACACCCCAGCTTATTTCACCTAATTAGTAAACACCTTAACGCTACCTGGGGGTTGGGTGGGTTGGGTTGGGTTAGGTTAGGTTAACGTTAGGGTATTTAATCATGAGTTGAAATACTAAGCTGAGGTGTCTAATCATCACTTACTATTTACAGGTTCATATGTTCAGTACATTTGTGATATATTACTTCCGGTGTGAACTGCGACAGGTGTGTATAAACATCTGTCTGTGTGTCTGTCGGCGCAGCACTCTCGGTATAAACAATGTGCGTATTTCCATTGTATATATTTTTATGTATGATGTATGTTGAGTACTATGTATGATGTATATTATGTATGGTATGATGTATGTTGGCTTACAATGAGTGACGCGTTACAGTGTGGGTGACTTGTGCCTCGGGATCTCACTACAACCTGTTCTCGTTGACCTCACACACTCATCCATCTGAACCTCTGGTCGCTGGTCTAAATAATCTCTTGAAAAAAATCACCGTTTTGTTTATTGATAGAAAAAAAAACATTAATCAGTCGTTAATTATTATAAAAAAGTGTCTATAAATTATCTGATCAATATATAGGTCGAAATTTATTAAGATAAGACACCCTTCATATCTCTCTAGCCATTTCGAATCCTCTTTGACCCTTCTGCGTATACATTGAGTTGCAGATCCTGATGTCGGGGTAGAATGGTAGGTGTTTATTCTAGGGTGTGTTGGTGGTGTTGTTCTAATATACACACACACACACACAGCCACCAACCTAGTAGGAGGATGGCCAGTGGCCACGCCATTATCAGTGGCCTGTATGCTTAAATGTCTAAACCATAATCCACTAACACCACTACCTTCACTATTTCTACCTCCACATTCACCACCACCACCATCAACGCCACCACCACTACCACCACCAGCGCCACCACCACCTCGCCTCACATCCTTCACGGCAGGTGCACGGTGTTGCACATATACATAATTGGAGCAACAAGGCAAACACAGGCAGGAGACACAACCCGTTCCCTGACATCTTCCCGCAGTCTTACACATTCCTACGTTAAATTTTCACCCTAGCTGGAGATGTGAAGACGAAAATGACGTCGACATTGAACGGAGGCCTCCAGATTGCCTAAGACACGATATCATAACTGGATGAGATCTTTTTTGTTTTCATTAAGGGGGGAAAAATTTATGTTCAAATCCTTAAAAACTCGGCTTCTCGGCTTCTCGGCGATTAAACCGGTGGTGTGTGACTGGCGTATTTGAAGAGCTTAGACACAAACTTCATAGCCAAGATAAAAGTCGATATTGCACTGGGACTCTAATGTAACCTGAGGATATTTCTTAACCTCCGAGTTAGAGGAGAAAACTCATTAAGGAATCTTTAGGAAAACTGTGTCATGTTGTGATTGTAACTCCCGTCCACAGAATCCCAGATGTCGTTGACGCTCGTACAGCAGCAGCCTTCCTGTGAGAGTAATGGGAGTGACGAGGGACAGTGGCTCACATGTAAACATGATGACACTTCCCAGACCAACGAAGCTCTGAGATTTACTACTCTCTCTCCCTCTCTCTCTCTCTCTCCCTCTCTCTACAGATAACCGATAATTAATTAATCAATCAATAAATCGATCGATTAATCATTCGCTAAATCAATCATCAAGTCAGAAACACGCACACCGTAAATCTGATTAACATTTGAACAAGCAGAAGACTCGGGCTAAGCAAGTTTTGGAAGAAATCGATGCCTGGAGAGCAAGACAAGTAACACAATGACAAGAAACAGATACTGATTTACACAAAGAAAATACTATTATACACACAGATACTGAGATACTATTGTTTGAATTAAGAAGGTACGTACTGTCTTTACACCCTAATCTATGTTGTAGTTCTACTAATATTTCTCATGTCAACCGTCGCTATATGGGAATTATTATACAGGTACTTGTACTTTATAACTTAATATTTACTTGTAGTGATATTTTTCTGAATAAACTTTGTGATCCTAATAAGATTCGGAATCACGTTAGGCTTATGAAATTCCTGAGTCGGTTGAGGCTGGAGGGAAGGAGGATTTTAAACGTGAACTGGGACGAGCGGTGGGGTGGAGGAGGAGGAGGAGGGAGGGCTGTGGCTTATATATACATATATTTATGGATGTATAAGACAGTATACCACGCATAATTCCAAGGATTTCATTTTGAAATATGAGTCTTGGGAAATGTGTTTTGTTTTTCTGTGAGCCGGATGTGTGTCTGATGCACCGGGGAGAGATGATCACTTGGTTGAATTTTATTAAATCTCGCGACTTCACAATATCTTGCGTAAGCGTTATGTGTGTCTCATGATGTTTATGGTCTAGGTAGGATAAGGGAAGAGACCGTGAGTGTGGTAAAATATTATGAAGACAGATGAAATGGATCACATTTAGAGAAGTTGAGAAAATAAACACTCTGGCGTGCAATAAAAAACAACCTAACCTAACCAAAGGTAATTTAGCTAAACCTTCTTACATATTAACAAAATCTATCCAAACTTAATCTAATCTAACTAGAACAATGTGCATTTTACATGTGATTTTTTATATGTTCTCTGGCGTTAACGAAATAAAATATTAAAAGTGGCGTCCCTGTAGTGAAAGGGTTAGTGGAGACAGTAAACTAAGACCAATTTTGTACCAAGCAGAGTTCGACTAATGGTAAACACACCGCATTGATGACATGTTAGTCTTTTCGTCAATGGCCAACGTTTGCACACTTACTCCCAGTGCTCGCTACACACCTCACCTCACCTCACACCTGCAGTAAATAAACATGTCAGCCGTGTTGAAGGTCACGGGGTCTAGTGTGTGGGCAAACCTGATCTGTTACATCAGTTGACTCATCATGACAAACACCTTTGAGAATGGCACTCTTCTTAGGGTGGTAAATATGTAGATTTATTCTTATTAATCGTTATACGGATCTTCGCCAATTTTTAGGGTCCAGAGCCATTTCTTGCTGAAACACTTAGGGTCACGCGGAGAGCTATAAAAAATATGGTGAGCTACCTACCTGAGCATTACCGAAAAAATGGCCCTCAAACATACCATCATTTATGTATCATGGGAGCGAGAGCTGGAGAACCGAATAAACCATCTTATTTGGCTAGTTCAATCTTATTATCTTGTTATTTGACTTTAAAAGAACGTAAATAACTATAGCCCAGCGATATTAAAATAAGGAATAATCCTGCGCCCCCAGCAGCCCGCCATAAAGCGCCCAGCCTCCTTCGTGGAGACAATCCCGCCATACCTGCCCAGCCCGACTCTAACCAATATAGGCGCAATAAAACCCGCGGGACCAAAATGATGGCGCTTCTGGAAACCATTTTATGACAGCTGACAAAAAGGCTCCCCCGTCGACCCTTCCGATGGAGTCGCCACAATCTTGTCGCCGACATTTTTGTGCGAGAGATGTGATGATAGAGCAAAGAAGGAGGGACGGAGGGAGAGAGGGAGGGAAGGAGGGAGGGAAGCCAGTTGTAGCGCGGAGGGACTCGGGCGGCGTGTCTTCTTTCAAATTGTCTTGGTTAAACATTACATTATTACAGACTGATCGTCCGGGAGTGACAGTGTAAACAACAGGTCGTTGGCTCCGTTGATGTTAATGTTATAAAATATTACTGTACTGCAATTTAACAACAAAGGTCTTTACACACGTAGTGTACCTTAGTACTTCACTAGTCATTAACGATCAAAAATCAATAGACAGAACTCTTTCTCACACTGGAAACTATCCATCAGTCAGATCACAAAACGCATCGTACTGGACCTACTGACAATGGGTCCCAAAAACCTCTGAGGGACGGTGTGGATACAGCACACTGTCCACTAATAGCTACACAAGGAGGCAGTGTGTCCAGCAATGCCTTCACTTCCTCAACTATAAAGATACAGACCCTTCTATAGTTGGAGCACTCTCTTAGACCCAGAGCTGCTAGGTACACTAGGAGTGCCTCAGAACAGACTCACCGACCCTTAGTACGAGACGAGTTCTGTACTTACTCAGCCACTGCACCCTGCCCTACTCCCCCCCCCCCACACACACATACCAAAAAGTAGAATAATATCTATAAAATTAGTTTCTCAAAACACTTACCAACACTCACGAATAAATGAGAAAATTTCTAAATCCTTCCTTTGTTAATACATTACACTAATTCTAACGTTTACTTTGGGTCAGATACCTGGCAGGGTAGATCTCGAGGGCCGTTCCTCACCTGCCACGAAATCGGAATAGCATTTTGAGTTTAAATTATTTTCTTGACTCGCTATTAGAAGCAATATTAATCCTGAACACATACTTGGAAGACGTATCGATACAAATATGATAATAAACTTGGAATATTGTCCCTTAAAAAACAGTGTGTAAATATCTGGCGTTAGGACGTGATGGTGAAAGTCCAACTGGTGTTATATGTTGTCTGTGATCGACTGTGTGTTATTGTGATTACGAGGTGATGAAACTTTATCACGGGTTAAAGGGTCAATATTTGAAGTTCACAGTTGGCACGAATCAATTGGGGACTCTCTCTCTCTCTCTCTCTCTCTCTCTCTCTCTCTCTCTCTCTCTATCTGTGTGTGTGTGTGTGTACTTCACTAATTAGGTAAGGTGACCCGCCAGGTAGGCAGGGACGGTATGGTCGTCCAGCTGACCCACTGCCCCAGGCTGGTCATGTGCCCACACCTTTTAGTGTGTTTTACACTCTTACAGGACCTTCCTTATTCCTACAGGGCATTCTTAGACTTCTACATGACCTTTTTGATTCATACAGGATCTTTTACTACGTCGTGACATTTTCAGACTCCTACATGACGTTTAGGCTCTTACAAGGCACTTTGAGACTCCTACAGTACCTATTTAGACTCATTTCGACTTTACGCATACAACACCAATCCCTTATAAAGGTTTACAGTATTTGGTTAATGATTAGCCCAATTGATTTGATGGATTGTTAATTGTGTTGTACAGGTTAATCACACCTGGAGGAGTGATAAACAAACTTTTTCGAATGTAATATGATAATAATAATAATAATAAAATTAAATAAGGTTGATTGACAGAAACATAATGAAGTAGATAAATGGATAGATAGAAACAGAGTGATTGATAAAGATAGATAAACGGTGATGAACAGAGAGAAAAATAGAAAGACAAACAGACATTAAAACACAGCAAAGTTGGTAGTAGTATAGAGAAAAAGACAGAAGGATGGAGTACACACACACACACACACACACACACACACACACACACACACACACACACACACACACACACACACACACACACACACACACACACACACACAGGATTGATTTCACTAACGAGAGAATGAGGCTATGAGGGAGAGCGGATGGTGGTGGAAGGGAAGAGGAAGAGGAGGAGCAGGAATGAGATGAGGAACAGGGAGGAGGAAGGAAGAAGGAGGAGAGAGAAAGTGGGACGAAAAGAAGGAGAATGATAAAGGAGAAGAGGGAGATAAAGAAAGAAGAGGAGAAAGGAGAGGAAGAAGCAAGAAGGAGACGAGGAAGATAGAGGGAGGGTGAAAAAGGAGGAGGAAGGAGATGATAGAGAGAGAGAGATGGGACGAGGAACAAAGACGGAAGGAGGGAGGAAGAGATAACAAGGGATGAAGGTGTTCTACCTGTTGGTCAATCCCCCCTCCCCCCCCTCAGGGTTTTATTGGGCTGATTATGGGCCGCACATGTCACCACTTACCTGTAACCCCCCCCTCCCTCCTTACCTACCCCCTCCCCCTCAGCTCTACGACCACCTTCCCTCCCCACCTCACCTCTCCCTCTACTTACCCAATATTCTCCTACCTCCCCCCCCATTCACCTACTACCCCCCCCTCTCCCCTCCTACCATTCCTCTCTCTCTATATATATACAAGCACAAAATACAGGTACAGTACTGGAAGTTTCAGGTACAGGTAAAAACAAGGAAATATTTATAAGATACAAACAATCGAATTATAACACTTTTATGTTGATGGTATAAAATGAGAGTAACAGTACAGCTACTTAACACGAGAGAGAGAGAGAGAGAGAGAGAGAGAGAGAGAGAGATCCTCTGCTATAACATTTTACCTGTTATGGTGAGTCGTGTCTCTCTTTCTCTCTCTCCCTTTCTTTCTCCAATTCTTCTTTGTATTCTTGTCTTCTCTTCTTGACTCTCTCTCATCTTCTTTTCATGTCTCTACTTCCTTTCCCTTTCCCCTTCCTTATTTTGCCCTCACTCTGCTTTTTCTGACACTTCTTCCTCCTACCTTTTTTTCCTTTCCTCCCACCGTTTCTCTTCCCCTCCCCTTTCTCTCTCATTTTTTCTCCTTCCTACCTCCCTCCTTATTCCTCCTCCTTCTTCCCTATTACCTTCCCTCTCCTTCTCTTCTTCCCCGTCTTTTCCTTCTTCCCCCCCACTTCCTCCCATCCTACCCCCTCTTTCCCTGCACCACTGCCCCTACCGCTTTCTCCCTCCCTTCCCCTCCTCTTCCCACCTTCCCCCATCCTTCTCTCCCTCTTTTCCTCCTTCCCTCCCTTTCCTTCCTGCCTCCCACTATCCCCTCCTTCCCTGCTCCAGCCTCATCCCCCCACCTCTCATAAGCCAGTGGGGCGCGGTGTTTCTGCTCGGGGGACTTTCCACGGCCAAGTTATGAAACTCTCCAAAAATTTGAGGCATTTTTGAATACATCGAGTTTGGGGGTCGCTCATGCATTCACAAGAGACTAAAGGTTTTCCATAGTGAGGAATTATGGGTCCAAAGAATAAACAATTGTAGCATAAAACTTAAAAACTTTACTGCGTGGGTCAAATAATTTCAACCTCACCGTGCGCGTTTTTTTTTTTTTTTTGTGGGCAGAAGAGAAATGGGATAAAATTAAATATGTGGTTTAGACCCGCGGAAGCCCAGCCCGGGAGGAGGAGGACGAGGAGGTGGTGGAGGTACAGTAGTGGCGGTGACTAGGTTATGCACTTTGGTTGCTTGTCAATAGAGCGGGAAATCGTGGTTGGTTGGCGCGGGTCAGTTGTTGAGTGAGAGGTGCCTGGGTTATGACTGTTATTGTCTACACACATACCTTAACACAATACATTTTCCTATAATAACAACAATGATTAGGATTAAAGTAATAATACTACTACTACTACTACTACTACTAATAATAATAATAATAATAATAATAATAATAATAATAACAATATTAATAATAATAACAATAACAATAATAATAATAATAATAATAATAATAATAATAATAATAATAATAATAATAAAAAATATAATAACTATAATAATAATAATAATAATAATAATAATAATAATAATAATAATAATAACAACAATAATAACAATAATTATAATAATAACAATAATAATAATAATAATTATAATTATAATAATAATAATATTCATAATCTTAATACTACTAATAATAATAACAATAATAATAATAATAATAATAATAATAATAATAATATTATTATTATTATTATTATTATTATTAATAAATAATAACAATAATAATAATAATAATAATAATAATAATAATAATAATACCAATAATAATAACAATATTAATAATAATAATAACAATAATAATAATAATAATAATAATAATAATAACAATAATTATAATAATGATAATAAAAATAACAATAATAATAATAATAATAATAATAATAATAATAATAATAATAATAACAATAATAATAACAATATTATTAATAATAATAATAATAATAATAACAACAATAATAATAACAATATTAATAATAATAACAATAATAATAATAATAACTATTAACAATAATAATCACAATAATAATAATAATAATAACAATAATTATAATAATGATAATAATAACAACAATAATAATAACAATAATAACAAGAGCACCACAGGCCCCAAAGGAACATCGTAAACACAGTAAATAGACTTAATTGGTATAAACATATACGTCCAAACCTACTCTATCAGGCAATGGAGTTATTAAAAGAACTCTATGAGAACATAACAAATTTGAACCTTCCAGTGTGTCTTCTCGTTAATGGATGGCAAGAGAACATGGCATTTTACCTATAGTTTGTATAAATTTAAACAAAGCTTAATTTTTCTATGGCCTAAACATGAAAAATTATTGTGATATTATTATTATTATTATTATTATTATTATTATTATTATTATTATCAGTATCATTATTATTATTGGCAGTGGTTCAAATTTTACGGAAGTATTTACAAACACATACGAATTTGCCTTATCAATATATATCCACGTACACAAGCTGTTTCCTAACACTACGTACACATGTCTACACATCTGGCTCCTTTTTCCTCATTTTACGCACACGTACACACATTCACAACTATTTTACCCTCATTTTACGCATTCGTGTGCACACATTCCTAAACACTTTTCGTGATTCTCCGCACACAAGTACACACGGTGGCTGGCTGGCTCCCTCACCGTGCTCCCTCCCTCACCTGCTCATGCTCCCTTACCACCTGCTCATGCTCCCTTACCAACTGCTCATGCTTCTTTACCACCTGCTCATGCTCCCTTACCACCTGCTCATGCTCCCTTACCACCTGCTCATGCTCCCTTACCACCTGCTCATGCTCCCTTACCACCTGCTCCACATGCTTCCCTACCACCTGCTCATGCTTCCTTACCACCTCTCATGCTTCGCCTGCCTGCTCATGCTCTCCCCACCACCTGCTCATGCTTCTTTACCACCTGCTCATGCTTTCTTACCCACCTGCTCTGGTCCCTTACCACCTGCTCATGCTCCTTTACCTGCTCATGCTTCTTTACCACCTGCTCATGCTCTCCATGGCCTTCTTTACCACCTGCTCATGCTTTCTTACCCACCTGCTCATGCTTCTTTACCACCTGCTCATGCTTTCTTACCACCTGCTCATGCTCCCTTACCACCTGCTCATGCTCCCTTACCACCTGCTCATGCTTCTTTACCACCTGCTCATGCTTTCTTACCACCTGGTCATGGTCCCTTACCACCTGCTCATGCTCCCTTACCACCTGTTCATGCTCTCTTACCACCTGCTCATGCTTCTTTACCACCTGCTCATGCTTTCTTACCACCTGCTCATGCTCCCTTACCACCTGCGCATGCTCCCTTATCGGTATCACTTCTTGTCTATGAACTAACTATATTACTTTTGTTAACAAGCTATCGAGTATTATATAAACAAAAGACTTGACCACTTTGCTTATCTGTTAACAAAGTCCATCGTCTACAAACATTACACCCAGGAGTCAATGTACAGGCCCTATCTATACAAAATTGTGTAGAAAAAATAAGACACAACGGACGAAGGATTTTAGTAACCCCACCGAGACAACAGGAGTCGTAGTGTTCATTCTGAAATTCATCGATCACCTCAAGTACAGATAGTTGTTTTTTTTTAGTCACTGTACATTTAATTACTGTACTATAACAACTGTGGTCATTACTGTTACCAATTACCTGCACAACGAGAAAGTTCAGTCCACCAACCAGTGTTTACGTCACCTGTCGTGTCAGCTGAGTCTGAATACCTGTCACGCGGCAGGTAGCGACCCAGGTGTCAGGGAGAGGGATAGAGGCTACACCTGTCCTGCAACACATATACATATACGAGTACACCTATCCCTCTCCCTCATCCCCACCACACACAAAATTACCCCTTCCCACAGAGAGACAGAAAAACACACACACACACACACAATAATAATAATAGTTGCCCCTCGTGTAACGAGGATGGCTGGCCCAAGGGCCACCTAGGAGTGAATGAATTTGTTTAAGGTGTAGAAGCTGTCGCCAACACAACCACACCATAAGTTAACGAGTTGTATGACCCAGTGTCAAGGAATAGTCCGACAAGACCAGACAACTCACCAACTGCACTGGCTAACCATTACCCAGGAACACGATCCGAAAATCGATTAACATCCAGGTTCCCAATTACTGCTGGGTAAACAGAGGCAAATGGCGTAAAGAAACTTGCCCATAGTTTCACCCTGCCCGGGGATCGAACCCGGATCCGCTCGTTTGTGAGGAGAGAATGCTGACACAAACACACACACACACACACACACACACACACACGTACGTGGGAACCAACATCGTCGTCCCACATACTAACACTGTCATAAAGTCCTCGCCTCACACTCTTAAGTAAGTGTTTGCCCCCACACGACCATAACTTCCACACACTGATACAGGCGAGGTTCTCAGGGCAGCCCTGGGAACGTCTAGCGGGGCTTTCACGATGGTGTATCACAGGAGGTACAGTACATCTCATGAGCAGCTGGGGGTGAGGGGGCTGAGACCTCGTAATTTGCCCAGTAGGAGCGATGCGTTTAGGCAGGTACAGGTAATAGTACGGGGTATAGGGAGAGTCTGAGAGCCCTGCTAACACGGCCATAACCTTAACACACCTGAGTGATCCAGGTAAGGTTCTCAGGCCAGCCCTGGGAGTGTCTTCACGGATTAGGGTCTGGGTCATCTAGATCAAGATTCTGAAGAACATTACATGTTCATTTTTCTCTTGATTGGAATTAAGACAGACAACGTATATACTTACAGTGTAAACTAGTAATTATGACGCAATTATCATTGTATTGTAGCAAATGAGCCCGTTGACCACTTTATATTATCACGTACTGTAGTAGATAACTGATTAATAAGTTTTTGAGATCAGAGGACCAACGCTTAAGTTTTCCCTCTAGTGGATGAGGTGAACACGTATCAGCATCAGTTAACCTACGACAAAAAGACGGTGACAAACGCTACACGTACAATACATGGAGAGTTTACCATAACAGGATGAGTTATCTTACCCCAAGCAACAAGGATATTTTACGTACGATTCTATGAGAATCTATCGTTGCATTGCGGCTAAAGTGAGTCAACAAGATACATCCTTACATCACCAGCAAGAAAAACAAATCTAAACGAAAAAGTTAATGAGAATCCGACTACTGACTCCACCTTAAGAAGGGGCAATTAAATGTGTTGTTCTTAATTGTCCAGTTGGTCGACATTAATCTACGAAGCTTTGGGTATCTCGGGAGGGCGCAGCGGAAGACCTCGGTTCACAGACTTCCCTTTGCCGCTCCACCCAGGGCTTCAGGGAGCCTCCTGGGATAATCTCAATAAGTAATTGGATGTTGACTACCGACACACTGACCCGGGCAGAGGGACGACCTGGGACTGAGGACTTTCTAGAAGGTGAAGGAGGAGGAGGACCCGTTCATGGTGGTGTGTCTCCCTGTAGGTGGTTCCTCTACTGATGGTGGTGGTCCTGCTCCTGCTACTGGTGTTAGTGAACTGCTGTGATGGTGATGATGATGGTGATGATGATGATGATATTGTTTCCTCCCCTGCTGCCTCAAGTGCTCCTGGAGGACTGACAGCCGCCACACAACACCAGCGTGAGTTAAAGTTATAGACACCATTCTGGTTATTTATTTTTTTTCTTCCACTTCTCCTTCCTCTTCTTTTTTCTCCACTTCTTCTCCTCCGTCTTCGTCCTCTGTTACGTCTGCTACTCCTCTAACATCCTTTTCTACACACACACACACACACACACACACACACACACACACACACACACTGTACTTCTTCAGCACCATGAGCCAACCTTCCCTGAGTACAATATTATCATACTCAAAGGAATAAGTCACCACGTATTCAAAGAGTTAAGTCACCGTACTGAAGGGGTTAAATAATTATAGTCATTGTACTGAAGGGATGAAGTCATTATACTCTGGTCGTTAGGTTGTATACTGACTGGATATTGTCATTGTATTGAAGGGATTAGTCATTGTACTCTGAAGGATTAAGGCATTATACTCAAGGGTTTAAATCATCGTATTAAAGGGTTGGTGTATTATGCTCAAGGGGTTAAATTATCGTATTAGGGGTTAGTGTTATATACTCCAAGGGTTAGATTATCGTATTAAAGGGAGTTAAGATATTTATACTCGAAAGTTAAATTGTCGTATAAAAAGGGTTAAGTATTGTTATACTCAAGGGATTAAATCGTCGTATTAAAGAGAGTTTGAGTATTATGCTCCAAGGGCAAATTATCGTATTAAAGGGGTTAAGGTATTATACTCAAGGGGTTAAATTATCGTATTAAAGGGGTTAAGGTATTATACTCAAGGGGTTAAATTATCGTATTAAAGGGGTTAAGGTATTATACTCAAGGGCTTAAATTATCGTATTAAAGGGGTTAAGGTATTATACTCAAGGGCTTGAATCATCGTAGTGAAGAGGTTAAACTTGACTGGGAAGAGACACGTAAACAGAGGTGGTGTACATTCCCAGAAAAGCCACGATATTTCCCCACTTCTCCCCTAAACCCTTGGATATTTCCCCACTTCTCCCCTAAACTCTTGGATATTTCCCCACTTCTCCCCTAAACTCGTGGATATTTCCCCACTTCTCCCCTAAACCCTTGGATATTCCCCCACTTCTCCCCTAACTATCCCATCCGTGAACTGGGTGGGACAGATCTAACCTACTACCCTAACCTGTGCTGTGTAAGCCAAGTTAATCCACCTATCCCATCCTACCAAGCCTAACCCAAGCTTTCTTTAGTCAACCTACCTAACTTACCCTAACCTAAGCTGATTGGCTAATTTAAGCTGCTTTAGCTAACCTAACCTAACCTAACTGGGAAGGGATGATAAAGCTAATTTTCAGAGAGAGAATGTCCCGGGAGGGAGGAGAGGTAACAGTGTGCATTTGGTTCCCATGGGTGTATTGGGGAGGTGTAGTGGTGTGTTGGTGGGGTGTAGGTGTAGTAGGTGTAGTGGTGTTGGGTGTGTAGTGGTGTGTTGGGTGTAGTGGTGTGTTGGGGGGTGTAGTGGTGTGTTGGGGTGTAGTGTGTGTGTTGGGGTGTGTTGGTGGTGTAGGTGTAGTGGTGTGTTGGGGTGTAGTGGTGTGTTGGGGTGGTGGTGTGTTGGGGGTGTAGTGGTGTGTTGGGGTGTAGTGGTGTGTTGGGGGTGTAGTGGTGTGTTGGTGTGTGTGTTGGGGGTGTAGTGGTGTGTTGGGGGTGTAGTGGTGTGTTGGGGGTGTAGTGGTGTGTTGGGGGTGTGAGGTGTGTTGGGGGTGTGGGTGTGGGTGTAGTGGTGTGTTGGGGAGGTGTAGTGTGTTGGGGTGTAGTGTGTTGGGGTGTAGTGGTGTGTTGGGGGTTGGTAGTGGTGTGTTGGGTGTGGTGTGTTGGGGGAGGGGGTCACTATGGTGGTCAGGTTTCCCCAACATTCCGGGCAGGGAATCACGCCTGCTCACCTACCTGGTATGTACTGCCGCCAACCTATTATGTAAATGAGGTGAACGACAACTAGTGTCATTTAGCATTATTGAGTGTGTGTGTGTGTGTGTGTGTGTGTGTGTGTGTGTGTGTTGTAATTATACCTGACTTTGTCTTAACTAAACCGAAACAAAAGAAAACAGAATCCAGTTACAATAATAATAATAATAATAATAATAATAATAATAATAATAATAATAACAAGGCAATGTTCAATTAGTGACGCTGGTACAGTAAATTAATACCTTCACCGCTAAAGTCTGTCTTGGGTCATTATTTCCTTTATCCGCCGAAAAATCCAAGGTATCATCATTGAGCCAACCGTTTCCATGACAACATTTGGTTAATTCTGGCGCGAGTTGCATCAAACGTAGCGAGTGTGTTGATCAAACCTACCAACCTATTCCCCAGTTATTTTAGGAATAAGCAGACAGACAATCAGGACCTAAACACAGTATCCTACCGTTTAGTTGAGGACACGGTGATACCAATCAACTTCACGTGACTTACTCGACCGACCAATTACCACAACGGTATTTCCCGCAATTTCCCGCGAGACCAGACACTGGCCGGGTTACCCTCCCGTGTACCTCATACCGAAAACATTTACTCTATCACGGTTAATCCCACACAAGAATGTAAAATACCTTCCCTCTTGTTGTACCAGTTGGGGATTATCTCTCGTCCGGGAAGGGGGAGGGAGGGGGGGGGATCCATTTAAGAGACAAATGCTATCAGTGTAAGTGGTTTAAAACGTCACTGGTGAGGTGACTACGAGTTATTTTTTTTCTTTTAACTGTTGTTTCTCTCCCTTTTCCTTAGTTATCCTCTCTCTCTCTCTCTCCACAGGTAAAACTTCACCTTTATATAATTTAATTTCACGTACCTCAACATGTAAACTATTCCGACATAGGTGTACACACGAAAGCTGTACAGATAAACTCCAGTTGCACAGGTAAACCCCAGCTGTACAGGTAAACACCAGCTGTTCAGGGAAACTGCAAGTCCAGGTATGCAGTTCAGCTCCAGCACTACAGGTAAGCTGCAGCTCTACAGGTAACCCACTGTGACCTGTGGGTGATCATCGCTATCTTAAGAGGATCGCGGGCGTGGAGTGACATGTCAGGTCATCGTGAGTCAGGTGATAACAAGTGGCGGTGTTGTGACACACTGTGATGAGCCTTTGTTTACATCTGAGGAACGTGTAGATGTGTAGGGTCGTGTTTGACTCAGGGGGTCCAGCTGATAGTCTCGTCATGGGGAAAGGGAGGGGCGGGGATGGGCGAGGGGCAGTAGACAAGATTGGAGTGTGAGGAAAAATAGCTAATTGAAATAAATATTTAGATAATTCGATAAATGCTGCGAGAGAGAGAGAGAGAGAAAAAAAAAAAATTAAGTAAGACAGAAGATGTTTAGAGATAAGAGACAGGCTAGCGCTGTCAGAGTTAGAGAATCAGTTAGCGGGCTTCTCACAGCAATGATTAAAGAGAAAAAGAAGAATTAACATAAGTCTTTGAGTAACTAGACTCTGAACTATTATTAGGACCCCTCCTCCTTTCCCCATCTTCATCAATTTCCCCTAATCCTTCCTCCTCCTCCTCCCCTCACCCCTCTTAACTTTCTATTTCCTGCCCAATCTTCCTATCTCCTCCCTATTCACTCCTCCTGTATTCCTCACTCAGCTACCATATTCTTTCCCTACCTCACTCTTAACTCCTTCCCCTCTCAACTCCCCCCCTCTCACCCCCCTCTCACCCCTGCATCTAACATTCTTACTAGTATTAAAAAATAGAAATCAAACTCAATTAAATCCCATACAGTGCTATACCTGATAAATGTGAGGAAGAATACCTCTTGTGTGCAAAGTGTCTCAGGCTTAGTGTCCCCTGGGTGATGGGTAAGGAGGTGGGAAAATCATTGTCATTAGAGGTGAGGAGGCGGCAGTGGGGATGCGGAAAGGTGGGGAAATGAAACATCTGTTGGCAATCCTTCCAGGTGAGAATATCAATTGTTGCTTATTTGGGATGAACAGCTGTGTGAGTGGAGAAAGTGCTGAGGCAGTGGGGTAGAGGAGGGTAATGAGGGAGGAAGGTGAGAATGGTGAAGGAGGAGGAAAGGTGGTGGTAGTCAGAAGGGAGGAGGTAGGGGAGTAGGTAGAGTGTGGTGGGAGGAGGGTGGTGAGGGTAGGGGTAGGGAGGGGGAAGGAGGGGGAGTAGGGAGGAGGGGGGAGGGGAAAGGAGGGGTAGGGGTAGTGGGGATAAGGGAGAATAATTATCTCTATCTCTTTTCGCATCTATTTATCTCTACCCTTCTACCTATCTCCCTAACATATATCTATCTATCTATCTATCTATCTATCTATCTATCTATCTATCTTTCTATCTATCTCACCGTTTATCTCTCTATCTCTGACGGGTTTAAGCAGGACACCATCTCCAGTATGTCCTCTTATCCCCACACCCATCAAGACTCACCCGTGTTAACATAATTATCAATTTACGATTATTGGTATTACTTAGGTGAGAGAGAGAGAGAGAGAGGGGCAGTACTTCTCTCTCTCCTCCTTACGCCTCCTTCCCTCCATCTCTCACCCCTTCCTCTCTCTCCTCCTTCTTGCTCTTCTTTTATCCCTTCCTCCTCCTCCTTCTCTCCTTTCCTCCTCCTCCCTTTCTTCCTTCCTCCTCTTACCTTTCTTCCTTCCTCCTCCTCTTCCACCACCCTACCACAGTGAACTAGACGTATAGAATCACCGTGTTGTATCTCTCCACCAGTAGCTCACACTCGACACCTCAAGAGCTCATCCTTCAACTTAAAATTCTATACGGTAGAGTCTTAGTATATAATCGACGCCATATTTGAGTTTTATCTTACATGAACCAACCAGTTATCACATATATAGTTCAGGCAAAAAAAAAAATCTACCTTACGATTTTTTAAGAATTTGTACCCTGGGCAGATGACCCACGACCTTCGCCTTACGGTAATAATCCACTGACTCAACCGACGTTAAATCCCATCGAAGGAGGGGTGGGGGGGGAAGGGGGAGGGGTTAATCTCGAGATAAATCCTCTTTGTTTCTTTAACGTCCAGGCTGGAGGTCTTTCGGAGACTCATCGGACCGACGGACAATGACGACAAATTGAATTATAATTGAAGGAAGATCAGTGAACAATGTTAGCTGGGGGGATGTGTGTGAGGGGCGTCCACTCCATGACCGCTGGGTGAGTGAGCACCCTGGGAACTGCTGCTGGGGAGTGACCTGGGGCAAGGATTGGGGTAGGGGTATAAGGATAAAAGTTATAGGTACGAGATAACGATAAGGGTAAAAACAGTGATAAAGATAAGATCAGGGTAGGAATAAGGATATGGGTTATAAGTGGTGAGGATAAGGATAGAGCTGGCGATAGGTATAAGCTATAGGGGCATGTATTGGAACACGAGTAGTGATCGGGATAAGAAGAGGAGAATAAGGAGTTGTAGATGGAGAAGACCTAAGGCCTAACACCCTCAGCTGATCACAGTGTAAGACATAAACACAACACCCTCAGCTGATCACAGTGTAAGACATAAACACAACACCCTCAGCTGATCACAGAGTAAGACATAAACACAACACCCTCAGCTGATCACAGTGTAAGACATAAACACAACACCCTCAGCTGATCACAGAGTAAGACATAAACACAACACCCTCAGCTGATCATAGTGTAAGACATAAACACAACACCCTCAGCTGATCACAGTGTAAGACATAAACACAACACCCTCAGCTGATCACAGAGTAAGACATAAACACAACACCCTCAGCTGATCACAGAGTAAGACATAAACACAACACCCTCAGCTGATCACAGTGTAAGACATAAACACAACACCCTCAGCTGATCACAGAGTAAGACATAAACACAACACCCTCAGCTGATCACAGAGTAAGACATAAACACAACACCCTCAGCTGATCACAGTGTAAGACATAAACACAACACCCTCAGCTGATCACAGTATAAGACATAAACACAACACCCCAGCTGATCACAGAGACATAAACACAACACCCTCAGCTGATCACAGTGTAAGACATAAACACAACACCCTCAGCTGATCACAGTGTAAGACATAAACACAACACCCTCAGCTGATCACAGTGTAAGACATAAACACAAATTTCAGCTGACTACAGAGTAAGACATAAAACACAACACTTCAGCTGGATCACAGTGTACATTATAAACAACACCCTCAGCTGATCACAGTGTAAGCACATAAACACAACACCCTCAGCTGATCACAGTGTGTAAGACATAACACAACACCCCAGCTGACTAATCACAGTGTAAGACATAAACACAACACCTCAGCTGATCACAGTGTAAGACATAAACATTAGTCATTCCTCAGCTGATCACAGTGTAAGACATAAACACAAACACCCTCAGCTGATCACACAGTAAGACATAAACATGAACACCTCAGCTGATCACAGTGTAAGACATAAACACAAACACCCCCAGCTGATCACAGTAAGACATAAACACAACACCCTCAGCTGATCACAGTGTAAGACATAAACACAACACCCCAGCTGATCACAGAGTAAGACATAAACACACCTCAGCTGATCAAGGCCGGTGTGATATAACACAACACCCCTCAGCTGATCACAGTAAGACATAAAACACAACACGCTCAGCTGATCACAGGAGCAAGACATAAACACAACACCCTCAGCTGATCACAGAGTAAGTACATAAATGTTTCAACACCTCAGCTGATCACAGAGTAAGATATAAACACAACACCTCAGCTGATCACAGGCAAGACATAAACACAACACCTCAGCTGATCACAGTGTAAGACATAAACACACCTCAGCTGATCACAGAGTAAGACATAAACACAACACCCTCAGCTGATCACAGAGTAAGACATAAACACAACACCCTCAGCTGATCACAGAGTAAGACATAAACACAACACCCTCAGCTGATCACAGTGTAAGACATAAACACAACACCCTCAGCTGATCACAGTATAAGACATAAACATTAACAACCCTCGGTACCGTCAGCTGATCATTTAGACATGAACAAATCCGACAACGCATGTGCAAGTGTCTCTCTCTCACCTCCAAGATGTCTCACCGTCTCTCTCACTTCCAAGATGTCTCACCGTCTTCCTTACCTCCAAGATGTCTCACCGTCTCCCCCAGTTAACTGTTCAGACAAGAGCAAGGTTTTTATGCCTCGTCGGATAATTAGATAATTGTGAGAAGAAAAAAAGACGAAGTGATAGTTAGCTGAGGATGAGATACACGATACACGCTAACTGGGACCTGGCAAAAAGTTGGCGAGGGGGAAGTAGTGTGTCCTGGGTGTAGTGGTCAGTGTAGTGGATGGGTGTAGTGGTCAGTGTAGTGGTTGGGTGTAGTGGTTGGTGTATAGCGACTAGTGTAGTGTTTGGGTATAAATAGGTTGTGTAGTGGACCAAGAGGCCGGGATCAACACAGGCTGGAGAGAGAGAGAGAGAGAGAGAGAGAGAGAGAGAGAGAGAGAGAGATTCTCCCACCAACACCAATATCAATTACAAGCATTTTACACCCGATTAGTTGACAATGTGGCGGGTTAGGGGGCGCCCTTCTCCTCCTCCTCCTCCTCCTCTTCTTTACTCGATATAAATTGGCCAGGAGGGTCCATGCTTGAAGTGGTGTCTGTCCAGGAGTGTGTCTGTGTGTGTCTGTCTGTCCAGGAAGGTGTCTGTGTGTGTCTGTCTGTCCAGGAGTGCGTCTGTGTGTGTGTCTGTCTGTCCAGGAAGGTGTCTGTTTCTCTAACCATTATATATTGTGTCAAACTCCTTGATACCACACACACACACACACACACTACCTACCTACCCATACCACCTCTGACATACCCGCGTGTCACAGGTATGTATGGTTGTCTACTATAAATAATGGAATTATCTGTGACAACTGCCCTATGTTATACAAGTCTTTTCATTGTCATTTATATACACCTGTAACACACCAGTAACACACCTGTAACACACCTGTCCTCTCTCCACCGGTAACTACAATATATCACTTCCTTTATTTTGTATCTATCTTATATGGTTAATTTTTTTGTTCTCTGTTTTATATGTCTTGTGTTATTGACCTCCCAGGTGTGTGAGTCCTGAGTTATGCAACCCTCTCTCTCCTCCCCTTTGACCCCTCCCCACCTCCCAATCTCCCCTACCTCAACCCCCTATCCCCAACACCTACACCATATCACCCCCTACCTTTTCTGCCAAACCCCTACGACCCTCTTCTTTTACCCCTTATTGAACATCCTATAACCTCTTCCCATCTCTCCTCCATCCCCACCGCCTCCCCATCTCTCCTCCATCCCACCCCTCCTCATCTCCCCTTCCATCCCACGTCTCCCCATCTCCTTTCCATCCCACCCCTTCCATCCCAGTCCTCCTACTCCCCTCCCTTTCGCAAGTGTCGCTACAGTGATGAGGAAGGCCAGGTAACACAGGTAATATAGCCCCAATACCCTGGCGGAATAAATCAACACTAACATCCCTCCATCCACTGTATACATCGAAGATTTATTAGTCACAACACCTGTACAGTATCTAGCTGGGACCATCAATCAGATCAGGTGAGATAAGGAGTGATGGTTAGCGTAGAAAATAACGGTACTGCACAGGTAAATATAATAATGGGAGAGACAAATGATAGAGAGGGATGACCTTATGTTAATTTTCCTCATTACTGTGGTGATGCAAGAGTATTGTATTGTATAATTGTATTGTATTGTATTTTAATGTATTGTATTGTATTCTCTCCCCCTCTCTTAGTAACTGCCTTCCCCAAGTTGTGTGTGTGTGTGTGTGTGTGTGTGTGTGTGTGTCAGGCACATCAACACACACACACACAGGCCCACAGGGGGTCGTGACCTCCGGCAGGTGGCAGTACCACCAGTAAATTCATGAGGCGGTGGAGCCTGACGGAGACGATGATAGAGGTCAGCGGGGCCCCGTCACTCCCACTCCGGGGGACCACGGGGCAACCCCATGAACGAGTGGCCCCGTCACTCCCACCCCGGGTTCCACGGGGCAGCCCCATGGACAAGTGGCCCGTCACTCCCACCCCGGGGGACCACGGGACAACCCCATGGACGAGTGGCCCGTAACTCCCACCCCGGGGGACCACGGGGCAACCCCATAGGCGAGTGGCCCGTCACTCCCACCCCGGGGGACCACGGGGCAACCTCATGGTTTGACTAATTGTATGGCTGTAAGATTGACTGTATAGCTGTAATTTTGAGTGTTAATGGCTGAAAATTAGAAGATATTTTACATGCCAAGAATTAGAATGATTTAGATTCAGAAATATAACAAGAAAATAAACTTAAATTGGACTCTTGTTATTACGTATTAGGGAAAATTTCCAATGATTTCGATCTAAAAAACATTGGTGAATAAAATAATTTATATTCGTTCACGTATATGATGTTTATTCACTTGCCGCGTTATCCTGAACTCTCTTATAAAAGGATTAAATCCCTTGGCTCTTATACTAATTGGTATTTCAATCCCACATCCATCTGCAGTTACGTCCTGTATCAAACGTATACGACCAGTTAATAAAATAATTTCAATACAGTCAATCTGATATCTGGAGGAGTTGGCAGGACCATTAAATGAGGCAGTATCACCTTACAGATTAAATTAGTCTCTGTACCTGGTGCCTCCATTCTCACTTATCAACACGTCTGGCAGAAGAGGACTCAAAACCTGTTATTGTTGTCCAGGACAGATCGTCGTTTATATTAAAAAGCAGCGGGGGAGACAGTCAAGGATCCGGATTCATAGATACTGGGATATATTTATGGTATTTAATAATGGTACTGTATTTGGTTGGGATCATACATCTTCACTTAGGACGAATTTTCAATGTCCGACTCTTTGAGAATCCATCCCCAGGTATAACGTTCTTTACTGGTGTGTTGACGTCACGCATTTCTACAGTATTACAGGTGTGTGTAATATCCAGAAGGCAAGAGCACTTGTCATCTTAAAAGCATAAAGTGAAAAGAAATAAAGAATTGGTAAAGCTTTGCTAAGATTTCAAAAGCAGACTAGTAAAAAATCATGGAATTGTCACTGAGTGCAATAAACTGCACTCGAAAAAATATCCCTAACGCCGAAATATATTACTAGTTAGGTGTGGAGAGGCGGACACTACTGACTAAAGCGCCCAACTATGGGCCAATTGCAAGAATGGGGTGTACGACGCCATTTACGATGACCTTCTTGCCCTGATCTTTTTCAGCAATATCGCCTTTAACACATGGAATTCTGCACTTTTCGAAGCTTTGGAGGAGTCTCGAAACAAGTTTCCTGGCGGGAATTATTAGCTAGTGCTGTACTCAAAATATCGAAACTTCGAGATCCCTCCAGAGCTTCAAAAGGGTGGTATTCCTGAAACAAGATCAGGGCAAGAAGGTCATCGTAAGCGGCGTCGTACACCCAACGACTGTTCTTGCAATTGGCCCTATTATCTAAGTAACAGTTTACAACACACAGCAGAGACTGGGTCCTGTGGGTGTGTGTGTGTGTGTATGGGTGTGTCTGACTCGGTGACAGGAAAAATCCCACCTATCCTGACCTAACCTAAACTACGTTATTCAAAACTAACATAATCTAACCTAACAGGAAATTAGTATTTAATGTTTAGGGTCTTTGCTCACATTCGTATCTTTGAGGTAGAATTTTTCACACTGAAACCGTCTGATGGGGTTTTCTCCGGTGAGGTTTTGTCGGTGCAACTGGTACTGATTCACAGCCCACTGGAAAAAGATGGGTTTTCCCTAAGTCACTTCTCATATATGGGGATTTAATGAGATTAGGTGAGTATTTGTGTGAACAAGGTGGGAGCCACGGTGTGTCTTGCAGCAGCCAGCAACCGGTGCAGGAGGTGTGGATGTCGGCAGGAAAGAGCTGAGCAGCTATCATCCTTTCCTTCCGTCTCACACACAGCAGGAAGAACACTGGCCCACAGCCTCGCCCAGAGCGCGTAATCCCGCCAGCTAAGGTAACACACCGTGGAGAGTCATCATCTATATCATCTGGCTTTCTCAACTTATACTTAGATTTATTTAATTTATTCTAGCATAATGTCAATACATATAGAGGTTCTGAGGAATATTAACTCGGTGAAAAACAATTCATACAAGAAGAGGACTGAACAAACTAAAACATCTTTGGTAATGTTTACTCATGGATCGGATACGCAAGAAGACTCTCACAGGTTCCTGGCTCCACGGAATTTTGTCGTCGTTTAAGCCGGACGTAATAAGGCTTAATTGCCGAGGATGTTTGATCGATCGATATTCTCACGGCAACCCGAGCCACCAGCTACCGGAGGACTTGGTAAATCAAGATCATGAGGCAACCAGCGCGGATCTCTTTACCAAAAGTGATCAGGTGTCCCCCCCCCCACCACACACCCCGCGGCCACCGCACCTGTGATTCTTCTTCACCCCTATCTAGCACCCTCCCTCTCCCTACTCTCCCTCTCCCTACTCTCCCTCTCCCTACCCTCCCTCTCCCTACTCTCCATCTCCCTACCTTCCTACCCCTTATCCTCCCTCTCGCTACACCTAACACTGCATTACACCTTCAAGTATATCTGGACACGACAATATCATTTGGAACATTCACAGTCACTATGAACTTTACTGAATGAATAAGACTCGCACACCCAACAATTACAGACTCTTCACCTACACAGCATAACTGATGGATTTGGAGTTCGATTTCACTAAATTATTTTGATGCATTAAATCTAAGACAACGTAATTAACCAAGAAACTGCAGTGACGTTGAACAGTGAGTCTTATAAGGAAGAATAGCCAGCCGTATAAGGTAAAATAGCCAGCCTTATAAGGTAAAATAGCCAGCCTTATAAGGTAAAATAGCCAGCCGTATAAGGTAAAATAGCCAGCCTTATAAGGTAAAATAGCCAGCCTTATAAGGTAAAATAATAGCCAGCCGTATATGGGTAAAATAATAGCCAATATAAGGTAAAATAGCCAGCCTTATAATTAAAATAGCCAGCCATATAAGGTAAATAGCCAGCCTTATAAGGTAAAATAGCCAGCCGTATAAGGTAAAATAGCCAGCCTTATAAGGTAAAATAGCCAGCCATTATAAGGTAAAATAGCCAGCCGTATAAGGTAAAATAGCCAGCCTTGAGTAAAATAGCCAGCCTTATAAGGTAAAATAGCCAACCGTATAAGGTAAAATAAGCCTTATAAGGTAAAATAGCCAGCCTTATAGGTAAAATAGCCAACCGTATGAGGCAAAAATAAGCCAGCCTTATGTAAAATAGCCAGCCTTATAAAGGTAAAATAGGTAAAATAGCCAGCCTTATAGCCAGTAAAATAGCCAGCCTTATGAGTAAAATAGCCAACCTTATAAGGTAAAATAACCAGCCTTATAAGGTAAAATAATAAGGTAAAATAGCCAGCCTTATGAGGCAAAAATAGCCAACCTTATAAGGTAAAATAGCCAGCCTTATGAGGTAAAATAGCCAGCTTTATAAACACTGTTAGTCAAAGGTTTTTATCTCAACTGTAAGAAATTACATAGACAAATTATTTTAATGATGAGATACAGAGATAGCCAACCACAACATCCTATAACCACAACATAACAAACCCTGTTAAACTTTTTTATTTCTCTCAAAAGGGGAAAAAATACCATAAATATCTGACAGTCAAACATAAAATCCATATAATTTTTCTTTATTTTTTTTTCAGCTTAATTGTTGAAGTGAGACAGCCAGCCTCCAGGAGACTATGGAAAATAATAGACCAAACCAGGACTTACAATCGGCAGTGAGAGGCAGATTTTATTTTAATTTGAAGTGTAATAGAGTTTGTTGTTCAGAGATGAGATGGTTTACAAACACTATTTTAAGATAGGCCTACACTATGGTGGTCCACACGTAGGCCTACACAGTCGTCAGGTTTCCAGGTAGGCCTGAACTGAAAGTAATTATATATTTAGCTTGAAAATGTCTGCATAGCCATGACCATGTTGACTGTGTGGTGGTGTGGGAGGATAAACACCACTGTGGGGCCGGTGTGACAAGTCTTGCTCCAGGGGCACACACACACACACACACACACACACACACACACACACACACACACTACTGTTGCGGTTGCCTGATTCATGGTCGACGTCTTCAGGCGAGTGACACACCCGAGTATGACGTCAAACAGTATCGCTCTTAGTGACAACGAGGGATGGCACTGTCTTAACTCTAACGGAAGAAAGTAGTGACGACACGTTACGTTACCAAGTTGATCTCATTACTGCCTCACACACACACACGCACAGGTCACTCTACACTCTCATACACCCCCCACACGCCTCTCATACACCCCCACACGCCTCTCATACACCCCACGCCTCTCACAAGTCCCCACCGCCTCTCTTACACCCCACACGCCTCTCCATACACCCCCACGCCTCTCTAAGTCCCCGCCTCTCAAAATGCCCTAAGAGGCAAAATATACTCCTTAGGAACTTTGTTTTTGTAGAGAGAGAGAAAAAAAATATATATATAAGAACGAAGAAGGATGAAACGGAGAATGACAGGAGAGAGAGAGAGGAAGAGAGAGAGAGCTTCATATCTTAATAACAATTAATTGGAAAAACTAAGAAAGAGTCTAGGATGAAATACAATAATTGTACTTTTAAAATTTATACAAAAAAAACCCAGATTGTGTGTTATTATTGTGTGTATGGGTGTGTGTGTGTGTGTGTGTGTGTGGGTGTGTGTGTGTGTGTGTGTGTGGGTGTGTGTATGGGTGTGTATGTGTATGGGTGTGTGTGTGTATGGGTGTGTGTGTATGGGTGTGTGTTTCTTATGTGGGTGGAATCATTTTGGGCACCCTATTCACTGTTCCTAAAACAATAACTCCCTCTCTCACTGTCTATATCTATCTCATCAAACAGTGAACAAGAACATAGCTCGACAGTAGCTCAGCAGGTGACTCAATACTACCACGTCCTCCGACACACTCCTACATCACTCTTCCCCAAACGCCACCCCAAACCCCGCTCCTTACCTCATTCTCCTCACGCCCACACGCCCACCACCCTCCCAGACTTACTAGTGAGCGCTCCCCACCGCAACATAATCCACGTCAAGGCATTGTTGACAGAGTAGAAAAAATCAGCGAACGAGAGAGATAACATGACTGGTTGCCGCTGTGGTCGAGGGGAGGCAGGCACCGTGACCCCCTCCATCAACACCAACCTGTCGCATCCTGAGGGGCGGCGCCTCACACCCACGCCTTCACCTGTACCTCTCTGTCACCTCACCCCCCCCCTACACCACACTATACTCCTATACCACATTATACTCCTACACCACACTACCCCCTACACCACTACCCCTACACCCACATTGCCTCTACCCCACACCCCCCTACACCCTACCCCCCCTACACCACACTACCCCCTACACACTACCCCCACCACACACCCTACACCACACTACACCACACCCCCCTACACCACTCTACCCCTACACACACTAGCCCCTACCTCCTACACCACACTACACCCCTACACCACACTGCCCCCTTACACCACACTACCCCTACCCTCTACCCCCTACACCACACACTAGCCCCCTACACCACACACTAGCCCCTACACCACACTATCCCCCTACACCACCTACCCCCTACACCACACTATCCCTACACCACACTACCCCCTACACCCACACACTTCCCCACACACTACCCCTACACACACTACCCACCTGCACCCACACTACCCCCCACAGCACACTCGCACCTACACCACACCCCCTACACACCCCACCTACACCCCTGCCCCCCACCACACCCCCTACACCCTCTGCCCCCCCACACCACACACCCACCTGCACCACACTACCCCCTACACCACACTACCCACCTACACCACACTACCCCCCTACACCACACTACCCACCTACACTACACTACCCCCCCTACACCACCTCTCAAGCACCTCATATTACGTGTCTGTATTCAGGTGTGCTGGTAATTGTGTAGGTGTCGCCTTACGTGTTCCGCCAGCTCTTGTCGTCCGACATCTTCCCAGGAAAGTAAGAGACACCTCAAGCTCTTATTTACCTTCTAAGAATATGTGCGTCACCCAAACCTGTTCACTTGTGATTCTTAAAACTTTATTATAAACTAGAAGGTGACAGTATTGACTCACTCTCTCTCTCTCTCTCTCTCTCTCTCTCTCTCTCTCTCTCTCTCTCTCTCTCGTTTAGTAAAAGTATAATGATGTGGATAGTATTTTTTCATAACCTAATATTCAATACACACACACACACACACACACACACGTGGATGACTGCACTGTGGGGGTTACAGTGGACAACACCGCACCGGACTACTCATCGCTACAAGGCACCCTGGACAGGCTACAGGCATGGACTACGGAGAACAAGGTCACCATCAACCACACCAAAACCGTAGTAATGTACATCAATACCGCCACCACTTCAGTGCAAGCTCCAGCAGTCACAGTGGGTGACCATCCTCTCCAGTTAGTGCAGTCTGCCAAACTCCTGGGTGTTACCATAGACCACAAACTGGACTGGAAGGCCCATGCAAACAACACAATCAAGGCAGCCTTGTACCGGCTTCTACATGCTACGACGACTTACGTCACTTGGGACACCCACGCCAGAGCTGAGGACTATCTACAACTCCTTTATTCTCCCCAAACTAACGTATGCGTCACCAGCCTGGTCGTCTTCTCTCAACTCCACCCAACAACGTCGGCTAGAGAAGGTACAGAAAAGGGCCTGCAGAATCATGATCGGCACAGACTACTCCGGCTACATCAACGCTCTCTCCACCCTGGAAATGCTATCCCTCAGTGACCTCCACCACCAGGCACTAGCAAGGTTTGGCAGTGGACTACTGCACCATCCTCGTCATCGCCACCTCCTGCCACCGGCAGTCCCCCACCCACCTCGCGCAGTCCGCCACAACAACAAAATTTAGCCCATTAGAGCCCGCACCGATAGATATAAGACTAGCACCATCCCATCAATTGTTAGACTAATAAACAACTCCTGATTTATGTACTGTACAGCCCTGTAAATGTGTTGAACGCAAGTTTGCATATTTTCAGCCACAGGCTGCAACTCTATTAATAAACCGTTTATTATTATTTATTATTATTATTATTTTACACACTCACACACACACAATACCTATCTTATTAAGCATTACTAACATATTTCAGTTACTACAAAAAACACAAAACACACGAGGAGTCCGCTTAACTTATCCTCCCTCTGTGTAATAATAATAATAATAATAATAATAATAATAATAATAATAATAATAATAATAATAATAATAATAATAATAATTAATGGTTTATTGAAAAAGTCGGCAGCCCGAAGGCTGAAAATTTACATTAGACTAAAATGACTTATTACATACACAGACATGGGGTGGGTGGGTCGTTTAACAAAAGCTTTCATTACTAAAAGAAGAAGGAACAATGATTGAACATACAAATTATTATAGTTTACAGTAGATGGCCCGGGCGTGGGCTGGTGAGGTGTTCACGTGGTGTAGTAACTCGTCCTCGGGTGTTGATATGAGGGACCTCGCGTGGTCATAGAGACATCGGGTGGTGTGGTGTTCACGTGGGGGGGTTTGTGTGTTTGTGTGTGTATGTGTTTCGAATGCTGATACTGTATGTGTGTATGCATGTATGTATGTATGTTTGGATGGATGGATGTATGTATGTATGTATGTATGTATATATCTCATTAAAATAATCGAAACTAATGCCTTCTGTCACCCTCTCAGACCCCTACTGCCAGTGTCAGGGCGGCTGTTAGGGAGAGTGGAAGAGGTAGGAGGGAGAGGGAGGAGGAGGGAGGCAGTGCTGTGTACCAGCAACGTTTACGGTTGGTATTATCTGAGGGGAGACTTCGGTGTCCCTTACCTGTTGTACCTGTGATACCTCCCCTCACCCCTCCTCTCACCTCTCTCTCCCTCCTACCTCACCCATCCTTCTCTTCCTCCTATGCCCTCCCCTCTTCTCACACTCGCCCTCTCATCTCCTCCCTAAACCCACCCCTTTCCTCTTGCACTCATACACGCATGCCTCTCTCACGTTCTCCACCCTCCTCACCCTCCCCTGTCCATACCTACTTTGACCCCGCCCTCCGTTCATTTCCTCCTCAACTGTCTGAGCCACTCCACGTACATCTCAGTCTCTCCGCCCGCCTCTCCGCCGCCTCTCCTTGGCCACTCCCACTTGTACTCGCCCTACTGCCTGGGGGTGAGGTGTGGATAACCTAATTTACTGATGTTATAAGGCTTGAACCATCTGCGCCCCGTATGGTTGGTATGAAACGGGGTTAATGGATGAATAGACTGACAGGTGTATAGTGACAGGTGTATAGACTAACAGGTGTATAGACTGACAGGTGCACTGACTGACAGGTGCATTAACTGACAGGTGTATAGTGACAGGTGTATAGACTGACAGGTGAATATATTGACAGGAGAAAAGACTGACACGTGACAAAACTAACAGGTGAATAAACTGACAGATATATAGACTAACAGGTGAAAAGACTGTAGGGTAATTTGGACAACAATTTGACTTTTGAGCTTTAACTGTGACCCTGACCTGACCTGACCTTTGCAATGAAAGTAAGTAAGTTAGATAATGTTTTCTAAATTTAAGTCCAAACAATATCAACTCATTAGACTTAGGTAAAGGTGAATTAATCTATAGATATAATCAATGGTGACTTATAAGTTTAAGTTCAATAAGGTTTAATTTTTAAACTTAAGCGGCACTTAATAAATAATGGTGGGTTTAAGTTAAGCAAGTTCACATCCAATCAACTCTAGATTTAGTCGTCAAAGTATCTAAGTTAGGTAGCTTACAGATTCTGGTGAGGGACAATGTTTCAAGGAGTCAATTTGTAGGTAAAAGTGAAGGAGAGGGTCACCATTTTATTTCATCAAAGTTAATAGATTGGATCTTTACCTTTGTTTGCTCTTATTGTTTATGGTCCATGCCTGTACTAACCATGGCCGATGACGTCATTAGTGGGAGGCGCTTAAAATAAGCAGTTGTTTAAATTCTTGCACTTTTCTCCCATTGACCGAAGTTTCTTTTTTTACTCGATAGACAACCAATCAGAGTTCACTTAAGGAACGTTTACAACTCGTGAAAACAAATTACAGTATATAACTGTTTCATTCGTTCTTGATATACTCGTAGCCTAAACGAATGGTTATGGAGATCGAGTGTTTTTGAACAAACTGTGTAATGTATATAGCAAAAGTAATTTATATTTCCTGAAATATAATAATAAGTGTTTTAACTGATTATCGTATATATTGTATATCTAATGAACAAAATAAGTAACGGAGACGAAACTTCGACGAAAGGTTTTGTAGATCAATACAGTGTTGAAAGAGTACCACAAACACTGTACCACGACAACTACTTTTTTTTCATACGACAAGATTCACCTAAATCTATTTCACCGATACCAAGGCATCGTATTGTCTGCTTTAAATTACCAGTCATAATAAAAACAAATAATAATAATAATAATAATAATAATAATAATAATAATAATAATAATAAAAATAATAATAATAATAATAATAATAATAATAACAATAATAATAATAATAATAATAATAATAACAATAATAATAATAATAATAATAAATATTAATAATAACAATAATAATAATAGCAATAATAATAATAATAATAATAATAATAATATTAATAATAATAATAATAATAATAATAGGAATAATAATAATAATAATAATAATAATAATAATAATAATAATAATAATAATAATAATAATAATAAATGGCTTAGAGGTAGTGTTCGTGGTTCCAACTTTAACACTCCCTCCCTTTTGTCACACCTCTTACACTATCATGTAGGTGGGGTGGTGGTGGTGGAGGTAGTGGTGGTGGTGGTGGTGGTGGGTGGTGGTGGTGGGGTGGTGGTGGGGTGGTGGTGGGTGGTGGTGGTGGTGGTGGTGGTGTGGTGGTAGGTGGTAGTGGTAGGTGGTGGGTAGGTAGTGGTGGGGTGGTGTGTGGTGGAGGAGGACACAGGTGATTGAGTGAACCTTCTACACACGTATCAGTTTACACCACAGGCCGCCTCAGGTAACACCCCTCAAGTAATTAATTAAGACAAGACGCCGGTGGTGGACATGGAGACCCCCCCATCTTTCTAACCTCACCTACACTGCACCCCTATATGCCTAGCCAAACACACACACACACACACCCACCCACACACCCAACCACTTCCTGCAGGCACACACACACACGAGGAGGTTGGGGGTGGGTGGAGGGGGGAGAAGGAGAAGGAGTGTATGCATAGAGAAACAGGGAACATCAAAGGAGAGAAGGATGTGTGACGTCAAGGGTCGTCCATCCTCCTTACCCACACCCTCCTCAATGCCCCTTCCCTGACACTTTCCCCATCCTCCACCCCACCACCCCATCCCGACAATCCTCTCTCTTCACCTTTTCCTCAAACCCCTTCCCTATATTTTATCATTATCCCCATTCCCTTCCTCACCCTCCTTCACATCAATCCCCCCTCCCCACCCTTTCCCTTCCCATCATCTCCTTCCCCTGCCCACCTTCCCCCTCCCCATCATCCCCTCTCACCTCCTCCTCATTTCCATCATCTCGTCCCCATTACCATCAACCATTTCCTTTTCTCACCCACCCTGAGATCCTCCCCACCCGCCCACCCACCCAGGAGGTGTCAGGTGTCGCCAGGGAGGAGTGTGTGGTGCAGAGGCAGCTGACCGAACCCTACTCCGCCTCTCCCCATCTGCCACAATGTCACTTTCTAGGTCATCTACTTACACACACACACACACACACACACACACACACACACACACACACTCGTTCAATATATTAGAAAGTAGAAAGACAGAACATATATACAGGTACACGGAGATACAGGTACACAGTTACAGGTACTGAGGTACACACAGATAAAGGTACACAGAGTTACAGGTGCACACATATAAAGGTACACAGAGATAAAGGTACACAGAGATACAGGTACACAGTTACAGGTACACAGAGTTACAGGTACACAGAGTTACAGGTACACAGAGTTACAGCTACACAGAGTTACAGGTACACAGAGTTACAGGTACAGAAAGGTCAACAACACAATAATACATGAATACAATAGAGAGACTTCAACGAGTCGCGAGATAGTGAACCTGACGAGACCTAACGAGACCTTCCATAACACCTGTAAAATCATTCCCCTCTTGACCTAACCTAACCCAACCTAACCTAACCCCCTGACCTAAACCAGTGTTCTCAAAGGTTCACATGTCTCATCTCTCCCTTAACTGGAGGTGTGACAGTGCATTTACCTGGCTAACTAAGATAATGGGCCAAGGCGGGGGTCAAAATGGCGACGAAAATGAACTGAGACTTTACTGTAGCGAGATACTGAGTCTTAATCTTTATCTTATGTATGTATGTATGTATGTATGTATGTATGTATGTATGTATGTATGTATGTATGTATGTATGTATGTATGTATGTGTGTATGTATGCATTCAAGTCATCTGGTTCAAGTCATAGCTAAAACAATCATAAATTAACATGGAGGCATATGCTGACATGGATGGAGGCATAAGCTGACATGGAGCCATAAGCTTACATGCAGGCATAAGCTGACAAGGAGGCATAAGCTGACATGGAAGCATAAGCTGACATGGAAGCATCAGTTGACATGGCGGCATCAGCTGACATGGTGGCATCAGCTGACATGGTGGCATAAGCTGATATGGCGGCATCAGCTGACATGGTGGCATCAGCTGACATGGTGGCATAAGCTGACATGGTGGCATCAGCTGACACAGGCATCAGCGGCTATAGGAGAGCACGTGTATAGTATGTCAACAAAGAAAGGACTGGACGAAGCATTATAGAGAGTGACGATGATATTTCAACAGCTGAGTCTTCGTTCTGTTTACTGCCTGAGAAGACGAGATGTGTGGATAAAAGAGCTATTTTGTGTGATCTTTCTCTGCCTGTTTATATGTCTATTTACAGCTGCTCTCTTTCTCTCTGTAGGTATTCTCGAGCCTGTCAGACTGTATCCGGCGGAGATAGCCTGGAGAGCCAGACAGGTTATCTATAGGTGTCTTCAGTACTTGCTATCTACATGATTTACCTGAAGACCCACATAAATTACTTACAAATGGCTCTCCAATACCCGTTACCTGTGTGGGTTAACCTGAAGACCCGCTCATTACCTGAAGACTCGCACAAGTTACTTACAAGTCACTCTCCAGTACCTGTTACGAGCCTAGATTACTGGAAGACGTATACATAGTAACTGAAGACTATCACATATTACCTGCAGGTGGCTCTCAAGTACCTGTTACCTGCCCAGATTACTTGAAGACGTTACTCAATTCACCTGGGCTGGGGACGAGGAGAGCTGCGCGCGCCGCCGGCCGGAGTCAACCGATGTATTTCACACTTCATTAACATAATGGAATTTCTTATTAAGTCAACAATGGGAGGGAGCCGATGAGGGCGGGGTAAGCCGGAGCTTAAGACCTTCCCCGGGTCACGCCTTGACCTTCCCCACCACCCCCTCCATGCCCAGCACCATGGCCCCACTTAAACCCAGCCCCTCTTGCCCCCATCCCCGTCTCCAAGCTGTCCTGGAGCCCCTCCCCCACCATGGCCCCCTCCAGACACACACATGATCTCATCTTCATCATTCCCTACCTCATATATTCCCACATCATCCCCTCTAGCCCTCCCTCACCCCTCTTTCTGACCTTCCCTCACCTCTCAGCCTCTCTCACCCCTCCAGTACGTCTCACAAGGCACACTGGTGTAGGTCCTCCACCCTGACGCAGCACACAGGCGTGTAATACTCCTTCTTATCCCAACTTGTTACCTTATTTAATGTCCACTGACAGGACAGGACGGGTGAGCCGCCAGGGGTGGGTGGGCGGTGTGGTTGGTTGAGATGGGTGGAGCAGGGTGGCCAATGGTGGGCGGGCAAGAGTGGGTGGCTGAGATAGATTATCGGTTAAAAAGGTCTGCCAAGAGTGGGTGGATAAATTGGGCGGTTGGAATGGGCGGGTGACTAGGGTGGACCATCATTTCAAGCATCGAGAGTGGGTGGCTTGGACGAGCTGCAGGGGTTTGCGGTCAAGAGACCATACCAGAGGGGGACGGACGGCCGGCCAGGCTGAGCTGCAGGGATGGGTGGCGGGGTGGGCGGGCCGTGGAGCCTCTCAGTCCATTATTGGGTAAGATTGCGCGTGGGTCAATCCTGTTATCGGGCGGGCGGCCATTGTGGGCGGCCATGACCACACGGCGCCTACTTAATCGCCACCATAATCCAATTACTCCCTTAAATATACTAAGTCAAGTAACCACGACCCTTCCTATCACAACTACCACAACAAATACTATCACCACCACCACAATTACTACCACTACCACTTATATCACCACCATTACCACTATCCATACCACCCCTACTATCATTACTACCACCATTACCATCAATACCACTTTCATTACCACTATTATCACTACTACTACTACTACTAACCTCATTACCATCACTACCAAAACCACTGCCACCATCATGATCAGCACCATTTAAGATTCACCACTCATCATCATCATCACCAACATCACCATCACCACCACCATCACCATCACCTCGCCCTGGCCTCACCAAGATCACCTCCATCACTACTTCACCATATCCATAACTAATTTATTTTTTGATAGATACTAAAACGTCACTACATATACGAATTTCTATTAGGGAAAATAACTAAGGGATCTGTCACGAGGCCAAACATCAACAATAGAGTCCATTATTGGTTATTCGGATACTTAAGAGACGTCGATTATCCGGCCAATAAACCCTGAAGGTGTCCGGTATATAGACGACCCCCGCAGGAGATAAGACTTCATGTCGTAACCGGATACAGATAAGCGAGAGTTGGCCGGCACACAGCATGCTCATGCCTTAACCGGATTCCCTCTCGCTGTGAAGAATTGTATACCTTATGTGTTAAGTCTTGGTAGAGTGGCCAGGGTGTTTGTACTTGGTTTACTGTGGGCTTGAAGTGGCCATACAACGGTGTACTGTGGCCAGATGACTCACACTTTGATAGGGTGTAGCCCGTTATGGCCAGTCAGGTCTACTCAAGGGCCAGATGTGGCCAGGTGTTATAACATGGGGGTTTAAGAAAAAATACTACTAATAATAATAACAATAACAATAACAATAATAATAACAATAACAATAATAATAATAATAATAATAATAATAATAATAATAATAACAATAATAATAATAATAATAATAATAATAATAATAATAATAATAACAATAACAATAATAATAGCCTAAACAACACATGGGTTGGTTCAATAAAGGTGTTAATTCTGTATGGTCCTCAGTTCATCTTTCCTTACCATGGCTCAGTTCAGTAACATTTCCCGGTCATCACCAACTCATAGAAATATTACATTTAATTCGAAATCGCTGATGACTAGACTATGTACAGCACTAACGCTCAGAGACCTTTGTTGTTAGAGCGTAGTTAATACATTATAACATGAACATCCGTTAATGGGTCACGTTAACCACGGTAACTAAGCGGTAAAAGCCATGGAATATGTTCTTTAATCTCTCATGCAAACAGCTGTACCAGAGTGTACCTTCCCTGGTGAACCAAGCCCTCAGTAGTACAGTAAACTGTATATAATTACAATACATTAATTCTGTCGATTTCAGTTTGTGTGAACATATACAGTTAAATGGAAAAATATATCTATATTAAATGAACTGAACTGAAATAAACTTTCCAGATGAATTAACTTAAATTAACTATGTTAAAACTGCTTTAATGAAAATTTTAAATTTAATTAAATTATATTAAGTTTGTGATAGAATTGAATAAATTTGACTAATTTTTAATACTAAGAATTTTAAGAAAAAATTTAACTGTAAAACAAAGGTAAATAAATCTGTTGAATAAATAAATTCATAAAAGGTTTCTAAATAAATAAGATTAACGTAAGTTCTGACAAATTACGTCATTCAAATAATGTAAATATAAACAATTACACAAAGTTTCTGAATAAATGAAGGATGACTTAAGAAAAAAAATCTTAATCCTTAATAGAAATAGATGAATTTCAGAATACAATACATAAAATTTAACAAAGTTTCTCAAGAAATCAAATAAAATTAAATCAACAAAAAAAATTATGAATGAGTCAAATAAAATAAAGTAAAAATAAATGAAATTATTGCTGATTGACTTTTTGTTACAGCCTGGGTGTTTCAGAAACATTTATTATCAGGTTTTGGTGGTGATCATTACGCAAGCAGCCGTGTTTACCTTTCGTTGTGAGGCGAGGCAAGACGGTGCCTGAGATTTTATTTTCCTTCACATTTTTTTTAAGTCAACAAGGATTCGTTCCCATCCAGGATTCTCTGAGAATCCTCCACGAGTCCTGCACACCTCCCTGAAGGACCCCAGCCGTAAGTATATCCTGCTGAAGGCTTCCTTCCCAAAGCACCAACTTGATTAATCGATAAGTAAGGAATACGTCTCTTGCACGTTATTTATTTTAATAACGAATTGAAATTTTACATATATATCAATCAATGATGAGATTCTAGTCAGAATTCTCAAAGATTTGTCAAAATTGTTATTCTTTAACTGGAAATACGGGGAAGTAGTTATTAACGGTAGTTTCAGTGACATTTGACCACCCACCATCTTGTAATCGTAGATTCAATACATCAGTTAAATACGTTTTCACACCTCACAGATTGGTGAGTAATTTAACAAATTAACGTCTGAGAGTTCAGGTCCAAGGTCTTAGAGACGTCCCATAATGGTAGAGATCTGAGAGAAGGATCCCACGAGAGTCCAGCCAAGGGCTTCTTCCCTTGGTTTTAAGACGGTGGTGAGGTGTGGCCGATGTTGTGAAAGGTCTGCCCCCTACACCACCAAGTTAGGCAGTGTGGTGACCTTTATGACAGGCCGGCGACTCAGCAGGACCCTTCCAGAAGGCCTCCTTGTGGTCTCCAGGACAGGCCTCTTTGGGCAGGTCACACAGCTAGGCCCACCACGGCCAACAGCTCGTGGTTGCTACCTAGTGCTACCTGAAGGCTTCCTGTCCAAGCTCACGCTGGGGCTGTGGCCGACCCATACTGCCTATAAACAATGCTCAACCCAAACCACCACCGGCTGGACGGCACCACAGGGGGTAGCCACCCAACCACCACCACCACCATCACCCACTACCACCACTCACAACTACCATCATCACCTATAATAACACCCACCACCACCATTCACAAAACTCACCACCTACACAACCCACTCTCCATCACCCCACTCTACCCCACAACACCCACTCTCCACCACCCACCTTCTATACACCGTATACAATTTTTATACCCACTTATCAAACACCGTCACTCAAGTCTTACAACATCTCTCACCCACCTGGCTATAAAGTCTTGCCTGGCCTCCTAGCATCAGGTTTTATTATATAATGTTACAACCTGGTTTCCGTCTGCTGTAAAACACTGGCAATATAGAGAGCAACATTTGCCTGAGAACACCCAGAGCCTCTCCCAGCACACCACACAACCTAGGAGAAGCGCTGACCACCTCCTGAGAACAACCAAGCCCTTCACAGCACAAATCACTTGACACAGATACATGTTCTACGTAAATAACACAAAAGATGAGCATCATCACGAACAGTCAATATCCAAGAATCGTCCTTTATAGTGACTGTTAGGATAAGACACTCAATATCCATGTTCTTCATCACTAAATAACACAAACACACAAGTTATCATGAACATTTATACCTCTTGACACCATTAATGTTCACTACTTCGATAAAATACAAAATATTCATGTTCTTCCGTCTCTAAATAACATAAACAAATAATATCATCACACACAGCTAACCTAACCTCACCTAACCTAACTTAACTTAACCTCACCTAACCTAACCAAACCTAACTTAACCAAACCTAACTTAACCTAACTAAACCTAACTTAACCAAACCTAACTTAACCTAACCAAACCTAACTTAACCAAACCTAACTTAACCTAACTAAACCTAACTTAACCAAACCTAACTTAACCTAACCAAACCTAACTTAACCTTACCTAAACACTTGAGAAAAGTTATCATGAAGAGCTAAGTAAGTATCCGAGGGGTGTAAGCAGCCGTGTTAAAGCTCCTTAAATAAAATGAAATGCGAGAGGGTTATAGCAATAGGTGATCAACCAGGCAGAAAATAGGGTGTTAGTGGTAACCAGCGTCGAGTGAGTGAACAACCACAACTGCCTGGTGAAAGTTGTTGTTGTTGTTGTTGTTGTTGGTGTTGGGAACTTGGGCCTGAGGATAATAGGTGAGACTGAGGATAATAGGTGAGCCTGAGTATAATAGACTGAGTATAATAGACTGAGTATAATAGACTGAGTATAATATGACTGAGTATAATAGGTGAGACTATATCAAACACGTGTACCCTGACAGATAACACTTAAGGAGAACAGACGAAAGGAGGATGGACGGAAGATAGATGTACGGAAGGAGAATAGACGGAAGGAGAATGGACGGAAGGAGTAGACGGAAGGAGAATGGACAGAAGATAGATGTACGGAAGGAGAATAGACGGAAGGAGAATGGACGGAAGGAGGGTAGACGGAAGATAGATACGGAAGGAGAACAGACGAAAGGAGGATGGACGGAAGGAGAATGGACGGAAGATAGATGTACGGAAGGAGAATAGACGGAAGGAGAATGGACGGAAGGAGGGTAGACGGAAGGAGAATGGACGGAAGGAGAATGGACGGAAGATAGATGTACGGAAGGAGAATAGACGGAAGGAAGGAGGATGGACGGGTGGTTGGCAGGACGGCACCGACCAGTACGTCCCCCTCAGCCTCCAGGAATCCGTCGGGGGATAAAAATTTCAAGATTGAATTCATAGTCATATAGTTTATTGACCTTTATATTACATACAGTAGAGAGAGAGAGAGAGAGAGAGAGAGAGAGAGTCCTTCATCATCTATCAACAATACACGAGTGAAGAATGAATGTGAAAAGGACATAATGTGGTTAATTCTCCTCTTTCTCTCTCTCTGTCTTTCTCTCTCTCTCTCTTTTACTAGGTTATGGCATTCTGGTCGATCACCCACACATATTCCCGTTAAAGCAGGGATCACAGCTTCTGAATATCTAAACGTATGGGCCTACTGAGGGGAGAAGAGGAGGGGTAGAGGGGGAGGTAAGCAAGAATTGGAGGGAGGGGTGTCGGTAGAGAGGGGGTGAGAGGAAGATGAGAAGGGAATAGTGAAGGGAGGGATGACGAAAAGGAGAGGGGTGAGAAGTGAGGGAAAGGAGAAAGATAGAGAAAATGGGAGGGGTCAAAGGAAGAAGAGGGGTGAGAGTGAGGGGAAGGAAGTGGTTAAAGGGAAGATGGGGAATGAGAGAGATGAGGGGAAATGGGGGAGGGGGTGAGAAGGATGAGGAGAGGGTGAGGGGAAGAGGAGGGGAGGGGGAGACGCAGGTGGAGGGAAGGGTGAGGAGAAAAGAGAGACAACTCATGGAATTCTTTGAGAGTTCAGTGGCATCCAGAGGAGGAGGGGAGGGGAAGGAAGGGAAGGAGGGAGGGAGGAAGGAGGAGACACACATATGACGGGACACAACCAATAAAGAGGGAGGGAAGGAAAGGAGGAGGAGGAGGAGGAGGGAAGGATCGGTTATTTGGGATGGAATAGGCGTAGGAGAGGATGAAAAGGACCCGGTCTATGATGATGATGGAAAAGGTGTAAGAGGAGAGAGAGAGAGAGAGAGAGAGAGAGAGAGAGAGAGAGAGAGAGAGAGAGAGAGAGAGAGAGAGAGAGAGAGAGAGATGAAGAAAGAAGTACAGTAATAAAAAATGTAAACACGGTAACAAGTGGAGGGTGAGATAAAGGATAGACCTATAGGGGATAACACAATTAACACATGTAAATTTATGGAGGAAGGAGAGACACTAGTGAGAGAGAGGGAGTGAGGGAGTGAGGGAGTGAGGGAGTGAGGAGGGAGGAGAAAGGTGTGAATTGATAGGAGTAGTGAAGGAGGACGGAGAGAGAGAGAGAGAGAGAGAGAGAGAGAGAGAGAGAGAGAGAGAGAGAGAGAGAGAGAGAGAGAGAGAGAGAGAGAGAGAGAGAGAGAGAGAGAGAGAGAGAGAGAGAGAGAGAGAGAGAGAGAGAGAGAGAGAGAGAGAGATGAAAGAAAGATGTTACAGTGACAGATCAAACAGACCCCAGTCCAACTAGGCCCTAACCTAACCTAACCTGATCATCGATATTGGTGTCCAGTAGGATATTAAGCCATTACGAATGGCACCTATTAAGCATAGCGTATATTAAAGGAACAAGAGAATACTTTGGCAGTGCAACAAGGACGAGATACCCCTCCCCATCTTCCCAACCTCCCCACCTCCTCCCCATCTTCCCAACCTCCCACCTCCCTCCCATCTTCCCCACCTCCCTCCCATCTTCCCAACTCCCCACCTCCTCCCATCTTCCCTCCTCCCTATCTTCCCAACCTCCCCACCTCCCTCCCCATCTTCCCAACCTCCCCACCTCAATCAGACTCGGGGAAGAAAAATCACACACCCGTCAGCGTCGCACGAGTGAGGACCCATTGACAGGGAGAAACTATTGGGGAAAAATATGTCACTCAGGGGAAATTACTACTCTCTCAGTAATTCAGTCAGGGGAAATTACTACTCTCTCAGTAAGTCAGTCAGGGAAGGCATTCATAGAGCTAGCTGACCAACACAGGTGTACTTGTCTCCGAGGTGTTAGACAACTTCCTCCACCTGACTACCTTGAACACACACTCACAGTTACTTCCTGGAATTGTGTGCAACCTACCCACCTACGTAACCCACCCTGCTAACCCACCCACCTACCCACCTAACCCACCCTCCCGTTCTCCTTCATACAACATAAACAACACTATTGCTACATACGACGCACATCACCACCGCCAACCAACATAAACAGACGACTCATCTCTGGTAAATATAGTTTGAAGTTTCTAGTAATCGGACTTCGCCTAGATCGTCTTTATATGAATCTGTATTATAAATTACAGTTCAAATCGTTAAGTTTTTTTTTTTTTCATTACAGAAAATCGGACGGACAAAGAGATAACATTATAGACTTAATCTCTTTATTTTATATGGAAAGTAAAAATAATAATATGAGGTAAGTCACCGTGTGTGTTTCTGCTGTGCTGTTCATCTCACTTTACAACTTTATTATAGACAAAACCAACAAATGTATATACATCTACTATACACACACAGGTCCCTCCGACTATCTCTGACACTTTAACAAATAAGGAGTCAGATTTATTACTGATAGGCGGCTGTCCCTCCCTATGGCGTCTTGTCTCATACACTTTTTTAATCGTTTAATCTTCACAGTGTTCCAGGTATGAAGGTGAGGCAAGAGGGGCAAGTTTTCACGCCATGATGACCCGCACCTCCCTCTTTCTCTCTCCCTCTCTACCTCCCTCCCTCTCTCACGAGCCACTATGTTAGGTGCTTGGTGACCTACTGTGTGATGAGATGGTGACTGGGGTGAGTTAACTCGTGGTGATTGTTCCTCGCTTCACGCAGCTGAACATAATTCTTACATCAGGTTACATGCTGGTAAAGTTTCTTAACGATTCTGTAGACCTATATGAGGAATTCCTTAGATAAAACCGAATTGTGTGTTGTTGTTTTATTTAATGTGGCGCACGAGTGAGCATTTGTCTATATATATATATATATATATATATATATATATATATATATATATATATATATATATATATATATATATATATATATATATATATATATATATTATGTGTACTGGTGCTACTGACAGTTTTACTCCAGTTTACATGCTAAGTTGGTTTACGAAAATATCCTGAATTATATTACAAGCTCACTGTGGTCACACTTATCCTTGAATCACACGACTAATACACGTAAAAAAAATCATTGTTGGTGTTTTATCAATGGTTGTAAACTACATAACTGAGACACCAAGAAAGGAACGGTGGACGAGGTGACAATACACTGAAGGATGCTACGCTGTCCTCCACATTACACTGAAGGATGCACGCTGTCCTCCACAATACACTGAAGGATGCTACGCTGTCCTCCACATTACACTGAAGGATGCTACGCCGTCCTCCACAATACACTGAAGGATGCTACGCTGTCCTCCACAATACACTGAAGGATGCTACGCTGTCCTCCACAATACACTGAAGGATGCTACGCCGTCCTCCACATTACACTGAAGGATGCTACGCTGTCCTCCACAATACACTGAAGGATGCTACGCTGTCCTCCACAATACACTGAAGGATGCTACGCCGTCCTCCACAATACACTGAAGGATGCTACGCTGTCCTCCACAATACACTGAAGGATGCTACGCTGTCCTCCACAATACACTGAAGGATGCTACGCCGTCCTCCACATTACACTGAAGGATGCTACGCTGTCCTCCACAATACACTGAAGGATGCTACGCTGTCCTCCACAATACACTGAAGGATGCTACGCCGTCCTCCACAATACACTGAAGGATGCTACGCTGTCCTCCACAATACACTGAAGGATGCTACGCTGTCCTCCACAATACACTGAAGGATGCTACGCCGTCCTCCACATTACACTGAAGGATGCTACGCTGTCCTCCACAATACACTGAAGGATGCTACGCTGTCCTCCACAATACACTGAAGGATGCTACGCCGTCCTCCACAATACACTGAAGGATGCTACGCCGTCCTCCACAATACACTGAAGGATGCTACGCTGTCCTCCACAATACACTGAAGGATGCTACGCCGTCCTCCACAATACACTGAAGGATGCTACGCCGTCCTCCACAATACACTGAAGGATGCTACGCTGTCCTCCACTACAAAATAGAATACAAAACACATGATACACTCTACTGTAGAAGATAATCTATTATATTTCATCGAGATTAATCCGTATGAGAAGAGTTCAGTTAGTTCTTCCCTCGACCTTAATGTGAGACTAATACGAGATACGACTCCCTTGTTCCTCAGAGCCCCGTAGACTTTAACACATTCCTACATTAATCTCTCCCTAAATTCACGATATAACAAAGGCATCTGCGTCACTTAACTTCTCAAGATGGCTTCAAAATTGACTAACACTCGAATAATTTGATGCATTTTCTCACAACAAAAGAGAAAAAATATTGGAATAAGCGACACACTGGACCGAGGTGTAGTACAGTATACACCTGGGCTGACCGATCCACCACTGTGTCTGATGTTGATAATCTTGACCGACCTTCCCTCAGGTAATAAAATAACGACGACTGTCACGCCATAATCGATCTTTCCACTACACACACTCCAGCTCCTCAGTGATTCTTACGATGAATTATTACTCGTAAATGATGAGGAATAAATACACTTTAATGATCAATTGAATTTACGACACAAAGCAGCGTCCCAAAAGATTTAACTAAGACTTTCTGCCTTAAATACTTAGCAACTGTTAGAGGATAAAACTAATGTACAAAATCCATTGGAAAAAGATTATGTACCTGAATGTTGTCTCGTATCTGGTACTAAGTGATGACATATTGTTATTAAAATGTTTCAGTGTAAAGCTGTTGTTATTTTTGTCAGTTAATTTATATTTTAGTTGAAGTTGATCAATTAGTTGCCTTCTTACACTATAAATTATACAGGATTATTCACCGTATACGAACCGTTTAAAATGTGTACCCAGGGCCTCCAACGTAACGACACTAAAAAAAAAAGGAATTCGCGAAGCGTGACCTAATGATAACCGTTTACCCCCGTAGCCCCTTTAAGTATGGTGGTGCGTGGCCCCACCAGAAGCCATTAGCACCATAACACTCGCCATGTTCCGGGAATCATCAGACCTGAGACTAAAAATTTTCCCTGTCTCCGTAACGTGCCTCCCCCCCCTCCCTGCTCCCTCTCATAACCTCACCTAACCAACACACATTTTTATTGGGAACCTCACTCTGCCATCGTTCACCCACAGGCGGGGGATTTCATGTGGGTACAGGAACTTTATTGAAAAGTTTTTATTCATCAAAGTGGATTCATTTTATTGACGATTTTTTTTTTTTTGATGATGGTAGCCGAGGATGGTAAGGCGAGGCTATCACTCAGTGTGTAAGAGAGACCTGTGTGTGTGTGTGTGTGGGGGGGGGGGGTTATAAAAGGTATAGGCCACATGTTTTAATGGCGATGTAAACAGGTAGGCAGGTACGGTAGTCACATTACTGTGTTATAAAGCCATAACTGCCCATGACAGGGGTCTCACGGTGGGTCTGGGAGACATACCTGTGGCTGGGTAGATGCTGGCCGGGGGGGAGGGGGGGGGGGCTGGGTAGAAGTAGACAGTCCTTCTGCCTCCACGCTCACACGGATCTTAAAGTGACGCCTGTCTCCCTCGCTCACACACGCATAAGTTTGGTCGGGTTCTTGTCGTTCCTGTAATGGTAAGAGACATAATATATAGTTCTAGTTCTCGAGCCAAATACCCCAACACAGTCACTCCCGCCACCTACCAGTAGTGATCCTTTATATGATTTGGATATACAGTAGGTGCACTGTTTCCCAATCATAAGACAGCGTTATTACCCCTTCTGCACATTACTCCCAGTCCTTCTCAGTTCATTTTAAACAAAGATAAAAACTCGAAACAATTAAATATCTTTTTATAATAATTTTCTGCACCGGTGACTCCTTTAAGAGACGCTGACGAGAGAGAGACGCGACGAGATATTACAAACCCACAACCCAAGACCCACTCGGAGAGTCCAAGCTTCTTAAGGTAATATTTTCCTCGTCACTAGAGATGTAATATTGTATTTAAACGGTTCATTAACATTTTAAGTTGGCGAGAAATACAATATCTAAAATACCATTAAAATTATGATGAGACTTTACGTTGACCTAATAATAATAATAATAATAATAATAATAATAATAATAATAATAACAATAATAATAATAAGATACATACATACATACATACATAAAGAACTGTACGCTACACCCTTTTGTAATGCAGGTGGTGTAGGTGAGTTAGATGAGGGATGACCACAGCACCATCAGCTACAGTACCTAACCTAACCTAACCTAACCTAACCTAACCTAACCTAACCTGTTGCTGCTTGACTCACCTTCCCCCATACACTACCAGGGTCGTGAGGGATGTTCTTGATAGGATATAACTATTGTTCCGAGGAGGTGTAGGATGTGTTCAAGGATATTAAATGATCTTCAGGATGTGTTCAAGGGACTACAGTGTTCAGAAGAGGTGTAGGCAAATAGACAAACATATAGACAGACCGGCAGACAGACAGACAGGCAGACAGAGAGGCAGACAGATAAACAGATAGAGAGAAAGAGACAGACAGACAGATATAGAACTATTGCAATAAATAAGCATCGTGAACTCTTAGCATACACCAGAAAGGGAGGGTTAATAGCCTTCAAGATGTGGTACAACAAATGAACGCTTAGATAACTTTATACACACAGAAACCCAAATAAAAAAAGACTGAAAGAGATATGAGATACTTTAGCGATATAATAAAGGATGAGGGAACAATGGTAGATATAATAATGGGCAAAATTAATGTTAAGGAAAGATCGGGGAGAGAAAAATATGTGGAGTGGAGGGCTATGGTCGCCAACCCTCAGACTTAAACTGATTGATTGAAGAACCAACACCATTTTATTTATCCTTGGATGTGGGATGGAAGGGACAGGAAACGATGGAATAGACAGAGAACAGAAGAAACAAAAGGAAAGGTGAAAGCAGAGGAGGCGGTGGGAATCGTCTTTGGAGGCGTTTTACGATGGGGGTGGATAGAGAAGAGGATGAAGATGTGGAAGCAGCAGGGAAGAGGATTGGATGAGGGATAGTCCAGAGGTTTATGATAGGTAGACAGAAGAGAACAGGAGAGTTTTACTGCATTACGTCAATTAGGTGACAGGTAGTAGGCAGAACAGGTAGGTAGGGAGGTTGGGAAGTAGGGTGGTAGGTATAGGTGGGTAGGTAGCGAATACTGGGAGGTGTGAGCCAGGTGCCCTATATCAAATTTCACCCCTGATGTATTTCATGGGTGTGTGTGTGTGTGTGTGTGACTATCACGGTCGCTTGGCGTCATGATGAAACCATTCGAGTCACTGATATGATAGCACCACCATCACCAAATACATAAGATACATACATACATACATACATACACACACACACACACACACACACACACACACACACACACACACACACACACACACACACACACATACCTGTGGAACAATAAATACCTCCGTCACCACGCTCACTTAGAGGACGAAACACAGTGATGTTATCTGCTGTCGTCGCCTTACTGTGTGTGTGTGTGTCTGTCTGTCTGGTTAAAGCTCCTATAAAAGAAAACCCAGCAATGATCCCTACATAACGCACAAAGGAAATTACATTAAAACTCAAATTTTCGACTGTATAATAAATAGCCAAAGACAAAGCAATTATCACTATCTGTTTACCAAGCTAATTATAATACTTTGTAATTCTGGTTCATTGTAAGTAGATGCAATATGTGGAGAATAAATAACAATAATAATAGTAATAATAATAATAATAATAATAATAATAATAATAATAAGTAGTAGTAGTAGAAGAATTAATAATCATATTTCTAGAAGACACAGGAATCATAAACAGTTATAAACATCATTACTGTTGAAATATAAAGGTATACAAAAAGAAAAAAAAAGAACACTAACACATCCAAAATAAATACAAACAAAAAGACAATATGTAATAATTATTTATACAACTTCGATATAAAATGGCTTCCGGATAATATACCTCAATCATAATATATTACCTTTTTAGTAATACATCAATGAATATAATCTACGAGGCCTAGAATAAAAAAAAAATCCATTTCATCCCGTTCAAAACAGTACCGAACTCCAAATGAGACAGCCAAGACTGGTACAGTACAGCGCCATCTATGAGAAATTCGAGACTCGTTCCAATAGAATATTTAAAATAGAGTTGATAAATACTGTACATATAAATCGAATTAATATTTATCATATGTGTATAATCTATGCATTATATCATATACATATTATGTAATTAGTCACTATAATTTGTTACTTAAAATGGTATTTGAGGCGTTTGCTATAACTTTCTATAACACTTGTCTTGCCCCACCTCTCCTCTCTCCTCCCTTCCCTTCCCCTCCCCTCCCCTCCCCTTCTACCCTCACCTCCCTCCATCTTTCTTTGAGGTTTCTGTACCCAGTGATCCGCCTATATAAATGTTGGAGTGGAGTAAAGGTGAAAGATAGATAGATAGATAGATAGATAGACATATACATACAGACAGACAGACAGACAAACAGACATGCAGACAGACAGACAGACACAGAAATATATAGAGTCAATAACTAGGTAAATAATTTATGGCAGAATAACAACAAAAGTATTCAACAGAGAAAATCCCCTTGTGTAAAACTGATTATTAAATTTACACACAAAGACCAGATTCCTTTTAATATAAATTTTGGCGTATAGCATTACCAGCTAACTATTCCAACGTCGTTTTAAAGTCATTCATCATCTAAGACAACAGTTTACAAGTCTGGTGAGGGCAATTTAGATGAGGGATACAGTAATACCTAAATAGCAACCTTCTACCCTCAGTTTAGCCCCAAAAATAATTCGCCTGAGCGCAAAACATCACCTCGGAGCTGTCGGGAATAACGGTACAAAAAACTGCATATTTGGTCATTTGTGAAGATCCGCTAAGATATGAGGTTGAGCAGAGCAGATGCCCATAAAGAACGGTCTAGGGAGGGTGGGGGGGGGTTGTAAGGGCAGATAGATGGGTAATATAAATACTGTACTGGTGCGTCTGACCACAACAATGGCTGGAGGGAGGGAGGGAGGGTGGGGGGTGGAAACAGCACGCGCGAACCATCACTGCAGCTTTCTCGGTCAGCAGTGTTACCCTGCCCAGCTGAACTTATTATCAAACTATACCTTGACTAAGGGGATATTTCATCTTAAATTTCTTCAAGGTAAATGAGGAGCGTACACATATACTTGGCCGTTAAGTTATGTATACTATATGTATGAGGAAGAGCATACACCACATATAGCCTACTTGGCCACAAATATGTATACATGTGTGAAGAACATACACTCGGCGACCAAGTTATGTATACATGTGTGTGGTGAAGAGCGTACACACATACACTTGGCCATTGATTTATGCATACATATGTCCTGAAAAACAAACATATTCTTGCCCATTAAGTTGTAAAACACACACACACACACACACTGACGATATTAATAAACTCAAGCGTCACTACAACACTAAAACAAACAACAAAGTCTTATGACACAAGTATTGTGGTTGTTGTGGTTCTTGTTGTTGGTATTGAGGTTGTTGATGTTGGTGTTATTGTTGTTATTGCGGTTGCTGTTGCTATTGTGGTTTTTGTGGGTGTTGTTGTTGGGATTGTTGTAGGGGTTGTTGTTGTGGTTGTTGTTATCGTGGTTGTGATTGTTGTTGTTGTTGGTGGTGGTGTGGTTGTTGTGGTTGCTGTTGCGTGGTAGTTGTTGCTGTGGTTGTTATTGTGGTAATTGTTGTTGTGGTTTCGTGGTTGTTATTGTCCTGGTTGTTATTGTGATTGTTGTTGTTTTGTTGTTATTATAGTTGTTGTGGTTTCGTGGTTGTTGTTGTGGTTGCTGTGTGTTATTGTGATTGTTGTTGTTTTGTTATTGTGGTTGCTGTTGTTATGGTGGTGGATGTTGTTGTTAGCGTGGTTGCTGTGGTTTCGTGGTTGTTGTTGTTATTGTGATTGTTGTGGGTGTTGTGGTTGTTGTTGTTGGTAGTGTGGTTGTTGTGATTGTTTTTGTTGTTGGTGTTGTTGAAATATCTGAAGAGTTGAGTCGTGCGTTTTCGGGACCACTACGTCAAAAAGATAATTTCAATGTTTGTGATTTGTTTCCCGAAAATACCATCTACAGGACACACAGAAGCTATCACGCTGAGAAATATACTGTAGTATAAATAGTAAGTGAATATCATTAGCAATAACCTAACCTAACTTAACATAACCTAATCTAATCTAATTTAACCTAATCTAATCTAATTTTAACCTAACCTAATCTAACTTAACCAAATTTAGTTAGGTTAGGTTAAGGCAATGAAGGACTCCTTAAATGAAAAGTTAGATTTACCATAAATAGTCTCCGTTCCAGGGACTTATACATCGCTACTAACAACAGTCATCCCCGTCTCCCAGGAACCCATTGTCGTCTAAGATTTAACCTAACGAGTATCCCTAACACCCATGACAACAACTCTCCACCAGTAAAGATAATAAGTTGTGTGTGGGAGAAACTTGTTTTGGTGGTGGAGGAACAACAAGCTATACCCCCCCCCCCGTGTTGTTATTGCACCTTACCTTATGATATGTTACAAGCCTTTCACTTTAACTAGACTAGATCTTCATTGGTTCCATCCAAATAAAAAGACCAGTTAACATAACTGAGAATAACAGTAAAATGTAGCGCTTAAGCTCTAGACTTTATCACTTCTCTTAAATTATTATTATAAGTTGTGCTGGACACACTAATATTTTCTCGTTCTTAGTCAACATAATTCTTTGTGCGTTAACACACACACACACACACACATATATATATATATATATATATATATATATATATATATATATATATATATATATATATATATATATATATATATACTAAATATATAAATTATCGATTCAAGTAACCCATTAATTGAAACGTTTTTTTAATTCTCGATCTGTTACTAAATATTCGACATGGCTACTTCATAATTGATAATAATAATAATAATAATAATAATAATAATAATAATAATAATAATAATAATAATAAACCATCCTGTTGGACCCGGTACAGTTCATCTCCACTACAGCTTGTGTGTGTGTGTGTGTGTGTGTGTGACAATCAATGGTGGCCTGCACTTGCTCTACAATGGATATGGTTCTGTGACACTATACTGTAATTATTATGAACACTCTAGTAGCCTCTGTATGTTTGTTTGTGTCTGTACATGTATGTATGTATGTATGTACAGTATGTATGACTATGTCTACCTGTGTCTGTATGTCTGTCGGTCTATATGCATTATGTATGTTTATGTGTGTCTATGTATGTCTGCGTCTGTATGTCTGTCTGTGTTTATCTCCGTGTATATCTTTCTGTCTATATATAACTGTCAGTCTGTGTTTGTTAATCTGTCAATAAATTAAAAATATAAAGCATTTCAATTTCGCCTTCCTGTAACATTTTAAGACTACAGTGATTACATTTTCCCAATACTAATTAAAAGTGAAATCAGTGACAAAGAGAAACGAGCGACAGAGTACACACACATGTAAACAATGGTAGTATAATGCTGTACCACACTAGTATAAACAATGGCAATATAATGCAGTACCACACTTATAAACAATGACAGTATAATGCTGTACCACACTTATAAACAATGACAGTATAATGCTGTACCACACTTACAGTATAAACATTGGCAATATAATGCAGGACCACACTTATAAACAATGACAGTGTAATGCTGTACCACACTTATAAACAATGACAGTGTAATGTTGTATCACACTTATAAACATTGACAGTGTAATGTTACATGTCGCTTATAGGGAAGTGAACCCATGTTAACAGGATATTACCTTTAAAGCCAACACGACTGAAACTTGTGTCTATATAGCCTGTGTGTGTGCGTGTGTGTACCACTTTACACTGCTGCCTGTTCGATATGGCTTGGCGGACCGTGACAATGTCCAGAGTTCAAACCTGCATACTGGTATATATCAACTACTCCAAATATATGTGGGTGATTCTCATCTATTAGGCAATTAACTCTTCGAACCCGTGTAAGCGTTAAGCTAGGTTATGATGAACTTTTCAAAGGCTTGTATAGTACCCGCGTTAAGCTGAGTTGTGATAAACGTTTTGAAGCTGTGTACCCGGGCCAAGGATTGCATAGTGGGGTTAGGTTACAAAAACAAAATGGGTGTATATACACAGACATGTCTGCTGTAATGACTCAAAAACCTCCTTTGTTTATTGTACTTTATAGGTTCAAAGGTTTCATGTACTCAATTGTCTGAAATAAGCAGCAAATTATTAACTATAATAGTGTGTTGTTATTATCATTAAACACACACATGCACACACACGCATATATATATATATATATATATATATATATATATATATATATATATATATATATATATATATATAAAATCACTGTGGGTGCGCGTGATCCAGGTACATGCTGATAACCACAAGAAAGAAAACACAGGATTTAGCGCTTTGTGTAATTCACATCTTCAGGAGTACAGACTCCTGAATGTAGTCCCAATATATATATATATATATATATATATATATATATATATATATATATATATATATATAATGTAGACCCACAATGGAAACGTGGATAAGATAAACCTTGATAAAATCACACAGGAAAAAGTGGCCCAAGGTTAAAAATGTTTTGAAAGCATTTGAGGTAGATGTAGGATAGATGATTAGTGGGTTTCATATTTTTTACCTGACTTGACTATGACTAGTTAAATCGACCTTTCTTACGAGCTCCGCTATGTTTGCGGTGGTGGTGGTGTGTGGATTAATGGATGTCATGTTTTTGTAAAGTCACTCTGTGTACATAAGCCTCTCTCAGTCCTTATAATTCAGTTGCCTCTGAAGATGTCTTGAATAAGACGAAAGCTAAGGTGCTCCATTGTTTCCCTTTTCCCCGTGTGATTTTATCAAGTTATATATATGCGTGTGTGTTCAAATTATTCCTATCCAGATTCTGGACTTTATGTTCTTTTTATTGACAGCGTATAAAAAAATTTTTCACCTTAACAAAAAATCGCCTATATACAAATATAATCGAGGGTCAATATGGACCAACACCTCCGACACACCAGTCGCAACCAGGAGAGTCTGGGGCCTCGCGCCCCCTCCACCCTACAGAAGGCCTCCACTACGCATGCTCCACATACACCAATCACCAGCCTCCGTCACACCCAGCCCCGCCCACCACTGATTATCTAGCCTGGCTCCTCCCATCCCGCCAACCAATCAATGTCTCGTTTAGGGACCACAAGTGCGCAATATTTTACAGGGTAATGAAGCTGTTCATCTGGAAGGGGATGACATGATTCCCCCGATTTACATGTAGAATTTGAGCCAAATCAAAACGGGGAAGCTGCGACGTGTCCGGCAGGAGCTTCAGTGGAGAATATTGTTTTTCCTGAAGGAGGCGGCGCAGGAGGAGGCGCGGGCAGTGAGGTTCATCTGAGAAACAATTAGGGATTCCAATAAGTTTTTAGAGGATCGTAATATTGCCCGTGTAAATTAAAGCCCGGGCGAGGCTGTGAGTTGGCTCACTAGAGGCTGCCAGGGGAGGCTTCCTCGTCAACGCTGACCGGATACACTGTTCTTATACACTTCATGCTCTCATACACCCTCTTCTCTTCATACACTCATACACCCCATACACGTGTACATCATCTTATACACTTCATATCCTCATACACCGTCTTATACACTTGATACACCCTCTTATACATTTCATACATATTCTAATACACTTCCTTCACTCACTTCTACACTTCATACACTCATCCATCCTATTTATGCACTACATATATCCACTTTTATACTTAATACATGATACACTTATACACCCTCTTCTTCACAAGTGGACAACCCTTCTTTGGTTAACAGTGCACTTATAACACAGCAACACAGCCTCGGGGTAACAGCCTTTGTAGGAAACAAAATAACAACAAAACAATACTAACAACACAACACCAACAATACAACGCTAACAAAAACATAATTATAAACACAACACAAAACTAACAACAACATAATATTAACAACACAATACTAACAACAACACAATACTAACAACAACAACACAGTACTATCAACAACACAATATTAACAACAACACAATACTAACAACAACAACACAGTACTATCAACAACACAATACTAACAACACAATACTAACAACAACACAATACTAACAACAACAACACAGTACTATCAACAACACAATACTAACAACACAATACTAACAACAACACAATACTAACAACAACAACACAGTACTATCAACAACACAATACTAACAACACAATACTAACAACAACACAATACTAACAACAACAACACACAGTACTATCAACAACACAATGCTAACAACACAATGCTAACAACAACACAATACTAACAGCAACAACACAAACGCAACTACTAGCACTAATACTGAACACAATGCTAGCAACGAACACCAATGTACCAACGAGCAACAACACGTGCTAAATACTACAGCAACAACACAATGCAACAGCAACAACACAACAACGCAATGCCCCAACAGCAACAACAACGAATACAACAATAACAACAGGCTAAATACCTAACAACAACAACAGTACTATCAACAACACAATGCTAACAGCAACAATGCTAACAACAACAACACAATACTAACAACAACAACACAATACTATCAACTAACAACAACAACAACAACGCAACAACAACAAACACAATACTAACAAACACAATGAACAGCAACAACGCAATCTAAAACAACAACACAATACTAACAAAGCAAAACAATGCTAACAACAACAAAATGCCAACAAAACAATTAACAACGCTAACAACGAATGCAACAAAACAATGCTACAACAACACAATGCTAACAACAACAACGCAATGCTAACAACAAACAATGCTAACGACAATACTAACAACGCAATGCTAACAACACCAATGCTAACAAATGCACAATAACGCAATGTAACAACTGTAACAGACACACGCTAACAACAACACAATGCTAACGGCAGCGCAATGCCCGCAACAACGCAATGCTGAACAATACAATACTAACAACACAATGCTAACAACAACACTAACAACACAATACTAACAACACAATACTAACCAACAACAACAACACAATACTAACAGCAACAACAACAAAACAACTAACAAACAACACAATACTAACAACAACACAATACTAACAACACAGTACTAACAACGCAATACTAACGCTACAACAATACAACCAACACGCAATACAAAACAATACTAACAACAACAACACCAACTAACAACAACAACACAATACCAACAACACACTAACACCAATACAAAAACACAACAAGCAATACAACAACAATGCTAACAACACAATAATAAACAACACACAATACTAACAACCACTAACATTTGCAATACAACAACAACACAATACTAACAACAACAACAACACAATACTAATAACAACACAAAACCACTACCGCTACTTTGCTGTCACTGTATCGAGTATGACGATCATCCAGCTGATACAACGATATGAGTTCTGAGGTGACCAAACTAACAACATAATATAAACAAAAACAATAAAATACTAACAAAATAATATTAAAAACAACACAATATTAACAACACACGACAATCAGCAACACAATAACACCATTTACGTTTCAACAAGACAATAACAATAATAACAGAGTTTTTACATCATAATTCAACAATAATAATAACTACAACAACAACAAACACATTACAGCATCACCAATAACATAACGCAAATAAAAATATTAAAGTAACAACAAAAACACAATATAAACCATAACAACTCAATGACAACAACAACGACACAATACAACCAACAACCCAATTACAACAACACAATACCATTAACAACCCAATACTAACAACGACATAGTACAACCATCAACCCAATTACAACAACAACAACAACACAATATCATTAACAACCCAATACTAACAATAACAAAAACAGCACCACCAGTTCCGACACAGCAGCATCAATAACAACGTAGCATCAAATTCAGCTCAGCAGCAACAGCATAACACAACTCTTATCACTGCCAACCTAACCTAACCTAACACATCTCGATTCACTACCAACAAAGCGTAACACAGTCCTTCCACCACCAACAGAGCACAACACGGCCTAAACACCAGAAACATACCGTAACACAGCTCTATCAACACCAAGAACACAGCACAACACAGCCTTACCACCAACACAGTAAAACACAGTCTTACCACAACCAGCACAACACAACACAGCCCTACCACCACCAACACAGCACAACACAGCCCTACTACCACCAACACAGCACAACACAGTCTTACCACAACCAGCACAACACAACACAGCTGTATCACCACCAACACAGCACAACACAGCTGTATCACCACCAACACAGCACAACACAGCCCTTCCATAAACAAGACAGTACAGAAAAACCTGGACATAAAAAACACAGCAAGGAAGAGATACCAACACAGCACCAAGGCACATATAGTCTAGGTCTCAACAACACAGCATGACAGCAGCAAAGACACAGTACTGGCCTCAAAACACAGCATCGTAACAGCAACACACAGCTATTGACCTTCAACCAACACACATCACAGCACAGCATCGTAAGTCTCACCTAACACAGCATCACAGCACAGTATCGTAAACCTCACCTAACACAGCATCACAGCACAGTATCGTAAACCTCACCCAACACAGCATCACAGCACAGTATCGTAAACCTCACCTAACACAGCATCACCTATATCGTAAACCTCACCTAACACAGCATCACAGCACAGTATCGTAAACCTCACCTAACACAGCATCACAGCACAGTAACGTAAACCTCACCCAACATAACATCACAGCACAGTACAGTAAACCTCACCCAACACAGCATCACAGCACAGTATCGTAAACCTCACCTAACACAGCATCACAGCAGCAGCAACAGCAAGACACAGCGTTGGGCCTCATTCCCTCACTTGATTAAATTCCAGGCTGGACATTATCGCTTCACTTGTCTCGTTTGTGGCGGCGCGGCGGGCAAAACTCTCGTGGGGAGGGGGGTGAGGAGATAAGGGAGAATGTGAGGGAGGGAAGGAGAAAGTGGAAGGGTGGGGGGTTGAGGTTTGGGGGATAATTGTCCATGGTAGAGGTTGGGGATTGTATTTAAGGAGTGTTAGGGTGTGTTTAGGAGAGTTAAGAAAGGGAGAGAAGGTGCCAAGATGGAGGGGGAGGGAAGAAGAAGAGGGGGAGGGAAAGAGAGAAAGAGGTAGGGGAGGGATTGGAGGAAGTAAGTGGGGAGAGATTAGAGTCATAAAGGGAGTAATAGAGGAGATTGGAAGAGAGTAGAGGGAGGGATTGGAGGTGGTGGGGAGGGATTGGAGGAGTGAGTGGGGAGGGATTGGAGGAGTGTGGGGGTAGGAGAGGGACTTGAGAAAACTGGGGGAGATGATTAGGAGGCAAAGTATCTATTTGGTTAACTAACTGGAAATAAAACTGTCCTTTTTAGCCAAGTAACCGGAGAAAAACAGTACTTGAGCCCACTAATTGAAGAGAAACTATCCCTTTGGCTAACGAACTGAAGAATAAATTGTCATTTTTGGCGAACGGAATTGACAAAAAGGGTCCATTAGGCCGTGTTTGAGAGAGAGAGAGAGAGAGAGAGAGAGAGAGAGAGAGAGAGAGAGAGATAAGTTCCTAAGACGCCCTTAAGGAGAAAATCTTGTCTTCAAATTCTGAATCGAGGAAGAGAGGAAGAAAGAGAATGAGTGAGAGAGGGAGAAGGAATCGAGACAAACAGTTGCAGAAAATAAACAGAAGGGTATGCAGAGAAAGCGACAGGGAAAAGCCAGTTTAAACATAAGGGGAAAGAGAGGTAGTCCGTGAAAGGAAGGAAGGGGGCGAGAGAGAGAGAGAACAGGACACAAACACAGAAGGGAGGGGTAAACACGAGGGTAAAACAAGAGGGACGGAGAAGACGTGGAAAATGAAAAAGACAAGACTGAATACCACGACGAGGGTGAGTGTGGTGGACAAAGAGAGGGACGAGGAATGAGGGAAACGGACGGGAAACAACAAGGAGAGGGGAAGCAACGTAGCGAGAGAGAACACCAGAGAGGCCGCGATAGTCAGAGCTTCCTCCATCTAACTGGCTCACTTAAGCTACAACACGATTATGGAGTCGTAAATGTTCCTCCATCTAACCGGCTCACTTAAGCTACAACAAGAATACGGAGTCACAAAGGTTCCTACGTCTAACTGGATCACTTAAGCTACAACACGATTATGGAGTCGCAAATGTTCCTACATCTAACCGGCTCACTTAAGCTACAACAAGAATACGGAGTCACAAAGGTTCCTACGTCTAACTGGATCACTTAAGCTACAACAAGAATACGGAGTCACAAAGGTTCCTACATCTAACTGGATCACTTAAGCTACAAGAAGAATACGGAGTCACAGAGGTTCCTACATCTAACTAGCTGACTTAAGCTACGACACAACGATGGAGTCACAAAGGTTCCTACATCTAACTGCAGGTGCAGGAGAATCACAACTGTCCTGAGGTTATTACTCGCCATTATAAGAAGCCCAACCGATGACTCTTATACAGAACATCAGTACCATAATCAGCAGTGCCTGGCGTTCCATTCTGCATTGACTCGTCCTATATAAACAGCGCCAGCACGACCAATCAGCAGTGCCTGCAGGCGTTCCACTCCATAACGACTCGTCCAATATAAATACCGATAACACGAGCAGTCAACAGTGCCTGGCGATCAACTCTATTTTACAATGACTCTTCCCATATGAACACCGCCAGCACAAGCAATCAACGGTGCCTGGAATTCCCCTCCACCCCGCAATGAGAGATATGAGGTAAATGCCAGATGAACATTCGCCCGGCTTTTGCCTGTAGTGGCGCTCTTTAATGATACGAGATTAGAGGTTCTGCGAGAAGCGGAGATCCATTAAGGCCAGTTAAGGAAGTTAAAAGATCCACGAGGTGGTTAAGTCGTTGATACCCCTAAGGACGTCAGTTGCCTGCAATGATTACAGAAATTCCTGTTGGTTCATTTTGTGGCTGGCGGAGTGTGGCAGACTTGTTGTGATTCGTTGCGAGTTATTCACATCTCCTGGAACCTCCTGGGATCCTCTTAGACACAGTGATGGTTCTCTGGATCCACTGTATCTAGTTGGACTTTCAGGAATCCGTCGAGAATAAATAGCAACTTGCCCCGTATCTTCTGTGACCTCCTGAATATTTAGATATTAATTTTGTGTTGAAGTCTCAGTCAGCCAACTAGGTGCAGTCATACATCTCCAGTTACGAGGAAAATGAACTTACGAAACTTTGAAGATATGAGATTTATTGTTCGCCTCTGTGGCCCATCAACTGGAGTGTTTTCAAGACCCGCCAGAACTTCATGTGCTCATCAACACAACCTGACTATTTCCGAATTTCAGCGGAGACTTTTTAAGTCACGTCAATACCAATTATATGTTTTCTGGGACAGGCTGTAACTTTTCGAAAAACCGCTTATGATATAGTTCACCTTCACTTTATTTTCCTCATGGTTCGTGTTCTGAGTGTTGCTGAAACTTATTTACATAACGCGTGATAAAAAGAATCATTGTGGATATGATATTGAAGATCTGGTGTGTGTGTGTGTGTGTGTGTGTGAGCGGGCGCGCGATGAAGGTGGGGAACCCTGACACTGAACATGGGTTTGGTATGCTAATGGCTCGACCATCTGCCAAGGGAGGGATGTCCTCATCACTGGAGTAAGAACATTACTTACGACAGGCCCGTGCGCGTGTTTTGGCGAGGGGCCCCCAGCAAACCTGTACTCTGACACGCCAATGTTTACAAGAACCAGAGACACAGAAGGAACACTCGACGCTGAAAAGACTCCTCGAATCCCTGAGTGTGAGAGCCATGAACAGGTACAGTGACTATGACGCGGGTAAGAACATGATGTAATTCACGCTAAGTTACGGCAAGTTGGATGGGAATTAAATGGGCAAAGATGTATAAAACTACGACATGAAAACAATAACATGATGAAGAAGACGTAGCAAGTGGAGAAGCAAGAAGATAATGAGAGTGAACTTCATTTTTTCAAAGTTAGGAGAGAGAGAGAGAGAGAGTGAGAGAGAGATGTCTAGAGAGTGTGGTTTACAGAGACACAGCGAGATCATGGACAAGGGCGAGATACCTAAAGAGTGTGGGGTAAGACGTTGTGATACAGGCCAGTTACTTAGCTTACTCCTACGGTTATAAGCAAAGAAATTATAAGTAGCTTTCTCTGGTTATGTAACGTATATGTTAAAATTACTCACAGCACGAACAGTAACACTCCTCTTCAAAATGTGTTATTCGCCCCAAAAAAATAAAAATGCGATTGTAAAACTTTTGCTCTCACAGACATACAAATCTACGGTCATCACCACCCAGGCTGCACTAACCATACTCTCTAATCCTTTGTTTCATTACTGAGATCTGATCTATTACTGCCTGTGAGAGGACTACCGGAATTGTCCGTGTCCGAATAGAGAGGCAGTTTGGATGGCACGGCACTCGATCGTCTTTACTTCTCCAACTGTACAATGAGGTACCAATTCACAGCTGGGTAAGGAATGCCCCAGGCGCAAACCAGCGACCATACCGACCGCTGTCCAAATGTCAAGTGAAGAAGAAAATATACGAGTCATCAGAATAGACACTCAAAGGCAGAAAAATATTCTTCCTTAACTGAAATTTAATACCTTAAGTATGATGACTTAACCCCCTGAGTATGATCACTTAACCCCCTGAGTATCATGACTTAACCCCCTGAGTATGACAACCCCCTGAGTATGATGACTTAACCCCCTGAGTATGATGACTTAACCCCCCGAATACAGTGAAATTAACCAATAGGGATTTTGTCCACTGCTTAATTGACTGGTGAGCTACCTGCATGTGTTTCGCCCGCGTGTGTTGTCCAAAAACGGTATAATGAACTTGTTTTACCTCTCTCTCTCTCTCCCCTTCCTTCCTTCTCCACTCTCCGCCTGTCCCCTTTCTCTCCCCCTACCTTCCCTATTCCCCATTTACCCACTTCATTCTTTCTTTTTCTTTCCTCACTATCCCTCTTCTCCCCCTTTTTCTCCTTTCTTCCCATTTCCCCTCATATATCCCCTTCCTTCCCTTTCAACCATCTCACCCCTTTCTTCACTATGCTCTCTCCTTGCTTCCTCGTCTTTATAAATATTACCTCTCACCACCACCTTCACTCCCATGCACAAAATTGCAATTAATTTCATATCGTCTAACTTTTTGGCATTTCATCTCCTTATTGGTGGACGGCGATGGTTCCATGCGTCATCATTCTCACACGGTCCAAAGTTTATTTTATTTTTCTCTTCGGTAAATAAACATCAAACAGGCAAAAAATCACCATAGAAAAAAAAAATATATGTAAAACTTTTTCCAATGATATGAATCCTAATCATATTATTTCTCAGTGAAAGAAAATCCCATAAGATAAAATTTTCATTGAATAAAATCCCAGACAATATTTCAGCAGATTAAATATTTCCCAACAATTCCCAAATTGTATAGAAGCTTGGTCATTATTAATAATTTTTTTACTAATAAAAATTTTCTTGGGAAATATACTGCATGTCCCACGACGTAAAATCCCACCAAACAATTTGGAACTGAACTCTCAATGAACAAAATCCACCCCCTGAACAACAAAGAACACGTTAGGTAAGGTTAGGTTAGGTTAGGTTAGGTTAGGTTAAGTTAAGTTAAATCAAGTTAGGTTATGTTAGATTCAAGAACTGAAAGTAAATACAAGAAGAACATTCATGAAGCCCTGATATCAACTGTCTCCTGAGCAAGTCCCAAACCAGCTATTTATCACACACACACACACACACACGGTTCCTCACCTTCCCTCGGTGGATAAAACCAACACACACTTAAATATATATCACTAAATACGGATAATTACCTAATATCGATAACTTGACTTATTTTTAAACTTCTCCCTGGCCGTCGACGACCATGTAGTCCACCATCATATGTATACATGATTAGTGTGTGTGTGTGTGTGTGTGTGTCCCTAGCTAAAAAGACCATATACTTAGAAGCTCGAACCCAGGGCACCGATATCTCCTGCCAGTCTCTCTCTCTCCGTGTCACACTTCGCCATAATAATGTGTTAGGCCGTCATAAGTGTTCACCATCTCCTCTTATTAGGCGGCTGGGGGCATCATCCTCTTCCTGGCCTGGCTGCGTTAGGCGTTATGACCCTGCCTTAGTAATTATTTATCCCCGCGCCCGCTCCCTCATCTTAAGTAAGTGTAGTAATTACTTATACCGCCTCCCTCATGTTATGTGTGTTAATTACTTATACCACCTCCTCATGTTAAGTGTATTACTTACTTATACCAGCGCCAACTCACTCATATTAAATCTCTTCCAGTGCGAGCGAGGGAGGGTAATGTATCCTTTGGATTTTCCTTGGAATTTCCCATCGGGATAATAATTCTGTAGTACACTATCGTAATACCCTTATATACAGGTACAATATATGCCCTTTTCCTTAAATATCTAGCCAGTTTCAGATTCTAGGCAAACTGTAGTGACTTCTGGTGTATTGTGAACGTCCCTGGCTGTAGTGTATTCTGCGTCAAAGCTAAATTAAATATCTAGCTTCACCCGTCGTGGCGGTGGTGTGTTGTGGCGCGGGTTGAGTGTGCCACAATACCCCGAGGTCTCTCCCGTAACAAATGACCCTCATACTGGCCTCATACCCCCAACCTTATCGGTTTCTTGACATAATAATTCACGTTTGTATTGCCTATATCAAACCTGCTCGCCTCCCCTCGCCCGCCAATGCAGTGGTGGAACAAGCCCCGTGCGGCGTGATGGCCCAGTGATAACCCCGCCGCCCGCCAAATATGTTTCCCGCGCTTTTGTCCCCAAACAAAGGAGCGTCGGGAAGCGCACGGGAAGAGACGGGCGCCCCGGTCCTTATTACGAACATATGTCATGGCCGTCAACTTGTTTTCATAGTTTATTGACCAGACTACGCCGAGGAACGCCACCAATGTGTGCTCCATTACCCCCGACCACACTCACTGGGGGAATGGAGTAAGGAGGCTCTCCAGAATCAATCTTCCCCGAGGTTTAATAGGCAGGAAAACCAGTGGGGTTTGAGACTCGTTTTTCATCGGCCATGTTGTAAAAATGATAAGATGATTCAATCGCGGAGAATCATTGCTCTATCTTGGTGGATTAAAGAGAGAGTTTAGTTTTATGTGACGTCGAGGTAAACGGGTTACTTGTCAGCTTTCTGGACGAGTGTACAATTGTCTGGATCTTTAGTTATGTGAAATGAGAATACCGCCAGAGAATAGAGATAAACATGCATTTATCAACGTCACCAGACAATTACCTCACACACACACACACTGAGCAAGAGGGTTGGGGTTCCTCGCCAACAGATTCCGGTGAGAGATAAGCCGAAGTGAATATTGACTTATTTCTGTACACATAAATACCACTAGAGAACAAGCATTAAATTATAAATACTTTGCTTTACGCATTATACCCCTCCACGTGATGTATAAGCTCTTTAATCTGATAATAACTTCAGGGACAGTTAACAATGTAGCTACTTTTACTTGTTTCCACACACACTATATACGCTGTTTCGTCATGTTGTGTCGGAAAACTTATCAGATATCAGAATAAGTGTTTTACATCACTACAACTAGAGCCAAGTATCTGTGCTGTTCGTGGCAGTGTACTGTACTTGACCGGAGACTGAACACTTTTTCATATGCTTTGCCTCTCTCTCCCTCCCCCTTCAAAAATACGAATAATAATTATAATATAATGATAATACGGGTAATGAGGAGAATAATAATAATGATAATAATAATAATAATAATAATGGTAATAATAATAATAATAATAATAATAATAATAATAATAATAAAAACAACAACAATAATACGTAATAATAAATATAATAATAATAATTTCAATAATGAAAAATAATAAACAATAATAATAATAATAATAATAATAATAATAATAATAATAATAATAAAGTAATCATAATAATAATAATAATAATAATTATAAAAATAATAAAATAATTAATAATAATAATAATAATAATAATAATAATAATAGTAAAAATTATAATAATAATAATAATAATAATAATAATAATAATAATAATAAAATAGGTAATAATAATATGAATAATAATAATTATAATATCAACAATAGTAATAATAATAATAATAATAAAAATAATAATAAAATTTATTAATAATAATAATAATAATAGTAATAACAAAAAAGTAATAATAATAATAATAATAATAATAATAATAATAATAATAATAATAATAATAACAACAATAATAATAATAATGCCCCTTCTCTTGCCCCACCGCTCACACTGCTCCCTCTCTTGCCCCACCACTCACACTGCTCCCTCTCTTGCCCCACCACTCATACTGCTCCCTCTCTTGCCCCACCACACACACTGCTCCCTCTCTTGCCCCACCACACACTGCTCCCTCTCTTGCCCTCTCTTGCCCCACCACTCACACTGCTCCCTCTCTGCTGCCCCACCACTGACACTGCACTCCCTCTCCCCACCACACTGCTGCCCTCACTTGCCCCACCACACACTGCTCCCCTCTTGCCCCACCACTCACACTGCTCCCTCTCTTGCACACACTGCTCCCTCTCTTGCCCCACCACTCACACTGCTCCCTCTCTTGCCCCACCACTCACACTGTTCCCTCTCTTGCCCCACCACTCACACTGCTCCCCAAGATACGTGATTGGTAGGATGGGGGGAGGAGGAAACGAGGGAGTGGATGGGGTAAGCCAAAGGGTGTGGGAAGTGGATAAAGGGGAATGACGGGGTGGGTCGAGGGGTAAAGGAAGTGGATCAAGTGCCCCTCCCTTACACCGCCCAATAAAACTCCCCAAATTTTAATATCATTCAATTTAGACCCGTCAACCTCAAGCCCACACCTCAAGCACCAGTTGAATTGCACCAGTCACGCACCAGCTGTACCAGTCACGCACCGGCTGTACCAGTTACGCACCGGCTGTACTAGTCACGCACTAGTTGTACCAGTCACGTACCAGTTGTACCAGTTACGCACTAGTCGTACCAGTCACGCACTAGTTGTACCAGTCACGCACTAGTTGTACCAGTTACGCACTAATTGTACCAGTCACGCACTAGTCGTACCAGTCACGCACTAGTTGTACCAGTTACGCACTAGTCGTACCAGTCACGCACTAGTCGTACCAGTTACGCACTAGTCGTACCAGTCACGTACCACTTGTACCAGTTACGCACTAGTTGTACCAGTCACGCACTAGTTGTACCAGTCACGCACTAGTTGTACCAGTTACGCACTAGTCGTACCAGTCACGTACCAGTTGTACCAGTTACGCACTAGTTATACCAGTCACGCACTAGTTGTACCAGTTACGCACTAGTCGTACCAGTCACGTACCAGTTGTACCAGTAACGTATAAGTTATAACGGTCACGTACAAGTTATGTCATGAACCAGCTGCACCAGTCAATTTCGAGTTAAAACAATTACGGACCAATTACAAGTCATACGCCAGTTACAATAACCATACATCAGTTACAATAATCAAACAGCAGTTATAAGTCACGCACCAGCTACAACAATCTTGGACCAGTTACTACACATACAGAGACTGGACACATTGCAACGGGTTTGTTTAAGGCCTCGATATATTTCCTATATCATTTACAAAATAAACTGTATAAGCAAAAAGCTAACGCCTCTACCACCACACCCTGCATGAGAACCAACAATCATCTTCCTCCCTTCCTTTCTCATCTTCCTCATCCTCCTCTCACTCCCTCCTCACCTCCCTCCTCCTCCTCCAGCGCCCCCCTCTTCTCTGATACACACAGGACAACTCCTTCAGAAAACAACTACGACACAAAATAGTTAAAGAAGGAGGAACATTTTCTGCCGCGTAGGAATTGAGATTAATTACATAATTTAATTAGCAAAATGTGCTCGGCCAGCCTTCATCATCCAGCAGCCACCGTGAAAAATTAGCCCCCACTAAATTTTAATTATAACCCAAAGAAATGCGACGAGAGGCGAGCGAGGTGGGGGGGGTGCAGGGAAATGGAGATGGGGAGGTGGAGGGAAAAGGGGACGCGTGGGGAGGCGGAAAAGAGTGAGGGAAATGGGGAAGTGATGGGAAAGAGAATGGAAAGGAAAGGGATATAGGGAAGTGGTAGAGAAGGAAAGGGGACGCGGTGGGGGGAAGGGAGCAGAAGGGAGTGGGGAATGGAAAGGGAGATGGGAAAGTGGTGTAACAGGGAAGGGAAGGGGTGGGAAATGGGGGAAGGAACTTGTTAGGGAAGGGATTGGAGGAAAGAGCTTGAGTGTAAAGGAGAGAAAGGAACAGATGGAGTGGGATAGGAGGGTGAGACGAAGAGGAAGATAGTGGAAGAAACGAGGAGTGGGGAGCAAGAGATGGGGAGAAGGGAAGGCTGGGAAAGAGATGTAAAGAAAGGGAGAAAGAAAGACAGATGGGGAAACTGAGAGAGCCTGAGAGATAACAAATAAAAGCTTTGGAACCGTAATATCAGCTGTCTCCTGAACAAACTCGCCTTACACACACACACACAATAAGAATAACAGAATTCAAAGGTCAGGGCAAGTGGATGTTCTGAATTGCTTATCTACATCATTACCGCCTCTTCTACATCATGAACTATAATGTGACCTATAGGTAGGATAACCACTACCACCATAACATCATCCTATCACTACCACAACTACTACCATTCTGACCTTACCATATAACTACCACAATCACTACCATCCTAACTTCACCAAATAACTATCACAATTACATAGCTCTTCATTAAACTGCTTTGATTGTGGTGTTTATGCTGTCAGTTTTTAGTGTTATAAATTATATGTTCAATTATAAATGATTCACGTTTGTTAATCGGCTGTAATATTTCATCGGCATTAACTAAGTCGTTAAAATAGGCATTAGCTATAGACCTCCATTCTTCTCTCTGCTTAAGGTAAAATATAATTAATTGTCCAAAAAGTATACGTACGTACTGTACTGTACATGTAAGGAGAGAATTCCACCTTGACGAAGCCCATCGGAAAATTTGAACATCTTGAAGGCTGTCTATCCCGGTACACTCTAAAAGTTTTGTCTACTGCCAGACCAAGACGTTTTAAGATAAGTTGGCACAATTTTGTCGATTAATTTGGTTTAGAAGTGTAAAACAAAGCAATCAACCCCAACAACTAACTAACCTAACCGAATACTCAACTCCGACAATGCCTTCTCAGTGTCTAAGAAACAAGAAATGACTAAAGGTCTCTTAGTGTAGAAAAAAAAAATAAAAAAAATAAAACTAGGATGCATTACTCACAACCAAAACTTTATAAAACCTAATCTGCTGACAATAGTGGTGTTCAGAAATTTCTTCGATCTATATAGTATTCCCAATTCAGATTTAAAAATGTCCTGGCAATTCCAATAGGACCATAGTTTCCAAATTTAGAATGATATTGCTTGATGCTTCTGAGGAGTACAAACGGATCATGTTTGGGATCAAATGATGAATTATGTAGCGATCTATTTATATGGTAAAATAAATTAAAGTTTGGCAGGAGCCAATTAGCACAGATCTATCGCATCTGACTGCTTAATTAATAGATACACTTCTCACTATACCTCCAATTTCTGTGTACATCAGACATCTAAAGTCATGAATGCTCAACCCCTTGAATATTGCCCAGAGCCGGTTCATGCTAATTGGGTCATCAATACAGTACAGTCTCAGAGAAATACTGGCCGGACACGATTGTGTTGCTGTTCTAGTTGTTGCCATCACCGTCTTCCCTGACATCACACATACACACACACTTAATGCGCGTAACATTTAGTTCATTCAAAAAAATAAAAATCATTCAGAAAATTCTGATTCCTTGAAAACGTTTTGAGGCATTCCACTAGGCTGCTGGTATCCACTCTTGGAGGACTTTCCCCATTAAGTACGTCTTGATCCTACAAACTGACAGGCTGGAGACTTTGTGGTGACATTATCTAAACGTTTAACATCTTATATAACCGGCCAGGGAACAAGTTTACAGTCACTACAAATCAATACCTCAGTTAAACAAGGAACACCTTCGCACGTCGGACGGACCCATAGAATAATCTTCCAGTCATTACGCTGCTGACATCTCCCAGTGGTGTGAGGGTGGTGGTGTGTTAATGAGCGACACAGTGCAGTGGTAAAGGCGTTGCAACTGCTTGGTGAGTAATGAGTAACATTACTGACTTCAGATCGGCAAGGGAACGCAAGTTTATGATGTTGACAACGATACAACCTCACTCGCTCCAGCACCACCTCCACCACCACAAGAACCCCCTTAGCACACGCAATAGCAGCACAGAAGCCCCATTAGTACACACAGTAGAAACATCTGAACCCCTCACCAGACGTCCTCCCACATCTCACTCGAGACAGACTAGCCTCGCCTGCTGGTGGCGTCAGGGGCGGAGGACCAACCAACAACAACTTTGCAAAACGATAAAAATTTTAGCCCTTGGGAAAAATTGGCGGGAAAAATGGTGATGTCTCTTAATGGTCACGCTTCACTTGTCGCTCGCTGGAAACTTTCTCATATTAAAAAGTTAGATTAAAAATTCATTATGTGTTACGACTTTCATCAGGGGCCAAATCTTGTCTCTCGCACACTGACTTTGACTCCAGATTAATGAGTAATGCGCCATTTCACTCGCAGTGGACGATCCCACAACGCTTCGCCCCGTATCGCTTCGTTCACTTTGCGGAAAATTAACCAATGCTGAAACGTGTATGAATTTTAGAGAATTCGAATACTCTAGGATATGAATTTCCATTTTTACCCCAGAGCGGCACGACGCGGGGAATGATTTAATATATTAGGCTAGAAAGGTTAAGAATTTAAATATGAGTTTTTTCCACCAAGGAAAAATATAATCTTTTCTGGTAAGATTACACTGTTGATTAAGTATTCACAAAGACAAGAGACCTCCGCTGCCTCGCGCTGCATTACAAAGGCTCGGCCATAACCAAGATGATCAGGGGCACTCTTACAAGAACGTCAAGAACAGATGAACGTGTTCTGGTAACACAACAGGAAGCTTTATATATATATATATATATATATATATATATATATATATATATATATATATATATATATATATATATATATATATATATATGTGTGTGTGTGTGGTGGGGGGGGGGTAAAATGAAACAATACGAATTCCATAACCTAAGTCACATTACATACATAAAATTAAGAGGAATAAGCCTACTCTATATTGAAGCACAACATGACCAATTATATACTAGCCATATAATTCAGTGGAAGTATAGTAGTCAATGATATTACTGTATTTACTTAATGAAACATACTTTTTTAAATGATTATCTTATAAATGTTATAACCCAATCAAGTAGTAATAGGGGTATGTTTCAAACGTTTACTGGATGTTTTTATTTAAATCTATTTTATGTAATTGAGCAAAATATCAACCATACACTTGATAAATCTCTGATAGTCTAATGTTAGAAACAAATTTGGGTATTATTTTCTTGTAGCTCCGTTCATTCCTACCACTAAACTATTATCATATTCGAATAAGACGTCTAATTATAAGATAATTTTCATCTATTACATTACCGGTGGAAATGTATAATAACGGAGATAGCTTTCCCAAATATATTTCTATTTTCTTCCATTATTTCCCACCATTATTGTCTGCCTCTCACCTAACACTGCGTGTCTCTCGCGTCTCCTTCATAATTCATGACGCGCATACGTACCCGTACACGTCACGCCAAAGCGTTTTTGCTAATTCAGAGTATATTTGGCCCAATCAAAATCGAGTTTTATTTTGGGTCTCTCATATTTTGAAATTCAAGTTCAGTTCCGACCATGAAAGTCTGCGATGGATGTCACTTAAAGTATATGGAGCTGATTGCAAGTTTTTGGAAAAAAAACGTAGAAACTATAGCATTTTTTCGATCGCATGGTGTTCTTCCAACCTCAGTAAAGTGTACTAAGAGCAAGACTGAATGTAAATATCGCAAAGACCAACATATGTGAAGTTGTGTAAGAATCCCAGAATGCAACGACGAACAAGAACCAGGCCAATAAGGTAAGAAATAGGTGATTCATCATATGGTGAGAGTCAGTTAAGTTAGGTCAGGTTAGGTTATTGTTTTTCTAGTGTTTTATTGTGTATTTGTTAGTCGCTTAGGCACTTTTTTTCTCGGAAAACGTCAAACGAAAAAAAATCGCAAAAAACCCGGCTAATTTCCGCCAAAAAGGAAGGTCATATTCGGTCTCAGCACACACAAATACGCTAGAAAAATATAGTTTTAACTTGCTATAAGTGAACGGCTACAAGAAAATAACCCAGTGCGAAATCCTGTTATAAAGGAGGACGGTGATGCTTAACTACTATATTAATAATATTGTTCTACAGTGACATTAAAAATCTGTCAGTGAAAATAGAGTTAAAAATACCCAGTTATCACTTATTTTATTAGAGAATACTATATTTTGTTGGGAAAAATATAGAAATGGCTGAAATCATGTGCTAACCTAACCTATATATAAACTCGCCTATATCTAGAAAACAAAGCATTTACACAAGAAAATGAATAGAACTGAAAGTAATCAGCGTACAAAACTGTCTATGAACACTCCTCATAATTACCGAACCGCTGACAGTCACGTGTCGTATATTAGCCATTACTTAATATATTTACTGCAAAAACTGGTGGTGGACAATACAAAATGCGAATTTCAAGTTTTAGATTTGTGTTGTTTCGAAATAGCCAGCAGCAACCACGGCCGGTGTATTGTACAAATGTCGAATGTGAAACTAGGATTAAATAACCAATTATGAGATAACACCATGCAAATCTAAACGTTGGGTATACTTCAGATTTAAATCATACTCGCAGACATATCAAACATGATTATATGTGTATATAAAAGATCCCTTACCTGATTAATTTTTCAGTTTATTGTTGGGCAGGAATATCTGTGCATGTTCTTTCTAATTATTGATGTCAGTATTTTTTTCTTTTTTCAAACATGCACTTTCTTGTGCCTCTTTCGCTTCAGTAGTCTAAAAAGCGCACAAAAGGTCACTGAAGTCAGGAAACACTAAAAGTTTCTTTACGATTTAACTCTTGTCAACTCGTCCATTTGTTTACGAGAAGATAGCAGGGATCAGCTGATTGCATTCGTCATACAAATAGTATTCATTCGATTGTCACAAAATACCAAAAATACTTTCCACATACTGAATAAACAGAGTAAAATTATGTATTATTATTACGTGCTTATTACTTAAGCATGAAACACATTATAATGGAAGGTCACCTAAATCAGCGACCCATGAGTTTTATGGAATGAAAACATTTGCTTGATTGACTATAAATCAAGGAATAGTTATAAATATTCATCACGCACACACACATTTACATATATTAATTTAAGTATTCAAAATATTTTTTGCTTGCCCCGTATTTTAACCATAAATTTTTCAAGTTCAATAAATGACAGACTGCAATTTTCAAAACCGTGGTTTTAAACTTGATAAAACCTAACTCAGACAAACAAGCGTCAGTGTTAAACTTAAAATGTATAAAAGGAAGCCCACTGTCTTTACGTGGGGTTTCCAGAAATGCTTAAACTTAAAGTACACTATAAACGGATTGACTATGATGAGTCATGTAAAAAAAACTATTCTAATGTATTATGTAAAAACATACATGAGAAGCCTAATTATAAATGTTATCAATCAAAACTAATTCTTATTTCCTAATTATAACTCAATGGGCGACCGCAGTATGCATTTCAGATGGGGGACAGTTGACAAGATAGAAGTAAAAATTTGTTACTCAAGAAAATCATCACGTATATTTATCTCAAAGAACATTTCAAATGTTCTGTTTTATATACTCCAGATGGGGTAACTAAGTGTTTATCTACAGTATAATGAAATAGAAACAAACTTTTTTCGCTAGGCAATTCAAAGGGAAGTGGGGCATTTGTCTGCCCCCCCCCCTCCCCCTCCAGACGCGCATAACAACAGGAGCCACTGATACAGGGATATGTTTCTGCCCCATTCACAAAAAAGACATACTGAAAAAGAATAAAAAGAATGGAAACATGAAAAAAAAAGAAATATCAAAATACGAAATTTTAATCATACACTGCAGTGGCGGATTCGGGAGGAGGAAGCAAGGTGCCAAGTATGCTCACCACCTCCCTCTATGGTCCCAGAAGACCCCGCCCAACTCTTTTTCCTGTCGATTACCCATCACGGCCCTGCTCCGTCCACTATTTATTCACTACCTTACCTTGCCCGCTGCCCATTTCCAGCTCTACCCACCAACCATCATTGTCCACCTCCTACCATGTCCACCACCCCTCACTCTGTCTGGGCTTCTGTCTAAAGTAAGGACAGACGACGCAGATAAAGTTACTATCTTAAAGTGTTTTCAACTCCTTTCCAAGTATTGTGCATAATGGCCAGTTTTAATACCAGGCCAGAGTTAATACCAGACAAACATATAAAGAGGTGACGGTGATAAGTTGGAACATCTCAGCCTTCAAACAACGATATCCTGACCTCCACCACCACAATATTGTATTGTGACTGAGGACATCGATATTGCCTCATGCATGTCTGCAGGAGTGCCTCACTCCTAATGATAAGCCCCCACCCAGTCTAATGTAGGTAAAGGAATATCTACCACATGTACCTCCTTTATCAAACAAGACTACCAACTTTCAATATCATGGTGCAACTATCCATCTGGATAACTCCACACTCAACGTGCTAAACGCCTATGTCCCCTCAGATCAACTTAAGTGTACTGTACAGGTCTCTCAGACTTGGTACACACTAACCCGCTGCCCTGATTGGTGACCTGAATACTAGACACAAGAAATTAGGTGACCCCACCACTAACACCAATGGTAGGAGATTTACCTCACTTCTCGTCGCATTTGAGAATGTTCAAATTATTGATATTAGTGAACCAACACAAATCTATGGGGGGCTCTAGACAAGTGGGTTGGATTTAATCTATCATACACAACGCATAGCTTTGACGTAGTCACCGATCTTATATCTGATCGCAAACCAATTCAAGCCAGTATACATGTACAGTAGCTAATGTCACTCACCACCCTGCCCTGCCCTGCCCACCACACCTCACTAATCTGTCCTGTCCTGTCCACCACACCTCACTACTCTGCCCTGCCCTGCCCACCACACCTCACTACTCTGCCCTGCCCTGTCCACCACACCTCACTACTCTGCCCTGCCCTGTCCACCACACCTCACTAATCTGCCCTGTCCTGTCCACCACACCTCACTACTCTGCCTTATCCTGTCCACCACACCTCACTACTCTGCCCTGCCCTGTCCACGTTGGCACCAACCACCATGCAATGTTGTCCTTCAGATTTAACTGTTACTTGGTTCATGACAAAACCAGGACACTACGCTGAATATCATAGCCGGTAAAGTGAACCAATTGATCGAGAGATATATACCCAAGACCAAACCCAGTAACTCTAGGAATACAAGGAGACCATTACACATGAACCAAGCGGCGGTCGACAAAGTTAAGAAGAAAACCCAAAAATTCAAGGGGTGGGTTAGGTCAAACGATGAGCAGGACAGGAGGATGTATGCAAGATCCAGGAACCAAGCGAAGTTAGAGTGTAGAAGTGCTGAAAGGGAGTTCCAGAGGCTGGTTGCAAGCGAGGTCAAGTCATATCCAACGACATTTTACCGCTTTGCAAAGTCGAAAGTAAAAACGCGAGTAGGGGTATCGGACCAGAGGCTTGAAAATGGTAGTTACGCAGATTCTGACCAGGAGAAAGCGGAGGCATTGGATAATTTATTTTCTTCAGTGTTCACAAGAGAGGATGCAAACAGTCTTCCTGCGTTTGAGGACAGACGGTTCGACACAGCACTGACCCATATTGTGTTCACAGAAGAGGTTATACGAAATAAATTGTCAAAGCTAAAGGTTCATAGGAGTCCCGGTCCTGACATGGTGCATCCCAGAGTGCCAAGAGAGTTGTGCAACGAGCTTGCTGAACCCCTGAAAATCCGTTTCTGTAAATGCCTGGATGAGCAAAAGGTCCCCAGTGATTGTAAAATGGCTTATGTGAGTCCTATCTTCAAGAAGGGCGATTATCACTCCACGAATAACCATAGACCAGTGAGCCTGACCAGCATAGTATATAAAGTGCTTGAAAGCATTATAAGAGATGCTATGATGGAACATCTACGACGAAACAACCTTGTAAAGGATTGCCAACACGGTTTTATGTTGGGACGCTCCTGCCTAACACAGTTACTCAATGTACTGGATGTTTAGACCCAAATTGTGGAACAGAGTGGTGATATGGATAATATATTCCTAGATTTTGCCAAGGCTTTCGACAGCGCACCCCTGAAAGGCAGAAAATTAAACTGGAAATGTCCTAGCGTGGATCAGAGACTTTCTGCATGGTCGCAAGCAGTGTGTGGTGATTAATGGCACAGAATCGTCATGTGTACCCGTCACAAGCGGGGTACCACAACAGTGTAATGGGCCAGCTGTTGTTTGTTTGCTTCATAAATGACATGCCAGAAGCTGTACATTCCTCTATACAAATGTTTGCGGATAATGCCATGTTATTTCAGGAAATTAAGAACCAAGAAGATTAAGAAGAGCTGCAGAAGGATCTCTGTGAGCTTCAAGAATGGTCGAAGAAATGGCTGCTAAGATTCAATGTCACGAAGTGTAAGAGGCTGCACCTGGGACGTACCAACGACAAGGAGGCGTATCACATGTCCCAACGGGACGAAGAAACTTCATTAATTGAGACAATGTGAAAAGGACCTGGGAGTGTATGTTGACTATGAACTGAAGTTCTCATGCCGTTGTGAGAAGAAGGTGAATCAGGCAACTAAATTATTAGGTCGTATAAGAAAGTCGTTCAGATATCTAGACCGTTCCTCGTAACGATCTTCAAGGGTGAGGTGGTTCTCCGTCTAGAGTACTGTCACCCCGTCTGGTCCCCGAGATATGCTTGGGACAGCCAGTTGATTGAAAATGTCCAAAGGAGGGCCACCAGGCTGGTGCCAGCCCCTGGGCATCTCAGCTACCCTGAGAGATTAGAGCGCCTGAAATTGCCTAGCTTATACGAGTACTACAGGTGGGCAAGGGACAACCTAATTGAGGTGCATAAACAACTCAAAGGGCACTACTCAGTCGAGTGTCCTTACCTGGAGCTGGCGGACGCTCACCCACAAGGGGTCACAGCTCAAAGTTGAAGAAGCCGCAAGTCCAGAAAACTGAGAGGTAACTTTTTCGAAGTGAGAGTTGTGAACTCTTGGAACAATCTCCCAGAGGGTGTTGTGACGGCACCGAGTGTGAGCTCTTTCAAGACCAGACTTGACAAGCACTGGAGCAGGTTCAGATACATTCAGAAGCCAGTACAAGCCCAGTGCTTGCCAACAGTGCGTAACAGAGACGTGACCGATCGCCCAAACGGCTAACGAGCCGATCAGTGGTGAAGAGAAGAAAAGTAAAATTATGTTAATGAAAATCGGTACATTAGTACAGTTTTTAACTCTGATTCCAAAAATAACTTACAATTTCTGGATAAATAAAAAACAAAAACGCTACAGCGTATTTAGGCAATGTTGTCTCCACCAATCGTCACTGTATAGTGGATCATCGCAGCGGCGCAAACCTGGGGGAATACAGTAAATGGAAAAGGTAGGGTTTGGTTAGATAAGAATAGGTTAGGCTAGGTTTTTGGGGTCAGCGTAAAAAAACTGCACTAGTTAAACGATTTTCATTAAAATCCGCTACTAGACCCCAAACGTAAAAGATCCAATCACCATACAAGTCTATACTCGGTTTGGAATGTATATACTGTAGACTGCAGGTATACGGTTTAGCATGGTATAACTTTAGACAATATTGTACAGATATGCGGCGTTACTATTCATAGATCGTGGATGTATAAAGTTTCCAAAGTACTGTAGTATCTAGAATAATCTTAGAACAGTGCAAATATATAACAAATGTAAACAGTAAGGCAATTTTACCATGGATAGCCGACAAAGCCATTGTGTGTGCGTGTGTGTGTAATCGCTGTGAATTTGTGTTAGTTTGCCAAAGCATATGGCAAATTTTCTAACAAATTGACCTACGAGAAAAGCCTTGAACGTAAGTTGTGAAACTACTTTCCCGTCATTTATAACTTTGACTACTGTCAGAGATGCAGATGGAGAGTTGTATATACAGGACTAGGGTCACTGTCCAAAATAAAAGTAAAAATAATTTTTTTGGTGATTTGACGCGTCAAACCCGATTACATTTCAAATTTCGCGGCATTACTACACAAAGCTAAATATTTAATATTTGTGAAGAAGTATATGCAGAGTACTATTTCCAAAATATATAGTTTATCATTAAAATGCCAAGCGCATGCAATGTAATAATAAATAAAAAGTGGTATTTTAGTTTGTATTTGTCGTCTGCAGCGAGGGGTGCAGACGACGCCGTGTGACGCGTGTAAAGGAGATGAAATTAATTAACTTATGTCAACATAAAACATGTTAAAATTATCAATACACTTTATTTACGTTACGTATTTAGTATAAACAGTGTTACCATCAAGTGACATCTCCGGGAAAGCTTTGCCAGGATTTGAGCGCTTCTTGCTACGCCTCAGGATGAATCCACAAAGCTTGGCCCGAAATAGATTTGGCTAAGTTTCCTGTGGTCGGTGAGACTCAAGAGTGTGTCAATGATTCTGTGATTCTCATGTAGTTCGGCGAGAGATAGTGAGTCCTCCACTGTCAAAGTGGCCGCCAGGATGCCCTCAGGAGCCTCCATAACATCAAAACGGGCACGACCTGTAAGGTCGGCCAAGTCGCCAATCGAGAAGGGTCGGTGGGCAGCCAAAGGCACCAAGCCCCTGCCTGAACAAGCCTCTGTGCAACACGTCTTGAGTTTAATTCTCGTTCATGGCTGTCGCAAAGTTCTCTTCATCCAAACTGAAGTCAAGATAACACTGTATTCTATTGGACTCTTCTTTGGTTCATTAATATGTGATTTCCTACCCTTGCCAAAAGTTTATATGGCTCAAAAAGATAACATTTTTAATTTATATTTTGTAAAAGTAGCTTGGGCTTGGATGATCCTTGTGGTTGGAGCTTTCATTCTTTTAACGAGTGCCACAATTGGCTGTGGCCATCGAGAAGTCATCCGAAGACACATGTCTAGATTAGTCGTTGGTACATGTCTGTGGTACTTTTGGAGCCAATGCTTCTTTGGCTTCATTGAAAATCGAACAGGCGCATGCCTTGGGAGAGCAATAATAAGGAATAAGTTGGACTGTAACACTGGAGGTTTCCACTGGCATTCCTTTGATATTTCAGGTAAATATTAGTTTTAATACATCAGTATAAGAAAAGTATATAGTTTGCTTTTGCAGGAGATTATCAAAGTTAGGTTAAGATTTGGCATATTGACATACCATACCCAGTATGTAGATTTCCAATTCATTAGGATATTTAGGTAAGGTTTCAGAGAGCTTTTACAACAAAATTACAACTCTTAAAGAAGTTGTACAGGAGCTATAGAAGGAAAAGTGTTTCTTACCGAAAGGTTTTGAAAAATTAATATACATGAAAAATATCTCTGTTGAATTAGAATTAAAATAAAGATCAATTCATGATTGTAGCCAGGTTTCAAAAGGTTAGGTTAGGTTAAGGTGGTTATCACCAGAACGAAGGTCAGATTTGTTCAAATCACAGCAAGAACCATAGGAAAAATGGTATAATTGCAGTTCTGGACAATATGGATCTCAAGTTGAGCAATGTGTTTTCTGATGGTTTAGACAATTTTAAGACACTTTTCTTCTATGACATTTCCCTCGCAAATTACTTAAATATACTGGGGGATCCAGGGGGCGGAGCCCCCCGGTTAGGTTAGGTTAGTTAATTGTAGGTCATTTGAGATAGAAACGTCATAGAAGAAAAGTGTCTTAAAATTGTCTAAACCATCGTAAAAACACATCGCTCAACTACTAGGGCGTATTGTCCGAAATTACAGTTTTATTGGAAAAATCGAAACCTGGCTATTACCATCAATTGACCAAAATAAATTATCACTAAGTTATGGTTTTTAGTAGGAATGGACCACTGAATACTGCTGCAGTCATTAATATTCAAGTTTAGGCTCTGGTTCAATCCTGTTAAAATCAGGGTTTGTGATGATTTGTTTTAATTGGTTGGAACATTGAGGTCATATAGGCAAGGGCATGGGGAAAATTTTATTTTTGTGTAAATTTTAAAGGTCTTTTGGCCTTAACTTAAAGTGAAAAGTGATTTTTTATACAATTTGAGACAGGTTTAATTTGGCCTCAACACCTAACTACAGTGTTATTAAGATGATACTTAGGTCCATAGGACTCACTTGTTTTCCCTCCATAGAAAATAGAAACTTCAAACTTAATGTAAGCAAATGGGGGAATGAAGGTAAAAATTTCCTACTGAATTTATCATTCAAAACTAACGTAACATACAAAAAACTGCTGAAGGAATGTGAAGTAAAACATGACAATTTGTAAACAGAGGTGCAGGCTAATTTGCCTATTCATACAGTATCTCACAAGGGTACTGATAAGTTTCCAGAGGACAGATTGAATCAGTCACCACTTTTTAGCCCAGTATTAGTACAGAAGGAAACTAGAGTACAGTACATGTACCTGGAGAAAACCTGCAATATTTCGTTAAGTCACACTGGATAACACCATTTTCACATCTGCCCTAGGTTGGGGATTAAGCCCAGAACACAGTACTGTAGTCAGAAGTACATGCATTACTGCTTTACCACCAACACCCCACTATAAAAGAAATTATATAAAATTCCTATGTCCATTTGGAAATTATAGACTGCATAACAAGGCAAGCCTACCAGTGAGACCACATAATGGAAATGACAGGTGTTTAAGACTAGACATGTAGTGTAAATCATTAAATTACAGTAAAGTCCCTCTAACCTGGACTCACTTAATCCAGATCCCCTTGCAAAGTGGACTGAGGTCCAGCACTGGAGACATGTGTCCCCAGCATAAGCAGAGGCTACCGCTTTGTACGATTCTCTTATCACTCCCATTATATTAGGTCGCAACCACAAGCGAAAATATTAATGGCTACAGAAAAGGTGTACAGTATAAACCTTTATCCACAGCATCTGTCCTAATTGTGTTAGAAAGATGAATTTGGTACCACAATGATTCTGAATAAATTTTCTATAAGATTATAAAAAATCCTTTCACAAAATATTTCTATATGATAAATGATGGAAATTCAATTTTATGAAAAAATTTAAGAAATGTTTATATTGGTGTCTATAAAATCAGTTCTAATTAAGCTAAAAACACCCTTTTTATACCAAAATAATCCAGAATAGTTTATCTAAATAATATATATATATATATATATATATATATATATATATATATATATATATATATATATATATATATATATATATATATATATATATATATATATATAGAGTGAGCATAAAGTCTTTCCCTGATTACAAACATTTATTACACAAAACATATGCTAGGTACAAACATACAGTTTTTTTGCAGCTTAAAATATGCATGAAAAAATATCTCTGAATTCGTCTACACAATGCTACAACATTCATGTTTCTATCTAGAATGGTCTTCGAGATATGATTTTTCATAATCAGGTTAAGACTTTATGCTCACCCTGTATACTGTATATATATATACTGTACTGTATATATATACATACCGGTATACCGTATATTTAAATCTATATGACACGGGGGCATGTCTGCTGCCAAACATATGAGAGCTCCCGGCAACACCAGCTGCTCGGTGACTTGCTGAGTACATTTGTACTTAGAGTCAGCAACAAGCTGCCAAGAGCGTATGAGGGACCGAGAAAATTTTTTCGATTTTCCACATGTTAAAACCCTACGCGACTAAAAAAAAGTCGGTTTCTTCGAAAAACTATTTTTTGTGCTAAAAAAAATTTCATATGGCATATAAAAACCCAGAGGGTGATAAGTCTTGGTTAAAAATAAAATTTTTGCTAAATAGCTACAGGTATTAATATTTGATGTCATTTCCAGGTTTTCTGTTAAAAGCACAATGCCATCCAAATGGCTTGTCAGCTGATAAGTTGTGAAATGATAACTTAAATTACATTAAATAAATTTTTAAAAAATTTAGATTTGGAATCATTATTCATTAATAAAAAATTTAACATTTAATCTTTGCAAGATTATTACAGTACTGTACAGTACTGTCCTGGACATTACAGTTTATTTGAAACTTACATGTAACTGATTGATATATTTTCAGGACATGCTTTCCTGCTTGTGTACATCAACTTGTTTATCGTGGAAGAAGCCAAGGCAATTGTAGGATGGGAAGGCATACGAGACCAGATACGAATAGAGGACCACAATCGAGGGGAAAGTCAAAGTGATCCCAATGAAAATAAAACACCCCTGGAGGGTCTCACTGGGGATGAGATGTGTGTACTAAAGGTACAGTATTTAATTTTCTATTAAATTATCAATATTCTTATGAAAGTTGGATTTTTATGACCAGCCACCTTTCATTGGGCAGCCTGAGTGTAATGCACTCCTTAAGCTTCTAGTTTAAGACCCACAAGACCTGATATAAAGGCTGGGACTAATCTAAATAATTAGTAAATTTTCCCAGTCTAAATGACTTTAGTGACCCTCTCCTATCTAAATGATTAGTAAACCCCTGCCTACATGATTAGTAAACCTCCATCCAAATGATTAATAATCCTCCCCTGTAGCAACTTGAGTCCAAAAATATTGGATATTAAGAAGCAGAGGCTTTTCTCTCACACACAGTAGAGGGATGAAGTTGGACTGGCACATGAAGTCACAGAGGCTACTGCACACCTCACCTTTTTTTTTTTTTTTTGAGGCCATATGATACCAGTCTTAGAGGCTTCAGTCTCCATTCATTCCCAGCCATATCTTCCACTGAACAGTTGGTTCTACATACTTTGGTCATAAGTGCTTTGTTTCTGATTTGTTAACTATTTAAGGTGCTTTAGCTGAGTCAGACAGTGCGATGTTAATATTTAACTAAAGTTTATTTATTTCACATTACAAGGTTACAGTTTGTTAACAATCTATTTTGGGTACATATGATGAGCCAACTGGGTAGCTACAACACCCACAATGTATCAAGGCATCAATTGATTTTATAGTGAGTAACGCAACCTATGATTTGATGGTTTGTTCAAAATCGATAAAAACTTGACATAAGAGGTACAGTACAGTATAATATTTTCTTTTAAAGATGTCTTTAATCTGTTCCTTTACTCTGGCACAATACCCTGTAATACAGTGCAGTACTGTATACAGTATATAATTTGAGGTGGGTAGTTTTTGCTTTCCTCAGAGATTTGTGGCCCAGTCTTGCCAGCTGTTCTCGACCTGTGGGTTGGCATTAGGAAGGGGATCCAACAATAAAACTTTGCATCAAGGTGTCTAATGTGTAAGGTCACGAAAGCTGTGCCCATCTCCTGGTCTCCATTGCATCTTTTTGGACTGGCAACTTGGGTTTGTGGTGATGAGTGACATTCCATTCTGGTTTTACCCAACAGCAAGATTGGAATAATGACTGTAAAACACTGATGATAATGATGTTTTATTACACTCAAAGTGTATCAGTAAAGATTTTATTAATTACATTTTTTCGGAATACTGCACCTGATTTTCTGACAAAACTAGCGCATAATCTTTATTCATTATTTCTTGTTCATGGAAATCAAGATTAGGGTACTTCAACTTGTACTAGATGCTCCTTTCTGTCACAATATAAAAACTTAGAGGATCCATACAGGGAATATTCATTAGTTGATACTAGGCTGGATTATTCACTGTGACCAATTTTACTAATTGGCCTGTTCCAAATATGAAGTATGACTCACCACATGTGAATGTAATTGAAGCTTGGAAGACAAATATGGTTGATCAAGAAGAAAGTTAAGATGCTCAGAAACTTTTTGCCACCTCCCTCAACTGTCTGAGGGAAAAATCTTTGCAATAGGACAGTAGTTGCAATACAGGCGGTTTAACAGGCTCAGCAGATTATGTGGAATATTTATTTGTCCTGGGCAAGTGACTTTTGAAATTTACTTGCTCTGACAAATTTTGGAGCAAATTTGCTTGTCTAGTTTTGTATGAAAAAAAATTAAATAAACATTTTAAACATTAAAATTTATGGTCAATCGACTTACAGATCAATTTTATGCAGATTTTAATGTCAAGTCGTTGTAAGAATAGACCAACAGCAACAGGAAGCATCAGCTATAACATCACTGAAGTTGTAGCATGCACCTGGGCTTGTAGAAACAGAATAGTCAGGGGTCATCTCAGGTGTGATGTCACGATATACTGTAGTGTCAGCACATACACATACACACACACACACACACACACACACCTCACCTCCCACCATCTCGCTGGTTGAGAGACCTCATGATTAATCAACTATGGGGAGGTGGGGTCATGCATTTCCTGGGTATTCCAATCTGGGTATTATCCTCTCAAAATATTAACTTGTCCACCAGGTAAGTGCCAGGTACATGGACATGAAAAATCACTTGTCTGGGCCCTACTCTGGGCTGTCAGGCATTGCTGATCTACACAGTCTGAGGTTTACCCATCTTAAATTAGTACCAGTCACTATATCAGGTTTCCTGGTTCTCAGACCAATGACTTAATGGGTATATTGTCCTTGAGGTGCTTAATTCCAAGCATAGCAATGAAATGGGATTTCATGGTCAATCCTTCTTTTTTGCTTTGTTTTCTAGCTGAACAAACCAAGTATTCTCTGGCCCCAGTTTAAGATTGTTTATCTGCACGTACCTAGTTTATGAAGACTGGTGATTCCTGTTAGGTGCAACAGTGTTATATATTAAACTTAACAGTCAGGAAAAGTATTTAATGCTTATATTTAGTGATCATTATTAGTGGTTCATGTGTGTGTGAGTTGTCATACCCACATTTCATCTCAACATAGCTGAATTTTTAGTTTATTTATATCAATTACCTGTTGGATTTGTAAAAATTGAGACTCAGGGGGCTTGTACAGGCTTTTCAATGTATGTGATCTTGCCTAGACTTAAAAGACTTCATGCTTAATGCTGTCATAACAATTACGGTATATTATTCGCTGAGTTTACTACTGTACTTTTACTTTGGAGAAATTAACTCTGACTTCCAAGAAAATTAGAAATACTATACTGTAGTTATCTAGATTTTATTTTCATTGCAAACCTATTTTTCCTTTTTCTCCTTTATTACAACTTTTGCTTAAATGTCAGTAAATTATCATATATACTGTACTGTACTGTTTTGTTTTTGTGGGTCTTTTCAGATGAACTATGAACAATTCACGCCATACATCCGGGCCATTTTTTGCATCATGACAATCTTGAGTGTGTTTAGTGATGTGATGTTGACATGCACAATCATATTCTTCCACACCATGCCACAGAAGGTTGCTGGGAGTGCCATTGCCATAGCAACATGGTTCCTAACATACAAGTAAGTTTCAGACTTAACCATGTATGTCAAGTGTGTTTTGGGGGTAAAGAATTTCTACACTTTACACTCATAGTGCTGTTGTGTGTACAGTATAGTACTTCTCTTAAGAGATAAGATTGATCTCTCTCTCTCTTTTTTTTTAAGTACAAGGACTTACTAATGTCCGACTTACGAACACCCGCCGATATGAACAAGGTCCCATAAAGTCAATTACAGGTACTCCTCGACTTACGACCTACTCGACTTATAACCACCCGAACATACGTCCGCCCCAGTCGTACCAAAAAATTTTTCAAATTACATATTTTGAGTCCCGACGTTAGTGATTGCTCTGTGTACTGACAAAATTTTCGTTAGTAATGCCCTTTAAAATGGCTGGCAAGCTTAAAAGTGAGAGTTTTGTGGTGCTGAGAAGAAAAAGAGACACCCATTTTAGATTTTCTATGAATTATTTTAGCATTTTCGACTTAAGACTTGGATTTGGGTCCCTAACCCTGTCGTAAGTCAGGGACTGCCTGTACAGCAATATCTCCGTTAGCCAGAATCCCTCAAACCCGGAAATCTCTGATAGCCGGAATTGAAATTTTCTTGAAAAATCATTCCCAAAGCCGAAATTTTCTAGAAAATTCCAGCTTTGGAAACGATTTTCCTAGGGGCACATTTTCTGGAAAATTCCGAGGATTGGGGAGTTTTTCCGTGTTTGAGAGATGAAAATCAGGCACATTTTCTAGAAATTCCTAGAAAATTTTTGTTACCCGGAAAATTCCGGGGATGAGGGATTTTTTTCCGGGTTCAAAAGATGATGTAAATGGGCAATTTCTGGAACTTTCGAGAGCATTTTTCCGTTACCTAGATAATTCCGGAAAATTCTTGGGATGAGGGATTTTTTCCGGCTTCGAGAGAGTTGTCTCGTTACCCGGAAATCTCTCATTCCCGGAAGTGCTCTGCATCAATTGTTCCGACTAACGGAGATATCACTGTATTTTAAGAATCCGACATAAGTACAACTGGTTCGTGTTATTAACATATGAGAACTTGGTTTGTGTGGCGTAGCAGTGAGGCAAGAGTGGTGGGTGGGGAGTAATGTGTCACCTGGCCACGCACCTTGAGGGAGCGTCAGAACGCATTAAGGCGGCAGCTCACTGGGCACTTTCCTCCAAACATGTTTGGCAAACACAGTCCGGCCAGCAGAACAAAAGAGACATTTTGCATCACACTGGAATGTTTTGTTAATACATCTGCCCAACAACAAAATCAGCAACAAAGTGTCAAGATGAGGTTCACCAAAGATCCCATTACTCCATTTGAGACCTTGCAAGATTAAGCTATAGTTCTTCAATTGCTGAAGCAAGTGGAGTGTCTGCAAAAGCTAAAGAAAAAACAATGGGTGCGTCGCGAAGTTTCTTTAAAAGTGGCGGTGGCTGGCTGGTCAAAGAAGACCCTGAATAATGATTTTAAAATACTAAAGAAGTTTTAAAGTGGCAAGTAAATAGAAATATGTCATCGTTTATGTGTTATATTTTAAATTATTATTTTTTCATGATTTATTTCAAATTTTAATTGAAATGATATGAAGCTCATTTGAGCACTAATCTGGCCAGCAAAGATCCCGCCAAACCGTTGTTCATTTCTCACAACAGCAAAAATCCTGCTGCTTGCTGGGTTATCAGGCCAATGGCCACCAAAACGGGCAGCATGTTTGAAGAAAAGTGCCCAGTGTACCACCGCCTTTACCCTCACCTCAGTAATGTGTGTGATCAAGTGCAAACTGTTGTTTTTTGCTTATTAACTCTATTTTCTGCCCCCATCATGGCTCCCAAATGCAAACTTGATACAAGTGATAGTATTGCATCCAAGAAAAGGAAAACAATTACAATGGAAGTGAAAGTTGATATAATTAAACGTTCTGAAAAAGGCGAGACACCCTCAGTTATCGGTAAAGCATTGGGCTTCAGTCGGTCAATGATCAGAACAATTTTGAAAACAAACAAAATTCTTGAACATGTAAAGGATCTACACCAATGTACCCAACTGTGATAACAAAACAAAGAAATGGATTGTTAATTGAAATGGAAAAATTATTAGTGATATTGACTGAAGATCTCTACATGCAAGCCACCCCCAGGTTTCAGTGTAAGTGTTAAACTTTAATTTTTACTTTCTACTGTATTTTGTCATTCAATTTCTTCTTTTCTCTTAAATGTATAAAAGGACTTAGGCTTTGATATAGTGCACATAGGGTATGTGTTCCGACTTATGTACATTTCCGACTTAAGAACATCCTCAGGAACAGAACTCGTTCGTAACCAGGGGACCCTCTGTAAAACCATCTTTCATTATGGGATGTAGATTTTATTCTGTAACTTTACTTTTTTTCATTATTTGATGAATCAGGATTTATCAATTAATTTGTTGTCTTTACACCCCACTCCCTTTTGTGTGGGTTGACTCGGGTATATGTCAAAGAAGGGGATGAGTAATGCAAAGCATGTGTAAACAGTGATAGGAAAGGGTTAAAACAAGTAGAAATATCTGTAATTACTTGCTCATGCCTAAAAGCATTCAAATTGGGGCGACGGAGTGGCGGCCTGCTGACTAGCAGAATAAACAAAGTCTAGTGGCTCTACACTCTAGTAACATGTATGGTACTGGACCACTGGTTATTTGTAAGTGGTAGGAGTGAGTGTTGTTGGTGGTGGTGGTGAGTGTTAGGGGTGAGTGGTGATGGGGAATGTTGGTGGTGATGGTGAGTGTTGGTGGTGGTGGTGAGTGGTGGTGGTGAGTGTTGGTGATGATGGTGAGTGTTGGTGGTGATGATGAATGTTGGTGGTGATAGTTAATGTTAGTGGTGATGGTGAGTGTTGGTGGTGAAAAGTGATCCACGTAGTCACATTGGACTATGCAGGTATATAATAGACCGAGTCTGTTATTATTCCGGATCTGGATATAACAGACTTTTGGCTTTAACGGATCTGCCTTCCCCAAATTAGTCCGTTAATATAAGGTGTTTACTGTAGAAACAAGTGAAAATATTTGTGCATTCTAACACATGTCCTCAACTTGTATACTCACTATACAAATGAATTTTTAAACACTTACAATTTATAGAGTGTGGTTCAAAGCTGATGCATCACCTGGTTTGCCTGGCTTGGGGGTTTTCCAGTATCAGAATTTAAAAGAGAAGGCTAAAGAAGTTCCCCTTCGAAGGCGTACTTCAATCTGCAAGGTAAGTCGTTGATGAGTGGTAACTATTATGGTTATTGTGTTTATTTTTGAGGAATACAGGTTACATGTAATAGTCTAAGTTGCACCTCTCCTCATAAATTTTAGACCAAGACTTTTTTATTCTTAATTCTTGAAAAGTATACAGTATAGTCTGCATTTACGCGGTCAATTGAACCCGTGGAGGCCCGCGTAAAACGAGAAACATGTAAATGAAATAACAGAACATATGGGATTAATTGAAATAGAGACTGGGCCGACCCCCAAACTCCACTTTTTCCGACACAATACATACGTTGTAGTAAAAATAACATCTTAATTTTATGATGGTATGCACACACAATTAATAATTAAGAGAAATATCAATAATATTAGGTTTTTTAACACTTACATTAGTAGAAAAGCTGGGTCGGCACACGTGGATGGCGGCTGGTACCGAGGCAGAGGGCAGATTAATTGCCCTCCGGTGAATCACTTTCACTACTCGCAGAGGTTTGCAGGGCCTCCCAGACAAACCCCTCAAAGTCCATATCCTCACTGTCAATATCACTATCACTGACTTGGGCTGGCTGTGGTTGTGGTGGGTTGCGGGCGAGGAAGTCCTCAATACTACGTTCACGACTAGCATTGTTGTTGTCGAGATAGATCTGGATATACGGCTCCATAACTTTCGTCAGATGGTTATTAGATGCTTCATACCGATGCTTGTCTGGGTCGTTGTCAAGGATGAGCTTAATTTTCTCCCCCAACTCGATGATTTCCTTCACATTATCATGGCTTGGTCCAGGTAATTCATTGTTTTTCTCTGGTGGTAGGAATCCCGCGGAAGCCATTGTGAGTTGTGAGGGGAATAGCGGGCACAAGAGAGAACTGTATACGCGGACCGAGAACAATGAGACAGGCCCTGCTAGGTCAGCGACTTCTACCCTCTGGTGGCAGGGCACATCATGTTACATTAGACCAATCACAGCTAGCGGCGGAGGGAGGTAAGGATGCGTGGCCCAATCACAGTCCGATACATCATATGACATCAGCGATAACGTAAGAGCTGCCGAATGTGCACCACTCACCGCGCCGCTTCCCGCGTACGGTCAAGAATGGACCGCGTGGGTAAAAAATGGCGCGGCGGTCTGGACCTTTCCAGCCGCTCGCCGCATAAATGACCAAATTTACCGCGTCATTAAAGCATTTTCATTCTGGCAAGACACCGCGTAAATGACCAAACGCGTAAACAAAAGCCGCGTAAATGCAGACTATACTGTACACTGTATTACACAATTGCTAAAATATAATATGTCCTGCACTTCCATTAGACTTTAAAAACAGTACATATGAATGTGGCACAGAAATACTTTGTTGTAGCCCCTTTTTGACAATGGAGACACCCTGCTGAGTCTTTATCAACCTCAGGAACCTCCTTAGAGCTAAAAGGTGAAGATGATGCTTACTTATAAAATGAATTAACATAATTTATCATCATTGCATGATTTCCAGCACAGAGAGTATTTCTGGATTTTTAGGACATTTATGATCAGAATGAAACTGCAAACAAAACTTGAAATACAATTAAAACTTTCTGTATACAGTACAGGGGAGGGGATTATCAAATAAAAAAATCCAAACTAAAGAAGAATTTACATGTAGCTCCTTGTGTATCTGTACAACAGAATTTGATGTTAACATCACTGGAAAATTATATTAGTGTATGCATGTTTGGTAAAGGAATCACTAAAGGTTGACCCTCTCCTATCTGGCACTCCATCGACTGGCAACTCCCAATAACAACACTGATATGAAAAAAAAGCATTATCTGGCAACTGCCTCATACCGAAGTAGTTGTCTGATTGGCCCCAAGTTTGTTTACCCTCAATTCACAGTACATACTGTACCAGTAATGTCTTATAAGTGACTATTAAATACTTCTGGCTCTAGTTCTCCCAAGAAGAAAAGATACACATTGACTAAAATAAAGTAGAGCTGCTGAAAAAGTTGGGTGATGATGTTTCTGTTTACATTCTTTGCTAAATGTACGATTTTGGTTCATCTACAATGTACAACTTGGAAAGGCAGAAAGGGAATCTTCTTGATTTTTATGTATAAAATTATCTTTACCATATCTCCTTTATCATTTGTCTTGAACAAAACATCGTTAAGATTTCATGTGCATCACTTCACTACGCAGAGTCTAAGCTCTGATTAGGCATCCACTCTCTGTATGCATGAATGGATTTAGCAGATGGGAGATATCAGACAAGTTGGCCTAATTTTATGAAAAGTTGAATTATCAGAGGGTTACATAGAATTTTGATCTTTGTGAATATGCATAATATATCCTAAATTTAAATTAGTGATTTTTAAATGTGGGGTTTCATTATACAGTATGTTTATAGGACCTTTAGGCATCTTAGGAATATCCAATATTTATTAAACTGTATCTCAATAAAAATAAAAATATTTAACAAGGCAACTTTACTGTTACAGTAGAAGTCCGAAAATCAGGACTGCTCGGGGATTGGGTCGGTCCGAATTTTTGGATTTTCCGGATTCTCGGGCAGTACTTTTAAAATTCAAATTTAAGGAGGAATAAAGTAGAGGTGAACAGGTAAATTTTGATAGTTTATTCATAAGCAAATTTCAGCAATTTTATTGTAAGGCTCAGACGAGGCTGTGAATTCTAGAATTTTATTCTTTGCCTTTTTATATCGTAAATTGTAGACTTTCCGATGTTGTACGTTTCCATGAGAACAGTATTGCTCACACCACGTTCTAGTTTCTTAATTATTTCAAGTTTGTCACTCAATTTCAACGTGTTCTTCTTTCTTTTCACACAACGAAGTTTATCTACTTCAGGAGCCATTATCATGGGCTTGTAAATATGTATGCTATAATATATGGTAAATGGAAAGAGGAGAACACAAAATTACATACTTTGTCACAGTTTGAATGCTCATTTTAAAATGGCGACCGCGTGGTCGCTTGTTGTCGCTGTGCAGCTGTGGCGCTCACGCATGCGCACACACACACACACAAAAGCCCGCTAAATTTAAAAAGTTTGAGAGTTTTCAAAAAGTCCTGGTTCTCAGGTGGTCCGGATTTCTGGCATCCGGATTTTTGGACTTCTACTGTACCTCAATCATTAAAGTATTGTACTCTACAGGTGTACGGAAAAATTATTCAGAAATTCATATTCATAAGTTCTCTGTGCCAGTTACGATAACATTTTTCAGAAATTGTATACTATATTGTAATCCTTTTTAAAACAGATTTTTTTCTCTCTCTTTCAGGAGCACAGAGATAGCTTACCAACCTTTATGGGAATGCCATTGTATGGCTTGAAAAAGGAAAAAGAGGAAAAGAAAAAAGAAACTGAGCGAGAGGATGATAAAGCAGGACTGGAAGACATGGGAGACATATCAGATTTTCGTGGTTTTAGGAATGGACCATATGGTGATTCTGGCTCAAATAGATCTTGGAGGAGGTAGACCTTTCTCCTTATATCAGAAGGCTTCTTTAGCATTCAAATGGCAAGAAATATTGCTGGAATTATCAGTTGAAATAACCTAGCTGAAATACATATATCATCGCACACTATTAAGGATGCTGCATGTTTTACAATTCTTTTGGGGGGAATTCATTGTAACTGAATTTAATTATTTTCTAGATCAGCGCTTGCTATAATTATGTTTCAAATGTTTTAAGCAGCTTTTATTAGATACTTCTTGAACAAATAAAATTCATAGTTGAACACTGTACAGTACTGCATAAAGGTTATTAAAAAGGAATTACGGATATGCATAGTAGTAGTGATATACTGTATTAAAATTTTATAGTACGATACTGAATGCAGTCATCACTAAACCCATGTCACAAGTTAATTTCAGAACAGGTGTTTACCAAAAGCAGCTTCAAAAGACGTAAGAACTCGCCTCTGTTTATAATGTATACTACTGTGCTTTGTAAAAAGTTTTCATCTGTGATCATAAGCTTTGTAAAATTAAGAGTCTCACAGTATTATGAAACCCATTTACAAATAAGCCAAAATGTTTTAGTGTTTTGCTTTATTTATGCTTTTTTTTATGTGCTGTCATTTCCTAACATGTATGGGTAATCCTTGTACGTTCCTCCATACACCGGTAACTTTTTAAAAATAATTTTTAATTCACTGCACCAGTTGTTAAGGAATTGCATGGTGCTTTCTAATTGATCTAGTTATTGTAACAGTGTACTGTATGTAATATTGCTTGTAGTGCTTCATAAACTTTCATCCTTTATGGTTCTTTTAGTTCTGCTTCAATTTTTTTTTTTTCACTCTACCTGAAGTCAAGATTATTTCAGTGATGCATTGATAACATTTAGAATCATACTGTATATGTCAACTTACAAATTAACTCAGTATGTTAATACGCTTATTATGAATGATCATGAATGTGGATACCATGGATGAAGGGTAAGAGTATTGGGTTTGGTATCTTCAGGGCAAGGGACTTTATCACACATGCTTTATTCAAACGAGTTGTGAAGACCCACCATTTCGTGTGGGAAGGTAAACCACAAGGCTTTAGTCATACTGACTCTTTCATCCAGTGTAAGATTGTTATTCATCTACAGTATTGTGGGTTGTTCAAGAGCCATAATCTTGGCCCTTCAATTACCTTTAACCTTATATAACATTTTGAATATCAATTATCTTGTTTGGCCTTTTTTAAGAGCACTTCCCCATTCTTTAGTATACCATTTTGTTTTACTATTTGCCGGTAATATACACTTCATTCTAACACACACACATATATATATATATATATATATATATATATATATATATATATATATATGCTGATAACCACAAGGAAAGAAGAAAACACGAAGTTCCCAAGCGCTTTCGTGTAATTCACATCTTCAGGGGGGTGAGTACAGTCTGTACTCACCCTTGAAGATGTGAATTACACGAAAGCGCTTGGGAACTTCGTTTATTATATATATATATATATATATATATATATATATATATATATTTATATATATATATATATATATATATATATATATATATATATATATATATATATATATATATATATATATATATATATATATATATATATATATCCAATAGTCATGAAAGAAGGGAATCAGTCTGGTCAGAATATACTGTAGTGTCATGATTTTTCACAAACATTGTTTTTATTTTGATAATGAACATCTGATAATAGTAACAAGAGGCCTGTGATACACCAGTTCTGTGTCTTATGTCCATATAATGTTTAACAAAGTCTTTGTCCATTTGTAAACAACATTTCATGGATACACTTCCAGGAGATTTTTATGTACCATTACACTTAACTAGGACAGGTGGATTTATCAGTCTTCACTACAGCAAAACACTGGCTCAGTAACAGTATTACAGATTTATAAGGGTTAACATATTATCATCATCATCTTTACTGTATGTTCTGGGTAAGCACAGAGAATATTTCCTCTGGTATGTTCAATCCCTTCATACCAACACATGTATTTCTTTCTCGAAAGAAGAATCAAAGTTTTAGCGTTTAACAAAGAGATTCATAAATCTTAATACCACACAATATATATTTCTTTGCCTTCAATTAAAACTTGAAAGATTTTACGTGTTAGCTTTAAGCACTAATTGAAAAAATCTTTTTAAAGTCAGCTGAATTCACATGGGTCTTAATGGAATTCTTTCTCCTGAGTGTTATGCAATTTTTTATATCCTAATTTTAAAAAATCTATTGAATATTGATCCTAAAATTAGATGCAGAAAAACTTTATATGAAGCCTAGCATATGCACTCATTATTTCTTACACAAGTATTGCTTGGAATTGTATAAGAATTTTTTTAGAAAACAAGGTAACCACGACCAATTAAATTGGTTGTAGGAAGTGGTGGAAAACGTGGCAGAGAGATAAGTTTATAAATTAACCAATTTAGTTGTAATGCACAGTGTTAAGTGTAAACAGGTGTAAATGATACCCAAAAATAATAAAAGGTTTTCACATGTGATATTAGAACATTGTAACATAGTCAGGTGCAATATTAATAAAAATAATTGTACAGATTATTTCTCCCTTTGTTACTTTGTACTTTCGAGTCTTATTAGTAGTCACACAGTGGAGTGTTATTTATTTATTTACAATGTATTTAGTTTTTGTAAGATTTATGTCAATATTACTACATTAGCATATGCAATTAAAGAATTAGAATGTATTTTTCACAAGCTTTGAATGATTATAAAGATATGCAAATTCTTAATCCTCAAATAGTTATTGATTATCCTAATCTTTACTTTATATATCCCAGGTACTTAAAAAAGTTTTGGAATAAAACTAGTATGGCAACAAATGGCTATCCAGTGGTCTGTGAGATGGATAGTAGTTGTTATTGGTTATATTATTGAATTTTTGGAAGGGACTTCAGCAACTTGGAGAGAGAGAAGGGTGTTCCAACAATGTTGTAATGGTAAATGCACAGTCCCAGCATGAGGCAAATCCTAGGTGATTTAAATCTTGTCTCGCATTATTACATGTATACAGTATGCAGAACTATGCTCTAAATTTAAAATAATATTTTACAAATACAGTGGTCCCTCGGTTAACGAACACAATTCGTTCCAGAAGATGGTTTGTTAACCGAAACCATTGTTTCAATGGGATTTTGGGTAATTGGTTCCAGCTCACCAAAAATTACATACAAATTAAAAAAAAATGCAGTAAAGTACACTTACTTTGAGGTGTGTATGTAGAAGGCTCCTGGCTGATGACGATGGGAATTAGAAGTGGGGGTGGAGGAGAAGAGAAGGAGGAGAGGGTGGAAGAGAAATCACTCCATGCTTGATGCACTCATTTTATCCATTTACGCGGTGCCTTGCCAGAATGAAAATGCTTTAATTACGCGGTAAATTTGGTCATTTATGCGGCGAGCGGCTGGAGAGGTCCAGACCGCCGCGCCATTTTTTTACCCAAGCGGTCCATTCTTGACCATTTGCGGGAAGCGGCGCTGTGAGTGGTGTGCATTAGGTCGCTCTTACGTTATCGCTGACGTCATATGACGTATCGGACTGTGATTGGGCCACGCATCCTTACCTCCCTCCGCCGCTAGCTGTGATTGGTAACATGACGTGCCCTGCCACCAGAGGGTAGAAGTCGCTGACCTAGCAGGGCCTGCCTCATTGTTCTCAGTCCGCGTATACAGTTCTCTCTTGTGCCCGCTATTCCCCGTACAACTCACAATGGCTTCCGCGGGACCCCTACCACCAGAAAAAACATTGAATTACCTGGACCAAGCCATGATAATGTGAAGGAAGTCATCGAGTTGGGGGAGAAAATTAAGCTCATCCTTGACAACGACCCAGACAAGCATCGGTATGAAGCGTCTAGTAACCATCTGACGAAAGTTTTTTTTTTCGGGTATTAGCCCACCTGGGCACAGGTCATTGACCCACATCGGGGCCTGGGGGGCAAAAATGTTGTAATAATAATAATAATAATAATAATAATAATAATAATAATAATAATAATAATAATAATAATAATAAATAATAGTCATAATAATTCATAATTAATAAAATTTATGATAAAACAAAAATAAAATAATGATAATAATACAGTAACTGTAATAATAACAATATTAATAATAAAGAATTATAGATACAAAAATGAAAAAAAAGATCAAAAGTGAGAAACAATATATGTTTGTTGTGTTGTCAATGGTAAGAGAAACAATTGAGACCCTGCAATTGCATGTAAATGAAGCAGAAAGTCAGATCAGCAACCTGGGACCTGGTCACAATTTTTGTGATGCCATATGGCAGCAGGGTCTACCATTAGACAACACATTATGCTTCCAATATCTTCCCAGGTGGTAGTACCTCCCTGTTTGGTAGCTACCTACTACCTACTACCACATCTATCTCGACAACATCAATGCTAGTCGTCAACGTAGTATTGAGGACTTCCTCGCCCAAGTCAGTGATAGTGATATTGACAGTGAGGATATGGACTTTGAGGGGTTTGTCTGGGAGGCCCTGCAAACCTCTGCGAGTAGTGAAAGTGAATCACCGGAGGGCAACTAATCTGCCCTCTGCCTCGTGTGCCGACCCAGCTTTTCTACTAACGTAAGTGTTAAAAAACCTAATATTATTGATATTTCTCTTAATTATTAATTGTGTGTGCATACCATCATAAAATTAAGATGTTATTTTTACTACAACGTACGTATTGTGTCGGAAAATGTGGAGTTTGGGGGTCGGCCCAGTCTCTATTTCAACTAATCCCATATGTTCTGTTATTTCATTTACGCGTTTCTCGTTTTACGCGGGCCTCCACGGGTTCAATTTACCGCGTAAATGCAGACTATACTGTATTGTCAATATAAATAAATTTCAGAATGACCAATAATTGTACTGTAAAAACGTAAAAATACTGTGTTCAAGAGACCCACAAGCACGACGTTTCCTCCACTGAACAGAGATACAAACTGAGGCCTTGGTGGGTGAGTTTAGTGGCTGATGGGAGCACCAAAAACTAGTTCCCTGTACAGTGGTCCCTCGGTTAACAAGCACCTCGGTTAACGAGGTTTCGGTTAAAGAGTTACCTTCCATAAGACTCTTAACTTCGGTTAACGAGCAATCCCTCAATTAACAAGTTTCTTACGGGCCGACCTCAACATGTTTTCGCTTGCATTTGGCGGACCACCAGCTGTAGTATTAGTCCGCCAATACAGTAATCGGTTCTAGGGCTTAAATTCCTTACTATTTTAGTAAATATCAAAAAGTTTATACTATTCAATAATTTTAAAAGTTTAATATTAAATTTTTTAGTCATTTTAACAATTATTGAACATAATTGAAGTAAAGGAAACTAGTTTTATGCACGCCAAATAGCCTGTCAACACACCAAACAGGCGTCAGTCTCTGTGTCGTTTCAGTGGAGGTAACATCTTGCTTGAGACTCTCTTCAACTAATTGCTTTTTTTCTGTGTTTCCAAGCCAATTAATTATCGTTATTGGTCATTTTGAAATTTATTTTACATATTGACAATATATAGTGCAGTGCAGTGTTATTTTAAAGAAAATATTCTTTATTTACAGCAAGTTTAAACTTAAAATATCACATGTTGAGATTGTTTGAATCCAACATGGGGCCTAAGAGATCAAGAAAAGCGATTTCAATCCAAATTAAGCAGGAAATTATAAAAAAACATGAAGAAGGCATTAGAACAAATGCGCTATGCAAAGAATATGGCATGTCGACATCAACTGTGTCAACAATTCTTGCACAGAAAGAAAAATTTAAAGAAGTGAAAGTGAGAGACAAATCTACCAGTGTTTAAAGGTAGATCCCTAATTGCAGAAACAGAGAGGTTACTTCTCATCTGGATTAGGGAAAAACAGATGAAAGGTGATTCAGTTTCTACTGAATTTATTTGTGAAAGAGCCAGGGAGACTTACGAACATTTGAAGATTTTAGGGCCAGCAAAGGCTGGTTCGAAAAATTTAAGAAAAGAAGTGACATTTTCAGTGTTATTAGGCATCATGAGGCTGCTAGTGCTGATAAGGAAGGGGCAGCAAAGTTTTTAGTGGAGTTTAAAGAAGTGATGGAAGAAGAAAATTATCTTCCACAGCAAGTGTTCAATGTGGACAAAACTGGACTGTTTTGGAAAAAGATGCCCAAAAGAACATTCATCACCAGAGATGAAGCCTCTTTACCTGGGCATAAACCCATGAAAGACCGTCTCACTCTATTGCTTGGTGCCAATGCTTCAGGGGATTTCCGACTGAAGCCTATGCTTGTCTACCACTCTGAGAACCCCAGGGTGTCCAAACAACAAAAAGTGGTAAGAGGAAAGCTTGGAGTTTATTGGAAGTCCAACCGTAAGGCATGGGTGACAAGAGAGCTCTTTAATGAATGGGCTGTTGAGGTGTTTTGCCCTTCTGTGAAGAGCAACCTAACCACCAATAAACTCCCTTTAAAGGCTCTTCTCCTCATGGATAATGCCCCTGGGCATGACCCTCAACTTGCCAGAACTTTGGAGTTTCAATTTGACTTTGTGAAAGTGTTGTTTTTGCCTCCCAACACTACATCAATCATACAGCCAATGGACCAGAATGTGATCAGCAACTTCAAGAAGTTGTACATGAAGAAAATGTTTAGGAGGTGTCATCAGGCAACTTCCACTGATCCTGAACTAACACTGAAACAGTTCTGGAAGACACAATTCAACATCCTGGAGGCTGTAAAATTGATTGTGTCATCATGGCAAGAAGTCTCCACTAGATCCCTCAATTCTTCATGGAAAGCACTGTGGCCATCAGTAGTCCATGATTTTAAGGGATTTCAGGATGACAGAGTTGCACCAGGAGATTGTGTCCATTGGTCAGTCATTGGGCCTTGAAGTGGAGGAGGATGATGTCGAAGAGCTTGTGATGTCTCATGAGGAGGAACTTACTCCTGAAGACTTGCAGCAACTGGATGAGATGTAGAGGCTGACAATGGTGAGGATGTAAAGGAAAGTGATGACCATATGTCAACTTCAGAGTTGAAAGATGTTATTCACCACTGGGAGAAGTTCAGGAAACTGGCTTCAAGGCACCCAGATGTGGAAAAATCTGAACTAACTTTGTGTCATGTTGAGGACACAATGGTCTCCTTCTTTAAACATGAGTTAATGATGAGGAGGAGAGATGCCCCACAGGCAAAAATTGATACTTTCTTCAGTAAAAGGCAGAGGGAACAAGATGCTAGCCCTCAGCCTTCCACTTCAAGAAGGAGAGAGGATGTTCATGGTGGAGAATCTGTCAGTCCAGAGGTTCCTGACATTTTCATGGAAGGTGACTCACCTTCCAATATGCAGTAAAATGCTTCTCCTCCACCTCCACTTCCTTCTCTTCTCCTCCTGCACCTCCCACTTCAAATTCACATTAGCATCATCATCCAGGAGCCTTCTACATACACACCTCAAATTAAGTGTACTTTTCTACCTTTTTTGTTGAATTTAGGCAATTTTCGGTGAGCCGGAACCAATTACCCAAAAACCCATTGAAACAATGGTTTCGGTTAACGAGTTTTTCAGTTAACGTACAAACCTTCTAGAACGGATTGTGCTCATTAACCAAGGGACCACTGTACTGCAATTATGTTAAATAAGTGTTAAAATTACTAGAAAATTTAATATAAAACTTGGAAAATTATTGAATAGTACAACCTTCTTGATATTTACTCCAATTTTAACGAATGTAAGCCCTAGAACCGATTTCTGTATTGGCGGACTAATCTTCCAGCTGGTGAGCAAGCCAAAGCATGTCAAAACATTTTCATAAGAATTTCGTTAACCGAATTTTTGTTCGTTAACAGAAATGAAGATTCTTACGGAAGGTAATTCGTTAACCGAAATTTAATTAACCGGGGCGTTCGTTAACCGAGGGACCACTGTAGATGTCCTTCTAAATTTCAATAAATGACAAACACACCTTTAAAAGTCCAAGTCATGCCAGTTTAGCTATAACATACATAAATCAGTTTGTAACTTCAGATCTCGTAGACATTCAAAATCTAGAAAGGGATGGAAAATGTGAACCCGGGCCATTTTTCTGTGTTGTCGCACACCACCAATGCAAGGAGACATACTGGTATTTTCAAGCTTGCCAAGATATTGTGCACTACAGTACAAATGTAAGGAAATACTTCTTCACACAGAGGATGGTAGGTCTATGGAACAATCTATCAGCCCAAACTGTGGACTCAAGAACAATACTGGGCTTCAAAATAGCCCTTGACAAGACTATCAAGAACAATGAAGGGATCCTACACAGGCCACTGACCTCCTTCCCTTGGCATGCCACCTCTAGTTTGGGTGGCCATGAGGTAAATAAGGAAAATGATCTGTGGCAGGAATGAGGACTGTATTATCAGTGTTATCAAAGGGTGATACTGTACTCGTTTTTGTTATCACCAGTACAATGAAGACATAGTGAATAAGAAAAATAAGAAATGAGAGTGAGAGAATGAAATGGTCAGATAAATGATTACAGTTTTTACCCAGACAAATGTCCGGTGATGACTATTTGCAGAACTGCAGAAACAACCTTCAAAATAAACAAACTGAGCTAAAGAGAATAGAAAAGGACAAGAAACCTGGGGGTAGTACCTAGTAGCTGACACCAAATTGTCACGTGACAACTATTGCATACAATACAGGTATTAACAAATCAACAAGGCAAATGAGATGCTGGGTCTGATCCAGTAATCATACACTTACCTGACTTGTTGAAAATAATAATGCAGATTCAGTTCTACCTTGAAAATCATAAATGGTAAAGTAAATTACTTGATACACAAATACATACCCAACACCAAGCCCATTAATTTCAGGAGAACAAGGAGATTGTTATATATGAACCATGTGGCAACTGATGAGTTAAGAAGACATCTCAGAGTTTCAAGAGATGGCTGCTAAAAATGACAAGCAAACCAAAAAAGTGTATGCTAGGGCCTGAACCCAAGTTAATTCAGAATGTAGAAGGATAGAAAAGGAGTTTTAGAAGTGAATTACAATCAAGACCCAATCAATTCCTAAGACTTTCTATCAAATCATAAAATCAAATAAGGACATGTGGGTGTATCAGATCTGAAACTTGAAGATGGAAGCTATGCAGACTCAGAACAGGACAAGGCAGAAGCATAAAATTTATTCTTTTCCACATAGCTTACAAGAGAGGTTGCAAACAACCTACCAGTTTTAAAGGAAAAAAGATTGACACAGCACAAGCACAAATTGAATTCTCAGTAGGGTGTACAATATCATATCTAAATTGTCTTGAGTTCAAATTTCATAAGAGCATTGTCCCTGATAATGTGCCTCCCAGAGTGTTAAGAGTTGTGGTATGAGATTACAGAACCCCTTATTATCCTGTTCTACAGGTACAGTACTTGGATGAACAAAAAAATCCTTTGTGACTGAAAAATGGCTATGTGAGTCCTATACATGTTCAAAATGCATAATTGTCACTCCACAAAATCTACAAGCCTGTTAGCTTGAATAGCATAGCAAAAAAAAACATCTACAATGGACCAACCTAGGAAATAAATGCCAGCCTGGTTTTACGTCTAAACGCTCATGCTCGACAAGTTTATAAGCAGCTCAAAGGACATTACAGCACTCAGTCAAGTGTTCACACCTGGTGCTAGTGGATGCCTGCCCAACTACAGGTCATAGCCTCAAGTTAAAGAATCCACAGGTACAGAAATTTGTGGAATAAGAGTTGTGAACTCTTGGAATAACCTGCCAGAGAATGTTGTGACAGCACCACATGTGAGCTCAGTTATGACCAGATTTGTCCAACTCTGACATATGTTCACATACATTCAAGAGCCCATGCATGCCTAGTACAGTACTGTATTGTACTTGCCAACAGTGCATAACAGAAATGTCTGACTGACCAAAAGGCTTGTATACCGACCCGTGACAAAGAGAATAAGTAAGAATTGTACAGTCATTTTCCAATATAATGTGGGGTGGCCAAAATCATGAGCAAAGAAACACAGTTTCGCACTTCATTTAGTGTCTTCATTCTTTCGTATTCTACTAACAAATGTATTCACCCATGGTACTCCCTTTCCAGAATGAGGTCCTTTCTCCTAAATAATATGATGACATTCTTTGCTCAATTACCCATGCTACTGCTTTTTGTATGTCCAGCCACGTCAGTCACAGTGAGTTCGTCACCCCTTCCTTTCATCTCTTTATCCTCTTCCCTTCTTCCTCCTACCATTTACCTCTGAATTAAACTCTCTTTTTACTAATCTTTCAACTTCCATTCTCTCAATTAGAACCCACGCAGACTCTGCTTTACTTACTCAACACTTCTTTCTTTTGCACAGGTTTCTGTATTTCTTTTACACTGCATACTATTCACCCCACATAATGCTCTTAAGCATATTGTTTCTGTAACTTCTAATATGCATCTTCCAATTTCATCTAGATAATCATATCAACTCAACAATTCCCCAGTCCCTTTTCATTATAACCTCCTCTGATACAGTTCTGTCTCCATACATTTTTCAATAGACCTATTACATGGTACACACACTCTTGCAGCCTCTCTCGTAAGGTTCTTAACTCGAATGTCATTTCTTGCAACCTTTCCCCACTAAATTCTTGGCCAACCCCTGGCTCTCATCCCCTTCACATTTAGATTACAGTAATACCCCGCTTTACTCTTAAGGATAATATTTGTTCATGAGGTACTGTACTGCAATGAAGCAACATGTATCATCTACTGTGACTTGCTCCCAACTGGCAAGTGAGCTGTCTGCCAATGTAAGGGCTGCCCAGTGCCCTGTTACCAGACATACAATGACTAGCATTCACTTTGCCTCTGCAAATTGGCAAGATATATTTTTTCATGCCTTTTTCACAGGTTCAGGACATAGCAGCTATGGCTATAACAAAACTATCTCCCTCCCTTTCTCAGCTGATGTCTTTTTTCTTCACAACCAGCACTAGATTTCTGACTGTAACAGATAATTTATCTGATCAGGGGTGACATTCGCTTGGTCCTTGCACCCTCAAGCTACGCCACTGGTTGTATGGCAAAAAACCTTAAGGGGTTAACTCTTAATGGACATTTCCTGTAACAGTTTCAATCAAAATAACTTCAAGATGGATTGGGCAGGTGGAGAGAATAGATAAGACCAATTGGATCAAGAGATAAATACAGTAATGCCCCGAGGTCAATTGAACCCAGAGGTCCGCGTAAAACGAGAAACGCGTAAATGGAATAACAGAACATATGGGATTAATTGAAATAGAGACTGGGCCGACTCCCAAACTCCATTTTTTCCGACAATACCGACACAATACCTATGTTGTAGTAAAAATAACATCTTAATTTTATGATGGTATGCACACACAATTAATATTTAAGGGAAATACAGTCGCCAGGTTAATGTCTCTTCCCACTCTCGCTGGCTCCTCCCTCTCTGAGAAATGTTTGGGTGAAAACACTAGATTTTAAGGTATAGTAGTAAATAATACCTCAGACTAAAGTTAGGATAAAATAATTGACATTGCTGGATTCCTTGCAAGACCAAGAATATTTTGAATATACACATCATATATTTTGCACAAAAGATAACATATTTGCTCTGTGTAAACAAAATTCTTACATTAGATCTAAAATTTGTATGTCTAATGCAAAATCCATGATGTTTATATTCAAAATGACCATCATATTGTAAGAATTCCAGCAATGTAAATTATATTCTGGCCAGGTAATTTGTATGAATTTTATGAGCAAAAACAAATATCTTCAGTAAATAAAAAAAATATACTTCACCCAGACACTCCGGCTGCCCCCCCCCTCTTCCCACGCTTGCTGGGTCCCTCCCTCCCTACCCCCACCCCCACCTTCCCTCCCTACCAGAGAAATGTTTGGGTTAAAACAGTATATTTACATTTTTAGTAATAAATAATACCTCAGACTAAAGTTAAGATAATATAATTGACATTTCTGGATTCCTTGCAGGTCAGGGAATATTTTGAATGTAAACTTCATATATTTTGCATAAAGGATAAAATATTTGCTTTGTGTAAGCCATATTATTACATTAGATCTAAAATTTGTATGTCTAATGCAAAATCCATGATGTTTATATTCAAAATGATCATCATATTGTAAGAATTCCAGCAATGTAAATTATATTCTGTCTGGGTAATTTGTATGAATTTTATGAGCTAAATAAAAAAATTATACTTCACCCGCGTATATGAGTACTGTAGATGCACCGTCTAAAATGAAATTCCGGTTCTGGCTAGGTACCGCGTAAATGTAGAATCCCGTAAAGCGAAACCGCGCGTAAAATCAGGGTATTACTGTATTATTTTAGCCTTTTCGACTTAAGACCTGGTCGTCGGGATGGAACCCTGTCGTAAGTCGAGGAGAGATTGTAATTGCTTTGTATTCAAGACTAGGGGTGACTTCAGACCTCCGTAATATCACCAAAACCAAAAGGAGCAAAGGTGGAATGCCTTGTGTGTGGTAGTGTTTGACAGCAACTTCAACTTTCGTCTGAAACACAACCAGAAGCTTCACTCGTATTTAATTAAATCAAGGAAGCATATTCCTTATAAGACAGAAGGAGCTCCCAAGAATCCCTGAGAAGTACAGTAGTTCAAAGGCAAAAACACCCAAATACTTGTAGTCCAGGAACATGTGGTTTGGAGACAGTCACAACTGATGCAGAAATATTAAAACAAAATCCAATATCCATCCTTCCAGAACTCCAGTTTCTGTTTACAATGATAAGGATGGTATGGATGCATTCACAGAAAAAACATCAAATTCATCAGCGTCAACTCGGGTATACCTCTACCAACTGGAAAAGGTAAGGAAATGCTTATCCAAATAAAACAACCTGAAGCCAGTCCTGTGGCAAATTAGAACTAAATCAAAATAATACGTGCACAAATTTCGATTTTTTGTATTCTCAGTGACATTCCAGTCACAACAACACACTTCTCACACCAGTTTTACCTGTAAACATCTTTCTTTTCTTGTGGAGGGAAAGTCCTGTTCCCATCAATAGAGGTGTATAATATGGACACGAAGTAGTACCTTAAGCTGTGTATTCTTATATTACCCTATTAATTATGTACAGTATAGTAAAGTATTACAGAACATGTATTAATTCTGTGTAATATTTCCATTTATTATGCACCATGTTATGTATGTGAATTATCATATTTGCATTGTATGTATTCAGCTTGTGAATGCTGGCATCTGTACACGCCAGCACGCAGTGATACAAAGAGTGGAGACCACCAGTCCTTCAAGTGTGGAAGTGCTCTGTCTCATTAGCCCATCTGTATACATCTCCCGTACGAGAATAAGAACCTATTTTAAGATAACAAGTGTTTGTGTATACCCTCAGTAGTGTAGAACATTTTGGGGGTACCAAAGACAAACATAGAAGAGGCAGCTACTCCCGAAACTTCCTTCAGCAACTTCTAACTCTTGCAACTGAGCTAGCCTTAGCACTATCTTCAACACCGATTATATCACCCAGGTAACAGAACTCAACACAATTCGGGAATATATCCTCAGTGCTGAATTTCTCCAGCCTAGCTGAGGCCACATGATTACCTGTACATAAAGGACCTTAACCTTTTGAAGAATTAAAGTCAGCAACATCCTGCAGTTTCCCATCTACTCCACCGCACCTCTTGTGTACCCACCTTTCACTCTCGCTGCACAAGAAACACTGTACAGTGATATCTCTGTTAGCCAGAACAATTGGTACAGAGCACTTCCGGGAATGAGAGATTTCCAGGTAACGAGACGACTCTCAAAATCAGAAAAAATCCCTCATCCCCGGAATTTTCCGGGTACCAGAAAAATGTTCACGTCAGTTCCAGAAATTGCCCTTTACATCATCTCTCGAACCCGGAAAAATATCCCTCATCCCCGGAATTTTACAGAATTTTCTGGGTAACGGAAAATTTTTCTCAGAATTTCCAGAAAATGTGCCTGATTTTCATCTCTCAAACCCGGAAAAAAAGTACCCCTTCCCCGGAATTTCCCGGGTATCAAGAAAATTTTCTCAGAATTTTCCGGAAAATGTGCCCCTCAGAAAATCATTCCCAAGTCTTGCCTTGAAAGAGCTCACACTCGGTGCCATCACAACACTTTCTGATAGATTGTTCTAAGAGTTCACAACTCTCAATCCGAAAAAGTTTGCCCTAACAGCTTTCTGGACTTGCGGCTTCTTCAATCTTGAGCTGTGACCCCTTGTGGGGTGAGCATCCGCCAGCTCCAAGTAAGGACACTCGACTGAGTAGTGCCCCTTGAGATGCTTATACACCTCAATTAGGTCAACCCTTGCCCATCTGTAGTATAAGCTAAGCACTGGAACAGCTTCACTTTATGAAATGGTGCAAAGAGATTACCACTCATCATTCTTTATCTCCTTTCTCCCTCCCTTTCTTCCCTCTTCATCTTCTTTCTCTGTTTTCTTTCCTTCTGTCCCCCTCCTCCGCTTACAAACATACACAAAGAAAGGGAAAATGACACACATTACAAAGCTATATTTTAATGACCTCCGTATACAAACAAGCTATGTACAAGAAACTGTTCATTAAATATACCCACATTGGGTGGAATGACAAAGTACTGTAATAAAATAAACATTGATATCATATGTAACAGCTTTGTTCAGCCAAATATGATAAAAATCTTTGCAGATCTAAGTAATTTCGAACTTCTTTAAAGGATAGCTAAAAATATTTATTCATGAGGCATAAATAAAATGATCCAAATTTTAAGTGAATTAATTTTCATGTACTGTACAACATAAAAATGACTTTTCATCAACTTGTGTAACCCTGTGTTCAGGTGGCTAACTAACTTGAAAAACTGTAAAGAAGACCCTATTACGGGAGACCAAAATGTGATAGATAATTTACTTGAAAAAGTTATTGTATTATAGGATATACAGTACATACCACTGAACATAAAACTTCAAAAAAATATATATTATTAGATCACTTTAATAATTATTTGAAATAAAAATCATAACTGACAATCGCAAAACCTATTAGTGTGACTGTAAAACCAAGATGTTTTCTGAGGACAAATTATTCACATCAATAAACCTTAGAAGATTCTCTCTTATCTCAATGATAACATTACACAAAATAAATCTATGCTACACTTCTTGATTACTAGATGAGCCCAATTTATATTTAAAAAAAAACTGAACTCTTAATAGCTTCTCGACCTGGCCACTCTGTCACTTGGGATCAAATGACAACTTGGCCATACTTTGCAACTTTTAATGTGAAGAAATATACATGAAGTTCCACACATCCATATTTAAATATATTGTATAATGTTTGTACTTGGGGGGTTAGAAGATAATAAAATACAGCCCACAATAAACCTGCTGAAAATCTAACTATACTAAAGAAAAGTATTCACTCTTGAATGAAAATTTTTGTTGAGCATTTCATGTGTTGCAAGATGTAAATAGCAACTTAGCCACAATTATTATTATTTTTTGGATTACCATATCCTGGATTTTCTTAATGCAAAATATTAATTGTGAGGTGTTCATAATTCTTTGACATTCAATAATTTATCATAAAATTCTTTGACATTCAATAATTTATCATATATGTTCAACTTTGGGTTGCTTACAGCCCACTACCCAAGTTCTTGCAAATATATTCACCCCTCATAGCTTTGGACTAGTTGGAGGGAATGCCAGTGTGAAAATGTATACAGGGTATACAGGTACTGTACTGTACTGTACAGTAGCACCCCCAAACAGAGAGGTATCCCTCACCCCCTAAGAAATTAATCACAATAAGCCAATTACCTTTTCTACAGCATATGAAGACAAAATAATGATACAGTACATTCTTATTTACATAAGTGTTTACTTCAACATCCAGCAGCACTCCTGTTTTACATCATGCATGAAAACAAATCAACCATCTGTTGCTCCTGCCACCTAACACTGCAATTTCCAACTCCATTGTACTGCTGATTGAAGGGCATGGCTTCTTCTTCAAGGAAGCCTTGCCTTTCAAAAAATTTCCTCAGCTTTACTTTACCCTTATTAATTTTGTAACTAGAGCTTAGCTTCTGTCCATATTTTTATTTGAAACAGTTTCACACTCACTCCATTCAGCTGCTTTTATCCTTTTCAGCATTGCTGAGATGCTACTTGTTAGAACCATTCACAGAAGCACCACTGGAAACATTAGCCAAAACACTTAGGTGTTAAAATATTAGAAATACAGGTAGAGTAAACAGCATAAAAAATGGCTGCGGAAAAACGATACAAGAGTGAAGTAACAAGGATAAAACAAATGGATATCTTGGAGTCTTGAGTGGAAGGGGAATGCTTTAGTAGAACACAAATGTTACAGCAGTTATAAAGAATGAAGGAAACCTAATGAAGTGATAACCTACGTATACAGTATTTACTCATGTATTTACCACATTTCTGCTGATTTTGGCACCTGTATTACACCAGTCTCTCCACTATTATTTCCTCTCTTCTTTGAGTTTTCTGTAATCCTTAATCCATCCTACACAAGAGTGAAGATAATAGGTAGACAGACAAAGTAACAGATAGTGAACTTAATTTAATGCATAAGACATAATTATGGCACATATTCTGACCATAATATCTAAGAAGGTAATGATTTTATTCCTAGAATGATAATGGGATGGATTTTCAGGAGAGCAGAATGACAGAGGTAAAAAATGTAGTGCAGGTAGTACAGGTAATGAGGATTAACGATTACAAAAATAATCATGGTAAGAATACAAAATAATTAGGGATATATTTTAGTTAATGACACTACCATGATCCTCTTGTTAAAAAATAAATATTGTACAGTACAGTAGAATGTCGATATAATGCAAGATACGTTCCACGAGAGGTCTCTTTAAACTGAATTCGCACTAAATTGAAGTGTTTTTTCAATGGAATAATTTAGTCTGGTACTTGAGAGAAACACAAAATACTAAAAAGACCGACAGTCTACCAAGATCCACCTCAGCCCATCTCCTAGAATACTGTAAACAAAACATTGTCTTTTTGTAGTATTATATTAAAAGAAACACTCATAAATCAACACAGCTAAAATTAAGGGATGTGAAATGGTCTGTTTACTGGCTGGGAAGATGGAGGGTTGGGGAGGGAGGTGAGTTGATATGTTTGACAGTTGATACCAAGGTCTAGTGCTTATTTATTTATCTGTCCTTAAGAGTGACTAAGTTTTTCTCTTATAAAATGTCACCAAACAGACCTGGGAGAATAAAATTAACATTGCTGGAATTCTTATAAGAAAGTGATTAGTTTGAATATAAACATGCTATAGTTCGCATTAGACACAAATTTAAGTTTAACTAATTTTATTATAGGGCTAAAATTTTTATCTCTTGTGCAAAATATATGACGTTTATATTCAAATTATTCGCTGTCTTGCAAGGATTCTAGCAATGCAAATTATATTCTCCCAACTTTAGACTGTGATATTATATGAGATAAAAACTGTAAGCCTATAACCACCCAACCCTGGCTGGGAAGATAAGAGGTGACAGTGACATGTTTGACAGTTGGGGCCGAAGGTCTAGTGAAGTATTTTTTTATGTCCTTTAGATTTATTTATTCATACGCACGCACACACGCATACGCACACACACACACACACACGCGCGCACACGCGCGCGCACACACACACACTGTCACAGAAGTGACCGGGGAGAATATAAATGATTGCTGGAATTCTCATAAGATAGTGATTAATTTGAATACAGTATAATCATGCTATAGTTTGCACTAGACAAAAATTTTAGTAATCATTTAGTACATTATTTTGAGTACATGTACAGTACAGCTTTGCCCTTAGGACAGTGTAGCGTGCCCAGAGAAACATTAGGCGCGAATTTTAACATATGATGCGCCAGCTTGACTCGCGCAAAATAGAAATGATTCGCTTTAAATTAAAACATTGTCCTTAATTGTGGGTGTCGCTTTAAATTAATAATCTTAAATTGAATCGCTTTAAATCGACGTTCTACTGTAATAGGCAATACACTAGTACATGTATCAGCAGTGCACCCTGTATTGTTAACTATGAGGTCTGACAATTAAGTTTGCAAGTATGATTGTCAGACTATGTATATTCCAGATACATTGGGTGTACAAGTTACCCTGACAATAAAACACTACTACTGTACTGTATACAGTAACCTGGAAATTTTTTTTTATGTTGTACAGGATTTAAGCATACATAAATTAAGTGTAGTATACTGTATATGAATTCCTAACTGAAGCAATACCAAAGGTTTATTCTTAATCTATTATATCTGAATAGTCAAGGAACATCTCTTTGTGTAACTTTTCTTTTACATATATTTTCACTGGTTTTTTTTTGTCAACTTCACCACTTCTTAAGCAAGGCTCACTAGTAGAAACAGATTAGAATATTCAGAGCACAGTTCAACAGGAATTTAAGTTATACTATAGAGTATTGATAGATTAAGAACTACTGTCATGATGAGAACCATTTTGAAATAATGCTGTAGATTAACATACTGTACATTTAAAATTTCTGCTGCATCAAATATTAATAAGCAATATTGTTAATGAATTGAGTTGCATTATAAGTGATAAGGTTTTCACAGAAATGTCATACTGAAAAGATAACCTAAAATTGGACTCAGGACTTTAAAAATCCTTGTATCACATAGTAAATGTATTTGTGTCATTAAACCAATTGATGAATGACTAAAGATTGTACAATACAGTAGAACGTTGATTTAACGTGAATTGATTTAAAATTATTGATTTCAAGCAACACCCACAATTAAGGACAATGTATCAATTTAAAGTGAATCTTTCCTATTTTACGCGAATCAAATCTGGCGCGTCATATGGAAATACACACCATTTTAAGTTTCGCGCCTAATGTTTCCCACCATACGCCTCTCTGGGCCCGCTACACGACTGCCCACCACCCTCCCGCATCCTCAGTTCTCGCGCTGACGCTCTAGTGAACAGACATACTGTGTGAAACTACTGTATTTCCTACTACCACGTGCATAAACCATCGCTACTATGTCTAAGAGGCCAGCCCCTACATCATTAACTACCCCAAAGATCAGAAAATCAAGGCAAGTTATGAAAAACTAAGTTCAGAGGAAAGTGAAAGTGCATGGTTAGTGGTAGGGATGGAGTGAGGCAGATGAGAGGCAGGCAGTGTGCAGCCACCCTCTCATATCAGCTGATCGCTAGTAAACAGACCATTTCACATCCAGTAATTTTAGCTGTGTTGATTTATCAGTGTTTGTTTTAGCATAATACTACAAAAAACAATGTTTGTTTATTCTAGGAGATGGGCTGAGGTGCATCTGGGTAGACTCTCAGTCGGGGCAGGGGGAGGGCCAGTGACGCGAGGCAACAGACAGTAGTGCAGTACCACACAGTAACAGTACCGTCCAGCTCTCAACTTGACTACAGGGAGCGCTTGCTGCATATTTATTACCCAATATATTTTTTTCATAGTCATTAGTTAATAAAAGTCTTTTTAGTATTTTGTGTTTCTCTCGAGTACCAAACCAAATTATTCCATTGAAACAACACTTCGATTTAGTGCGAATTCAATTTAAATCGACCTTTCTTGGAACGTATCTCGCGTTAAATGAACGTTCTATTGTATCATCCTGTGATTGAGCAATATTTTTACTTATGCCATCTCAGATTATTACAACAATGAATCATTTCTACATCTATTTACATATTTCTAGCATTAAGTTATAAAAATTATTAATGTCACGTCCTTCCAATTACTATACTGCATAAAATATTCAAAATTTCAGCCCCATTTACTTTTCTCAAATAAAAGTGGAAGTTGCATCTGTACTGTATTTTACTGATCACACCTATTCTAACACTTTGATAAATTGTTATTTGAATGCATTTTTTTCCAAAATATATAAAAACAAGGAAAACAAAAGAATAAAAAGAAAGGTAGCTTTCTTTTTTAAAGTACAGTACTGTACTGTACAGCACAGAAGTTCTATAACTACACAAGTTGCTTTCCTCAGTGTACTGTAGTACAGTACAGTATTTTCTCGATTTAACTAACTAATTTGAGCCACCCCTTTCCGTTAAATTAAAATTTCCGCTAAATCAAAATTTCCGCTAAATCGAATTTCCGTTATTTTTGCTCGATTTAGCAAACAAGTTCGCTAAATTGAGCATGATTCTGTTAAATTCCACGCCAAATATGCCGTTTGAAGCGTGGGGTTTGTTTACATCCGCTCAGTCTGTATCCTGCCGCCACTGCATGTGTTGTTCACTGGTACCTCTCGGTCTACATTTCAGTCAACAAACTACTGTGCTTAGACATTATGCCAAAAGTCTCTCAGAAGTTTCAGAAAGGAAGTGATGTGGGAAAGTAAGTCAAAAGAGTGCAGCTATCAATTAGAAAAAAAATTGGAAATTATAGACAAAATTTAAAACAAACACCAAACTCCCCTAGTTTAAGGTAAGCCATGAATAATGTTTCTATGTACATATCATGTCTCTGAGGTGTCTCCGTAGGTGAGAGTTTATTAAGGGAATTAATATTGATTTAGCGAGCTAGTTCACTAAATCGAGTGAAAAATAATGGAATAAATTCCTTCCATTAAATCGAGTTAATTATATCATATTCCATTAAATTGAGAGAATATTGTACTGTAATATACAGTGGTCCCTTGATTAACGAACACAATTCGTTCCACAGAGTCGTTAACCGAAAATTTTGTTAACTGAATCTATTATTTCAATGGGATATTAGTTAATTGGTTCCAACTCACAGAAAAAGTACATACAAAGTACTGTATACTGGTAATAAAATTAAAAAAACATTAAATATAAACTAAATACAGTACTGTACTGTATACAGTACTGTAGAATAATAAATAAAAAACAATAGAATACTATATTTTAACTTACTTACAGGTGTGTATGTCGTTTTCCCAGCAGCTTTGTTTAGTACATATAAAACAGCTGATTGTAGAGGCAGTCGATGATGACATGCCATATTCTTTACTAAGTGCATTGGTTCTAATGCCTTCTTCATGTTCATAATAATTTCTGCACTGTCTATTATCAATATGCTAACTAAATTTCAAAATGACCAATAATTTTAATGGAAAAATGCAAAAATATTCAAGAGCCCAACAAACTGGATGTTCACTCCACTGTAAACAAAGTTAAACCGAGAAGCATTGGTAGGTGATTCGATCAGCTGATTGGCAAACAAAAACTGTTCCCTGTACTGTACATATTATCTATTGATAACTAAATTAGAATGACCAATTACGTATTTTCGAGTCCTGACATTAGTAATCACACTGTGTACCGACAAAATTTTTGTTTGTAATTCCTTTTAAAATGGCTGGCAAGCGTAAAAGTAAGAGTTCTCGTGGTGCTGAGAAGAAAAAGAGACACCCATTTCAGAATTTCTATGTATTATTTTCGCCTTTTCGACTTACGACCTGGTCGTCGGGACGGAACCCCGTCGTAAGGCGAGGAGAGACTGTAATGTATCCTTGAATTATGATGTTTGTGACTGTTTCATATATGAAGTTATTGGCCCCATCTAAAGAACTTAAAAGGACTTGCCAGCTTATAATGTTGCAAGGATATTCACACTATACCCCAATTTGTCTTCCTGGGGTTGAGAAACATCTTATGGTACTTAATAATGATTGTTTTGAAATTGCTATTTTAACAAATAAACCACGCTTTAATGACAAATTTTGTCATCTATCCCACCATTTGGTTTTTTTTAATAATATTGTATTTAATTCCTTTGTTTGAGAAGACCCAAAAACACCAGTGGTTGATATTTCATTTATTAATTTTAGTATATTTTAGCCATACCAATAACTACAATGTCTGTCTGTGAGCACCACCTCAGACGTTATTTCCACTTGGTATTCCAATATCACACATATCAGGTACAGTATTTTGTTTGTCTCTGATTTCATAAATTATTTCAATCCTGTTTGAAATCTGGAATAATTTCATGTCGGCAAAATTTTCATACCCTGTGTAGAGGATGGTATTAATCAAAATGGTGCTGTGCCACTACAACACCAATTAACATTCCAATGAAACATGATTGCAACTCACAAGCTGAACTCTGTGTATGTCATATCACATCAGAAAATGACTAACAGAAAACAACTCCAGGAGAATAAGTGTCACACATAGGTGTAATGATCACTCACTGCTTCTCCCTACTGCTGCACTGTATAATCGAGAATCTTCTCTTGATGTAGTACTAAAATTTATTCCCTCCATTTCAATTGACTAACACGGACATACAATTAAGAGAAAGCTAGAAAAATTATAAAGTATGTACTGTAAATAAAAAAAAATTTATGCATATTCAGGACAAACAAAATGCTGTCACCTTATTTATTTTTTGCTTGAATCAGTTTCAGAACCTAACACCTGATCTGCTGTGATTATCTTTGCAAAGATTGATATGATTAAGTTGGATTACTTCTCTAAGCCATGCCAAAGGTCCTCAATCATGAAAGACTTGCCTCCATTTTGACTAAATTTCTTATCTTGTGAGCCTTTCATTCTAGGTGTTGAAGCTTTTGCCACTTCTAACCCTATTCTGTTGCTTTCTTCATCTTTGAAGTTTCAAATTCTCTTGGTATTTAAAATAAAAAACATAATTCTCCAGATCTTTTTGCACTATTTTAAGTATGGTATCTTTAATTTGTAAATTACATTTTGAGTGCGTTTCAGAACTTTATGGGTGAAATATATTTTGGCATATTAAAGAATATTCTATAATGATGATTCATGTTCATACTAACATATGTTTAAGCAAGGATGACAACCATAAACCTCATATCCCATACTTTGTTGGACCATCTGGGAAATGAGAGCCTTTGGCTTTTATGTGTATTTTGATTGCAAAGTTCAAATCATATGTCGTAAAAAAAAAAACGAATCTTCACAATTTTTCATAATCTTGGGATCCTCCTCTTTCTTCTATTCTGTACTTGTACAAGTATCCCTCGAGATACGAACGTTCGAGATACGAAAATTCGCTTTTACAAATTTCATAAATTGACAACACTCTTTCGAGTTATATAAATTTGGGTCAAGACAAGAATTTAAATTTTGTGCGCAGAGTCAGCTAGTGCTGCCATCTTGGGGAAGAGACGCGCAGAGCGATGGCGAGCCCAGACTGCCCTCCCAAAGGTAATGTACCAAAGTTATACAGAATTTTCTTAATTTTTTCATGTGTTATGTAGACAATGTGCAGACTGCAGGAGGGGCAGGCAGTGCAGTGTTGGTGATATCCTTCCCCTACTGGGCCAAGCTGTGAGATGGGTTGTTGGTTTTTGTCAATTCAGATATTCAAGTAGCGATATGTAATTTTTTTTTTTTACTGTACTTGTTAGATGCACATACAATCTATATACAGAATATGCAAAAAAAAATTTAAAAATAAAAATAATTATATGTGTGGGAATTGTGGGAGGGGTAGTGCAGAATCAGTATTTCAGCCTCCATCCAAGTTGTGAGTTGCATTATTATTTTTCAACTCATATTTTCAGGTGTATATACTGTATAAGTAATTTTCTTAATTTTTTGTTTTTACTCTGTTACATGCACACACATGTTCATAAAGAATGTACAAAAAAATAAAAATAAATAAATACTTATTATCATAACGTGTGGGGGAGCGAGCACCGAGGGAGAGGGGGAGCGACCAGCTGGTGTTCACTCACCCTCACTCACAGCTCCACTGTCTCCTGCCAAATGGCAATGCAGTAGTTTTTTCTTTTATTTATTATTATTATTTTATTTTATTTTTATTTTTTGTTCCTGACATTTACTGGTACAGTATATATTATTTTATGAACAAAGAATAATTTCTTCCACGTGCAACCTCCCAGCATCCCAGGTGGGTCACATATTATGCCCTCCCATAAGGTAATGTATCAAAGTTGCAGTATTTATTTTGTTCATGTGTTAGCTAGTAAATTAGAGTAGTTGTGCAATGTTTATCATTAATCAGGTAAGTTATATTCTTGTTTGTGAACCGATTTGGTGTTTTTGGGGTATGATCAGTATTAGGGTATTTTCTCTTTGGGAACCGAACCCTATTTTTCCCTTGTTCTTTTATTCGAGATACGAAAACTCACTCAACAAATGTTTTTGGGCACTCTAACCCATTCGTATCACAAGGGATATCTGTACAGAATACATATTTATATGTCCGACATGACATTAGTAAAAATACAACATTCATACAGTTTGAAGGTAATGACTATCATTCCTTTGTATGATTTACAATGAAAGTCTAGATTGGGTAGGAATGGGTAAAATCCTGAATGTAGTGATAGGTATCTAACATATATACTAATGTTTATAATTTTCTTAGCAACGTACAATATACAGTAACTCTAAACACAGCAGTGAGATAAAATTACTTAACATCACTACAGCACTGTGCTTCTCAATTTCATAACCTAACAACTCTCACAGACTGCACATAATTCTTCTAGTAAAGCTACCTCAGGCTAATACCCAAGCCTACATTTTCTAAACAGTTTTGCCATTACATAGTAAACTGTGAAATATATTTACACCTTAACCACTCAATAATACCAGAATATTTAATTCTACAACAACTTGTGAACATATTCACATAATCTAAGCTACTAAAGGTATCTAAAAATGGTGTATCATTGCTAATTGGGGAGTACATTGACTGATTTCCTCATTTTTTTTTTTTAAGTTTTAAAAACCTCTTCCAGTTAAAATACATCAAAAAAACCAATACCCATATAATTTTATAGACTAAATGCCAAAATGCATTATATCTGCAGCCTTAAAAGAATTACAAATGTTAAATTCTTACATCAGCAGCTTCATATAATAAACCCATTCATTACTTTACATATACATAAGTATTGCAACAAAACACTGACTTGGACTGATATGATTAATGTTTGCCATTTCCTACTGACTAAAATGGCCACTACCTGGTCTATACGGTGACAACTGCTCAAAACTTTCACACAACTATAATAACCAGCCCTGAGCATTCTATTGCAAGTCAACATTGCACTAACATGGCATGATTAAAAAACTGAGACTATACAGTATAGTCTCGATTTACGCGGATTTGGTTTACGTGTTTGGTCATTTACGCGGCACCTTGCCAGACCGACAATTTTTATTTACACGGTTCATTCCATCATTTACGTGGGAAGCGGCGCGGGCAGGGTGCGCACAAGGTCGCCCAGTCAACAAAACATTACCGAGTTCTTCACCCGCCACCCACCACAGCCAGCCCAAATCAGTGATAGTGAGGATATGGACTTTGAGGGGTTTGACAAAGAGGCCTTGCAAGCCTCTGTGGTGGATAGTGATACAATTGATACAAGTGATACAGGTGAGGGCCAATAATCTGCCCTCTGCCTCGGAACCAAACCCCCATCCCATGTGCCCAGCCATCTTTTCTACTAATGTAAGTGTTAAAAAACCTAATATTATTGATATTTCTCTTAAATATTAATTGTGTGTGCATACCATCATAAAGTTAAGATGTTATTTTTACTAAAACGTACTATTGTGTCGGAAAAAGTGTAGTTTGGGGGTTGGCCCAGTCTCTATTTCAATTAATCCCATATGTTCTGTTATTTCATTTACGCGTTTCTCATTTTACGCGGACCTCCACGGGTTTAATTGACTGCGTAAACCAAGGCTATACTGTATATAAATATATACAGTATAGTCTGGGTTTACACGGATATTTTATACGCGGACGGCCATTTACGCGGCACCTGTACAGAAGTGATAATTATTATTTAAGCAGTAAATGCCATCATATACGCGGCAAGCGGCGGGGTAAGGTGCTGACGTCATCGCTGACATCAGACTCATGCCGGTGACGTCGCAGACTGTGATTGGGCCACGTATCCTTACCACCCACACGCCCCCTCCGCCGAGCGCTGTGATTGGTCTAGTTATCCTTGCCACCCCCGCCACCCTCGCTCTCCACCGCCGCGTCAGTCTCACTGTCTCCGTGTATATTCACTCGTGCCCAGGAACCAGTGTTTTTTTTTCTTTCTACACAATGGCTTCCGCGAGGTTCAGTCTTTAATATAGACAGCAAGTCAAATCACCGAAAAAAAAGATGGTTATCTCAATAGGAAATAGCAACTCATTGAGATAAAATGAGATCCGAGTAAAAAAGGAAGAAGACCAAAATGTGATTAAGGAGTTTAGAACCACGACTGACAACTGGAAAAAGCAGTAACAGTGTAGCTTTAAGTAAAACAACAACTGGGAAGAGGAAGGCATAGGGAGACTATTCTGACAATCTTTCTTTTCTGCTGAAATAATTCCTTGGACAACCAAGTACTAAATTACCAACAAATTTAATTCTTGAAAAAAATATTTACTCGATTACATTAAATAAACTGAGGTTAATAATTTAGCCTACAAAAACAATAATCACTCTTCGTCATACAAAATTATTCCCAAAAAGTTAAAAAGTATCTCTTCAACAACAATATTAGAAAAGCATAGGCCAGCCAAACATGCTAAGAACTGGAATTTGCATACTGGAGATGATGGAGAGGATCTCTTAATATTTTTCCCAGGAAACTTAAACGTTCTTGCAGTTTTACCAAGCAGTTGTAACCAAGCGTATCCTGTAATGGGTTTCTGCAAAATGTTTCAGTAGATGACCCCCAGGAGGATCAAAGGACACATGGATTACATATTGTTAATCACCAACATATGGGACAACCTAACCTACAGCAACTTTGTGAAGATATGAATAAGGTTATTTTTACAGATAAAGCAAGTTAAAGTTAATTGCATTTTCTTTTGATACACACGTATATGAAGATTTCAATTCAGAAACAATGAAAACCATCCTATATGTAAGCTGAATCAATCAATTTGGTCAGTGCACACTTCAGTAATTAAAACAATGGGTGCGCAATAGTTGATGAGATCACAAGCACCCCTTTGATCCCCCAAGTAAAGTAGCCACTGAAGAAGAACCAAAGAGAACATAGCTTGGCTGCTAATGTATCATTTTTGTAGATGACTTTACTCAACATAGTCACATTATCGAACATCAACAGAAAAAAAAAAAAAAAAAGTCAGACAATTGTCTCCAAGAAATGGTGGTAAAAGTGTCACACTGGCCTGTACTGTATCTGAATTTTTGGGGGAATTACCAGTATGCAAAATCTAAATAAAATCAATCGCCTTATAATAGAAATTTCTAATCAATAAAATGGCTCAATACATAAACTGTATTCTGTTATTATGGGGCAGATTTAACTAATTTTATAAACTAATTACTGTTGTTACAATAATAATAAAATAAAAAACTAATACCTGTAATGATAATAACAGTAATATCTCCAAAAGTTGGAACTCTCCAATACCCAAAATTGAAATTGGCTCAAAATTTTTCCAGAAAATTTCTCTCAATTCTGGATGAACGAGTTTCCAAGGTTGAAAATCAGGCACATTTTTTAGAAAATTCAGAGAAAATCTCTCCTCAAAAAGTTTTTCCAGGTCTGGGAGCAAATTCTGAGGTTTAAAATCAGGCGCATCATCTGGAAAATTCCGAGAAAACTTCTGAAAACTCCCCAATTTTTTCCCTGGGTCTGGTTGCAAATTCCAATGATGAAATAATGTTTAATTCTTGAATATCCTAAAAATCCCGAAAATTTTTTCCAGGTACTCAGAAAAATTCCGGGGATGTGGGATTTTTTCGGGTTTGAGGGTCGTCTCATTACCCAGTAATCTCTCATCCCTGGAAGAGGCAAGTGTTTGACTGAATTGAAAGCAGAACCAGCAAGAACTTCCCCGCTAGTAACTGAAGTGTTACATAGGAATTTTGAATGTTCAATTGTGTGGAGTTGATCAGTTGCCAAAATATTTTGGCAGAGATATCAAGGTCTACAGCCACCTTTGACATCTGAAGACAGAGACAATCAATAATCAGAATGTTTGCAAGGCTTTACATGCAGTACATAAACTTTCTCAACACTATGTTCAAGAACAGATAGCATGATAACAGGCATATATTCAAAGTGAGGAAAAACTATGATGATCTGATATTTTAGAATGAGGGCCATTGGTATAATGGTCACTGTTTGTTAAGGGAAAACAACACTGCAATTTACATCACGTTTTGGGGGAAATACAGTACAGGTATTCAGTAGCATTCAATAAACATACATCAAAAATTGCTATCATATTATGGGGACCCACATCATACTCCTTATCTTCTATTTTTCCTAGAAAACTAACTAACCATAAAGTAGTCAAAGGAATCAATGTCTTATGTAATCCACACAAAGTCATTTGTTTTGCATTATACTGTACCTCTACCTACCAAGCATATACTGCATTGTAATATAAAAAATGGAAGATTCTCTGGCATAAAAAATATACTCCTATATTTCCTCCCATGAATGGTCCAAGTTACAGTACAGTAAAGACCTAAAGTGTGTATGGATTTAATCAGGCTGGCATCTACATTTTAAAACCCACATAAAAGAAAAGTTAAAAAATTTCAATAAATTATATACAAGAAGCATAAGTATACAAAACTGAGGCAGAAATATGCCAGAAATAAGCAAAACAGAAGTATAAATATGAAAAACTAAAGCAGAAATACTAAATGAAAGTAGAAAGTCAAATTATACTATAAGTATTTGTATGATGTTTCTTTATTGGAATCTGCCAGCAATTGAAACCATATACTGTACAAGGATATATTAAGGTTTCTCCATACTAAACACCCCTAACCAAACCTAACTCTGGATGAAGATATATTCAAGTTGTCAAAAATGCTGCTGTAATGTGTTGATTTTAGTACCAAATCCTGTACACACTAGAGTGAATTGTTCCCAAAGAAAATAAAACCCTTCTCATGTTCTATATCTGAGTGCTGCTCAATCTTAAGTTATTTGTTAATTTTTCCAATGAAAAACTAAGACATTTTCAAATGTGAAAAATCTCAGAGGCTCCAAATACCTGTAATTGGACTTTCATGCTGTTAAATTTCCAAAACACTTTATCTACTGATACATGCTCTACTAACCTAAACTTGGTACAGTTATTCCTTGTACAATTGAATCAACACTTTTAAATCAAGCAGTCATTTCACACTGCTAAATGCATACCCACTTCCAGAGATTGATGAACTTGCAAATAGGGCGGCTGAATATCAATTCTTCAGCACCACAGACTGAAAGTCTGCCTATCATCAAGTTCCAATATGCAATGAAGACTAACCGTACACTGCGTTTGAGGCTTGCCAACAAATTTACCAATTTCATCGAATTCCATTTGGCATCACCAATGGAGTAATTTATTTCCAGCAAATAATAGACAAGTTTTTTGCTGATAACTCTCTTGATAATATTACTGTCTGTGGTAAAACCAAAGAGGAACGATGCTAACCTAAGACGTTTACTGAAACTGCGAAAAAGTTTAACTTGACGTTGAACCCGATAAAAGTATATTTTCTGTAATGCCTGTGGACTTCCTTGGTTATACTATCTCTAAAGGTGAGAGCAAACTGGATTCTGAAAGACTGCAGCCATTAAAAAAATCTTCCTGTCATGTGATTTGTCTTCGTTACGAAATGCTACTGGTATGTTTTGTACTACTGTATTCGAGAAAAGAGGTACATCTGAGAACCCAGTAACAATTCCAACTTTCTGATAAGGCCAACGACGAGCTTTGTGATAACTGAGGAAGTTTCAAGCAACGACTTCTCAGTGTCAGGTCAGCCGTCACCTGCCTCACTAACACCCAGAACCAGCAATGTGTTGTGTGTGTATGGTCTTGGGGGTTGTCAACAAGAAGACCTGGCTAACATTCGCAAGTAAATGCGTTGTACAGTTCATCGAGGGACAATGACATTCAATCTTATCATGGGACAGTGTCATTCAAGCTCATCAATGACAGTGTCATCGTCAGTTATCAAATGGTTATGTCCCTTTGAATAAATTGAAGTAAATCCAGATTCACATTTCTAAGTTTTATTCAACAAAGAACATAACCATCTGTAACAAAAAAACAAACATATACAGTATAAGAAACACAATAGCCATATGGACAGACTGTAATACAACATAAACATGAGCATCAGGACAGAGATTATGACAGTTATACCATGAAGAGCCATGTAAAACCTTGTCCAAACACTTTGGTTATCAACCATGTCCACAATTGACATATCAACCCCAATAGCAAAATTCAAAACAGATGAACCACAAATGAAAAACTCGAACCATCTGAAGCTCCATCAGAAAAGCTAAAAATGTTAACCCAAAATAAAATAAATAAGAATTCTGAAGCATAGCTCAAACTTCAGAGCCCCTAATGACAAACCTTGAGGTTCTGAACCCAAAATGATAATGTTCAAAGCATTTGAATTCCCCCAAAACACACCTCAACACATGTGAACTGCCAATCTTTTAGGCAGCTGAAACTCCAGTGACAATTCTCAGATATTTTAATTCTAATGGCAAGGATCAAAATGTTTAACCCTTCAACTTTTTGTATGTTCAAAGGCAATATCCCAGGGCATTTGAATGTGTACACGTTAGCGATAAACATAATAAAAAATTAATGCCAGTTTATGACAAGTGACTCCCTTGGCCAATCTTCCAGACAAATAATTCTGCATATACTGTATATTCGCTTCAGTGAAATAGGCAGTTGCTAACCCTATATTAAAAAAAAATACAGTAAATGGACAAAAAAATCTGGGTTACATCTTATTATGTAAAGGGGCAAGTACGTATGAATAAAGATGCAAGCAAATGAAGAAAAAAATATTAGTTTTATAATGCAACCCTTTGTAGAATAACTACTGTACAGGTTGTACCTCTCTAGTCCGGCATTCTGTGGTCCGGAACGATTTTATTTTGTCCAATAGGTAGATAGGCAGCTTTTTTTTTTTTTTTTTACTTATCTGAATTATTATTATTATTACAGGAGTATTAAATTTTTGCCCCTCAGGCCCCAATGTGGGTCAGTGACCTATGCCCGGGTGGGCTAATCCCCTAAAAAAAAAAAACAAAGCCGCGGGAAATTAAGGTTTGTTTACATCCGGCAGTTCGGCTGCTCTCTCTCTCTGCTTGTCTATACAGAGTACAACATTTAACCCTTCAATATATATGAGCAGTAAATAAGTGTTGCTTTCATATTCTTATGTAGAGTAATGACGATATATTTTCACATGTGCGCACTTACATACGAGCAGTCTCACTTTTTTTTTTACCATTAATGGTTAGCTACTTATATTGTTCCATTTATTAACATTAAATAACATTACAGGTACTTCAAGCAACCATATTCATTTTTTTACATTAATTTTACTACAGCTAAACTCAGGGTCTTATTTTCTTCAGTTTTATATGTAGAACCAATCAGCACTGGTTTCGTAAGCTTTAACATAAACAATGCCGGCAGCCGTCTCGTCTCCTCTAATATTCCACGTATTATTAATAAATTGTATTGTTAATTTTGCACACACAAACATTAATTCAATAAAAACAAATTCAGAATCATTAATTAAAATATATATGAACAGTAAATAAGTGTTGCTTTCATATTCTTATGTAAAGTAATGACGATATGTTTTCACGTGTGCGCACTTACATACGCGATCTCTCTTTTTTCTTTACCATTATCATTAGCTACTATTATTGTTCCATTTATTAACATTAAATAACATTCCTTAAAACAACCATATTAATTTTACTACAGCTACAAACAAGGTCTTATTTTCTTCAGTTTTATATGTAGAACCAGTCAGTCACTGGTTTTGTAATCAACGAAAACAATGCTGTGTCATTTCTTAGTGTGTTTTAATATTCTACGTATTATTAATGAATTGTATTGCTCATTTTGCACACATAAACAATAATTCAATAAAAAAGACATTCAGTAATAAACAATAATGAATCTTTTGTACATAAGAGAAATGACGCTGTTTACGCGATTATGCACGTCGTCTGCACATTGGCGGGCCGTTCAAACCCGTCGAAATTCAAGTTTCCGCCGTCAAAATTTTTATTTTTTTTTTTGTGTTCCAATAAAATACGTCAAGAATTAAAAACTCACGAAATTTGAGAAGCTACTATATGACATTTAACCCTTCAATATGTCTTCAAAGAGACCATGATGCAGAGAAAGTGGTGCTAGTGCTTCCAAGCATAAGCACAAGTCACTATCCAGGAAAAGGGTGAATTTCCATGGTCCGGCACCGGTCAGGTCCCGAGGTTGCCGGACTAGAGAGGTACAACCTGTACTATGAAAAATAACCAAAGCTTATGTGGCGCAAAGACTGTAACAAATATTGTGACTGTTTAAAATGTGATAACCAAATTCATTAATGTTATCCTTCCCTTCAACCTATCTGCAACCCAAAAGCTTTCCAAAATTTCCTAACCTAACTTTTACAGCCAAGAGACCAAGCAGAACATTCTCATTATTGTATACCTCAGTCTGTGCATTCTCAGATTCCTCCATCAGTAAACTAATCTTACTCAGTCTTTTCAATTTTCCTTTATATCCCATTCTTCTCTGTGTACAGTATACTGTTAGATAACCTCTATATATAAGTATGGTCTATTGTTCCAACTATTACTCTTTGTGTGACAACCAAATTTCAGAAAAACAGCACCAAATTCTTGTGCTGTACTCTACCAATTAAACTGCAATCTGTATTACAAACAAATGCTTCACCACCATACAATTTGATGTACCTCTACTTCCTACATACCTTGTCCCACTTGGCTAAATCTTTTTTTTCTTATTCATTTTCCTTATGGCTCAGCTCATTTGACTACTATTAAAAGGTATTTCTAATGTCTCAGCTTTCATGTCAATTTTAATGAGAGTATTACTTGAAAAGTTAACCAATTTCAATCTCTCCATGCTATGTTAAGTGAGTCATATTTTAAATCCTGACTTCCCTTTTTCATATCTTAATTCAATTTGTAGCTTCATTCAGTTGCATGCAGATTAATATAAACTTCATAAACATTACTATGATGCATTAACTAAATACAGTAACCTTAACAAAAACTTAAATGTGGTAAAATATAACATACATATTTTCATAGTTCTATTGTACAAGAATTGCACTTTTTCAATCATCAAGGCTCTTTCTCAGAACCAAGAGCAAACACACTTTCACTTTACTTAGTGTATTTGTTTGTATTATTATGTTACATAAAGAGCACTGAACTTGATTAATGACAAAGGAGCGGCTATGTAATAATAAGGTTGAATAAAGTTCACACAGAACTTCAGTCAGCATTGAGGTAGCAGAATATTCTCTCTCACAACCTTTTTCTTCCATATCTAATTAACACAAATACCTATTCTATATAATCTCAAAAAGTCTGTTGCAATCCTAAGCACTGTTCATGTATCTTAAGATAACAGGAAATTAGTCAAAGATGTGAATGTCAAATTATTATCAACCTCTCCAATTAATGAACAAATTTAAATATAACCTCACAACAGTAAGATATAGTGATCTGAAGAAAATAAATTAGAAATTAGAAATTTTGTCTACTGGAATATATCACTAAGGGTAAATGGAACTTTTGCAATTGTTAATAGAATCTGAGTTCAATTAAAATGTACATACCGGTAACCAAGTGAAGATGGATTATACTGTATATGGACGATCCATCCTCCCCGTAATATATAACATTGCCTATAAAGATTATCTGTTGAAAATAAGGACTTGCAATTACCATTGTATGATAGACTGTACTGTATACGTTCTTTATTTAAGCTATGAAAATTGGTCCGAGTTCAAACACTGTCTGGTAATTAACTCTTACATGACTCTTACATGACCACATTCATCAAGAGAATCCCTCACATCTTGATCCTACATCAATCACTTATTTAAGTCTTGGATGAATCAAGATTTGCATTTTTCCTAAACAGTGTGTCCTACTGAAGATGAGCCAAATCATTAAACCTGATAAATCTAGGTAGCTACAATTAAATACAGTACTTCAAATTTTGTTTGCCTAAACATTGATGCTAATGTAATAAAAATTGCTGAAAATTCTCTCCTATGACTTCAAAACCCGTCGATATACTATGTAAGATAAAAGAGCAATGCCCATTGCTGCTGTTAATGATGCTAGAAAGGTTTTACTTTGTTTCAGGGTTCCTCGGAGTTTAGAGAAACGCATAGCATTTGCTGAGAAGTATGTAGCTCTCTGCAATATAATATATCAATTTAATGTACATGGCAAAAATAAACATGGAATGCCATCTATGTGATGTGATTCAGTTTACCAATGATGACATAAAAAAACAAGATTATAATAGTCAGCTTTAAATTCTTATAAAAAACTAATGATACAAGTAATAAAATAGGATATCTCTCACTTACCTTAAACGAATCTCTTTTCTGCATCTTATTCCAGTAAGCTTCCAAAAATGGACGTTTTCCTCCTGCCCAAAATCTCTGCTCACAGCCTAACTGATTAATTCGATTTAGAAGAATGGCTAGATCTATATCAGCAATGCTGAAAAGTTCTCCACACAGCCACCATTCAGATTTATCTGAAACATAAAGAACAAGAAGCTCAAAATAATTTTCCCAAGATAAAAAAAGTAATGTTTTGTTGCCCCCTCTTTCCTTTACAGTAATCTACTTTCCGCTATAAGCATACCGGTTAGGGAATTCACTTGGGCCTATAGGCACAATGAGATTATGTTGAGTTAATTCACTTGGGGAAAGACACATTTTGTAATGATTCAACTTTACTACAGTATGTGTGTTTTCCCTTGTCCCTAGGGTATAAAGTTATATTCTTATGAGATTTATTGATTCAAAAACTGTTGATTCCTTGTCCGTCGACGTTTCGCTGTCCGCATATGAGTCGTCTTGTTACCTGGTAATCTCTCATCCCCAGAAGAGCTCTGCACCAATTGTTCAGGCTAATGGGGATATCACTTATACATACATACATACATACATACATACATACATAAATGCAAATAAATCACTGTAGGTGCGTGCGATCCAAGTATATGCTGATACTACAAGAAAACCAGAAAACACAAAGTTCCTAGCGCTTTCATGTAATTCACAGAGACTGTACTCACCCTGAAGATGTGAATTACGAAAACGCCAAGAACCGTGTTCTGGACTGCCCAACCAGAAACAATTGGTGCAGAATGAAGATACAGGTAAAACAGAACTCACTCCATTGACATTTTGATGACTGCCATTTGTCTTAAAAAATAACAACTTTTAACTGTTATGAAAAAATTATATATATATATATATATATATATATATATATATATATATATATATATATATATATATATATATATATATATATATATATATATATATATATATATATATATATATATATATATATATATATATATATATATATATATATATATATATATATATATATATATATATATATATATATATATATATACAGGGTTTCATAGCGCGATATCACGTATCTTGATTGCTTACCATCAGGCAATTTCATAACACGGGTTTTTTCCACGTATACGCGCAGAGTGTCCGGCTCGAGACGCTATTTTTAGATTCGCCCCACCCACCACCCGCCTGCCTGCCTGTTTTAACTCATAAAATTCATACAAATTACCCGGCCAGAATATAATTTACATTGCTGGAATTCTTACAATATGATGATCATTTTGAATATTAACATCATAGATTTTGCATTAGACATACAAATCTTAGATATAATGTTTACTCTGAGTAAATATGTTATTTTTTGTGCAAAATATATGACATTTGTATTCAAAATATTCCTGGTCTTACAAGGAATCCAGCAATGTCAATTATATTATCCTAACTTAGTTTGAGGTATTATTTATTACTAGAAAGGTAAATATTCTGGTTTTCCTACACATCTGGTAGGGAGGGTTGGTGGGAGGTGGGGGGGAGGGAGGGACCGACCGACCATCTGTTACGGTGTGAAGAATATTTTTTTTAGCTCATAAAATTCATACAAATTACCCGGTCAGAATATAATTTACATTGCTGGAATTCTTACAATTTGGTGATCATTTTGAATATAAACATCATATATTTTGCATTAGACATACAAATTTTAGATGTAATGTTTAATCTGAGTAAATATGTTATCTTTTGTGAAAAATATATGACATTTATATTCAAAATATTCCTGGTCTTACAAGGAATCCAGCAATGTCAATTATATTATCCTAACTTTAGTTTGAGGTATTATTTATTACTATACCTGGTTTTCCCCCCAAAATTTCTCAAAGGGAAGAGCCAGCAGTGTAGTGTGAGAAGAGGGGGAGGGAGTCGTGTCCATTATTTGAATGGACATTAACTTGGCGACTGTATTTCTCTATTTCTCTTAAGTATTAATTGTGTGCATGTACCATCATAAAATTAAGATGTTATTTTTACTACAACATAGTTATGTGTCGTCAAAAAGTGGAGTTTGGGGATCGGCCTGGACTCCATTTCAATTAATCCCATATGTTATGTTATTCACTTTACGCGTTTCTCGCTTTCCGCGGTACCCTCCGGGTTACATTAACCGCGTAAAGTGAGGGTTAACTGTATTATTATTATTATTATTATTATTATTATATTTTCGCCTCCCAGGCCCCAATGTGGGTCAGTGACTTGTGCCCGGGTGGGCTAATACACAAAAAAAAAAAAAATCTGAAAACCGAAAAATTCCAAAATCCGAAATGCCTCTGGCCCCAAAGATTTCGGATTTTTTTTTTTACGGGAATTAGCCCACCTGGGCACAGGTCACTGACCCACATCGGTGCCTAGGGGGCGAAAATGAAATGATGATAATAATAATAATAATAATAATAATAATAATAATAATAATAATAATAATAATAATAATAATAATAATAAAGAACCATAAAGAAATACAGAAATGAAAAAAAATCAAGAGTGAGAAACAATACAGGATATGTATGTTGTGTTGTAAAAGTAAGAGAAACAATTGAGACCCTGCAATTGTGTGTAAATGAGGCAGAAGGTCAAATCAGCAACCTGGGACTTGGTCACACTTTTCGTGATGCCATATGGCAGCAGGGTCTACCATTAGACAATACATTATGCTTCCAATATCTTCCCAGGCGGTAGTACCTCCCTGTTTGGTAGCTGCCTACTACCTACTAAACATTTTACTGTATCAGCCATACCTCCTGTATGAGATGACAGTTCCTCTTCCACTTTCTGTAATGCTGCATCAAACTCTTGCAAGACTGCATCCATTTCTTCTCTGGTTTTGTTGATGCTAAGTGCTCCCTGTTCTGCCTCTGCAGCTTTTTTCATGAGAACTTCCCGAAACTCTGCTGATTTCTCTGCATGTTCTCTAATTATAGCAGGGCGATTCTTAGTTATTTCTGTTGGTGGAACATTGGAGATTTGTATTAAACAAATAAAGATATGAAAGATACCTACATGAAAACTTGCTAAACTAGATGTTGAGCAATGTATACCACAGTATATACAGTACTGTATATTCTCTCTCACACAACACACACAAGCACAACACTTACATAAACACAATTACACTTCACAAATACAACACACACACACATAAAACAAACACAACACATAACTCAACACACACAACACATACACATCACACAACACATACACATCACACAACACATACAAATCACACAACACATCACACAACACACATGCCACACAACACAACACACATGCCACGCAACTCAATACACACACTAAGAATCTATAATTTACAAGTACTGTACAAGTAGTATATTCTCCAACATACCCCTCATTCGTTTGAGTATAAATGGTGTGAACGGTGGTTTTGGGTTATCCGTTAATTCAGGATGAGCAGCAATTCCAAAAGTAAGGGGTGGTACAGGTAGTGGTTCAAGTAGGTCTCGAAATTTCTCAATGTTTTTGCTTTCCTCACTGCCTTTCTCCTTCGGAGTTAGCTGTCCAAACTGACCTATTAAAGAAAACATATCAAAATTATACCTCCCCAATTATTAATATACCTGTACAGTAAACCCTTGAAGATCCGGAACTGGTAAATCTGGATTTAGGAAGATTCGGACAAAAAATTTGAGGGTTCTGGGCTAAGAAGTCTCCCTAAGAAGCATTCCCAAAACAGGGTGAAGGTAGTTTTAGGCTTAAAGTTTTTATCTTATAAAATGTCACAGACTAAAATTAGCAGAATACAACTTGCACTGCTGGAATCCTTCCAAGGCAACGAATAATTTGAATATAGACATTGCATATTTTGCAAAAAATAATTTTTGTTAGTCCTTCAGTGTAATACATTTGAGTACAAATGAGTACAGTAATATGTTGCTTAAAATTCTGGGTTTTTTTCACAGGAAAAAGTCTGTATAACTAACCTCAGTAGTCAGGATAATATGTGCTGTATTTTCGGTGTTTTTATATCATTATTTATCGGTTTTATACATTTAGTACATTTGCCGGAAGATACGGACAATTGGCTTTTCTGGACAGGTGGTCCCCATTTTATTTCAGATCTTTGAGGGTTCACTGTATATGTAGTTTTTTTATAATTAATAACAAAGTAAAATACCATTACCCAACATGTCCTACATGTATTCAACATAATTTTTTTTACTTAAAATCAAAATGTATTCTTAGCACTAAAGTCATTATCATATTACAGGTATACTACAGTCATTCACATTTCCTGACTAATGATATGAACAGTACTGTACATTCAATCATCCTGCTCTCCACTTCACACTGTACACAGTACAAATGACATACTACTTGTCCTTTAAACTTCATCCATCGTGTCCTTATGTACAGTCACTCGAAAAAGTATCTGAAAAGCGAGGTAGGTGCTGCAACTGCTTATAATCAGGGTAGTTTATCTTTATACAGTAATTACAAGTATACATCGACATGTAAACTGTAAACAATGCTTTGTAGTCGTACCTGTATGGAAGCAGTATTATCACCATACATAGCCTTTTTACTTCCTCCATGACAACAGCCCCATCCACACCCTGTCGGGCTGCTAAGGTGTGATTTGAGCAACACCCAGAAATCAGTGTTGCCACACCCACCCAAATCCTCTGACCTGAACCCTATTAAACATGTCTGGGCTGCCATGAATAAAGACTTCCCACACAACTGCCACCATGGTCGTGCTATGGTCATCAGTAGAGCCTTGCAGGCATGGGAACACCTGGGTAGCCCGGAGGGACAACAGGTGACATCAGAGTTGGTGGTATCCATGCCTCGACGCTTGAGTAGTGTTCTGGACGCAGGTGGTGGTTACACCAAATATCAATTCAATAAATGTGAGATGCCATTACATACCCTAATATCTAATACATGTATGCATACCAAATGCTACGTATGGATACAGTCAACATTGTTGTTGGAACATTTAAGCATTACCATGCAAATATTGTTTACTGTATGTTTCTAACATGGATAATGTCTTTTTAGACTGTCATTCCCTGCTAATATAACCATATTAATTATATTCACATGAAACACGTTAATGACAAACGGCAAGAAATGTCTTATATATTACATGGCGACCATTGTGGCATGCAGGTCTACCACCTTTACACCTGGTCCTCTACTATTTCCCCAAAACATATGTCCGATGTGTCATATTGTCATGAACAATATTTTTCAGATTCATTTTTGAGCAACTGTACACAGCTTTTGTAATCATGAACTTATTCCACAGTAAATAAAATGCCATCTGTTTTCATTAGTACAATACTGTATACTCATATCTCCTCACAATTTTTCATCTTACAAAATCATGTCAACTCTTTCAATTCCAAAAGTGACAGTTCCAGAGTCTTATTTCACCAAACTATTATTATAAGCAGCATAAATTCTAATAACTAAAACACACCTAACTACAGTACAATATAGTCGGGATATACAGTATAGCGACTTTATATAAGATTTTTTTATATTGCGGCTTCCAAAATTATCATAATTTTCCAATATACTGTATAGCGATAAATTTATTTACAGTAGCCTCACAACTTATGTGGGGTTATGTTCCTGGGACCTCACATAAAGCCAAAAACCCTATAAAGTCAGAAACACTCCTAAAAATCCCTTAAGTCGCCCCAAAAATATGGGTTGAAAAGCTGTACAATACTTAAATGTACTGTAAAAGACTAAAAATTTTATCTTTTGTGCAAAATATATGATGTCTATCTTCAAGTTATTCGCTGTCTTGCAAGGATTCCAGCAATGCAATTTACAGTATATTCTGCTAACTTTAGACTGTGCCATTTTATGTCAAGTTTAGTCACTTTTACTGGCCTCCAGAACCTAACCCTATTTTCCCCATTGATTACATGTAATAATATATCGCGATTTAGTATACAGGTACTCCCTGACTTACGAAGGGGTTAGGGACCGACATCCAGGTCGTAAGTTGAAATGGTCGTGTCGGAAATGCTTTAATAACATATAGAAAATCGAAAATGGGGGGTCTCTTTTTCTTCTCAGCACCATAAAACACTCACTTTTAAGCTTGCCAGCCATTTTAAAGTGAATTACAGATGAAAATTTTGTCTGTGTACTGACTTTGGGACTCGAAAATACGTAATTTGACCAAATTTTGGTACGACTGAGGCAGGTCGAAAGTGCGGGTGGACGTAAGTCGAGTAGGTCGTAAGTCGGGGAGTACCTGTATAGCGAACATCCTTGGACCCTATCTCACGTTATATCCCGACCCAACTGTACCACAATTTCATAACTTTCCATAATGTTCCAGTAATTAACTGCAATTTAGAATTTTCTTCACATATCTTTCTTGTGTTCCTGCTATATACAGCATGCTCTTCAAATTAGCGGGGTATAGGTTCTCAAAATGGCTGCGAAACGCCAGATCCGCAAATAAATTTTGCTGACTGGGTAAGTGGAGGGGGTAACATTTTTACTTATGTACAAAGAAATATACACTCCTTTTATGTGTTTGCCCTTAGGACAATTATTTCTTTTACCTGTATTGTATACTGAATATATGTGTGTGTGTGTGTAGACACACACACGAAACACATACAAATAAATAATAATGGGAAAATCCTCTCACATATAATCAAAAACAAATTTATTAAAAATGTGACAATCTACCCTCAAGTTCTACTCCGTGGTTTATTAATAACAAAGCACGGAGTAGACTTGAAGGTAGACTGTCACATTTTTAATACATTTGTTTCTGATTGTATATGTATATATGTGTGTGTGTAGACACACACATACAAAACACATACAAATAAATAATAATGGGCATATCCTCACAAATATTATGGGATTATTTGCTTTTAAATAATTCCTGTTTTCAAAAACAGATATCTATTTTCATATACAGTACTATAGGTATCCACTAGTGTCACAGTCAAGTTGAATTACATTTAATGGAACCAAGATAATAACTAACATTGTCAAGATCACCTTCACTCACCATTAGAAAAGTTGTCTTCCAAGTATTCTATGATACGGGTTGAGTCAGGGATAACCTTGACCCCATCTGTCAGTACTGGTACTTCTGCACATGGATTAAGTTTCAAAAACCAAGGTTCATATTGTTCCTCTGCTAGCAATGACACAATTTGTGTTTTGAAAGGCACACGCTTCTCATATAGAGCCATCAGAGCCTGCAAATGAGATAAGGTACCAAACAGGATGGTTAATATTAACTGTATTATTGCAATAATTCCTAGTTATAATATTTTGCATCATAATTTACAGGTGATAAGAGGAGTAGGATGAAGTGTTACCCACATGAAGCTACAAAAGCCACAAAACCTCATTTAGCTGTAACTAAAGTCTCGATTCATTCCCTTAACCAAAACCCAAAAAGTTATCCCTTAAAGAAACTGTGCCTTAGAAATATTACAGCTTTTGAAAGGCTGTACAGTATACAGTACAGTGCTAATACAGTACTGTACTGTATATAATTTTAGAAGAAATGAATCACCGAGTGCACTACTGCCACACCTGAATATGTATTGCTCAGTGGTTCATTCCTACTAAAATCAAACATACTTATTGATGAAATGGTTTTGCAAATTTATCCTAGTGGCAGAAGCCACATCCTACGTTTTGCTTCCAAATTACAACTGTGTGTACTCACGCTGATTATCAGCGCAGTGTTACGTGAAGTCTAAGAAAGATTTTAGCAAAAATACCATGAAGTTTACTGAATGTTTGATTATAATGGACGATTTTAAAACAAAAGTTGGGAAGGAAAAGAAGTACCAAAAGTAGGACCACATAGGCTGGATAATTGTAATGAGAAAAGATAATTATTAATTGACTTTTGTGTGGAAAAAAATGATAATTGCAAATACAGCACTGTACATGCTTTTGAACAACACCCTAGGCATCGCTATATATGGATCTCACCCCAGGACAATGTAAATAACACAGTCAGGAATCAAATAGATTGTGGGTCAGATCACGTCCCAGTAATGAGTTAAGTGAGGCTAAAACTTTAACCACTGTTTACCTATCTCATGCCTAAATTTAAATTTGTCTAATTTAAATCCATTGCATATGAGTTTGCTCCTGGTTAGATAGTTTAAGTACCTTTGCTATATCACCTTTGTTTAACCCTGACTTCCATTTATACACCTCGATTATATCATCCCTCACTCCACGTCTTTCGAGGAAGTACAAATTCAGATGCACTATGCAATTTAACTGACGGAGTTTTGTCCAGAAGGACTTTGACCTAGGGCTTCTGCCCTAGTAAATAAAATTTATATTAAAAAATAACAAATTGAAAACAAAATAATAAAATAATAATAATAATAATAATAATAATAATAATAATAATAATAATAATAATAATAATAATAATAATAATAATAATAATAATAATAAACCATAAAGAAATACAAAAATGGAAAAAAGATAAAAAATGAGAAACAACATATGTTTTATGTTGTGTTGTCAATACTACGAGAAACAATTGAGACCCTACAATTGTGTGTAAATGAGGCAGAAAGACATATCAGCAACCTGGGACTTGGTCACAATTTTTGTGATGCCATATGGCAGCAGGATCTACCAATAGACAACACATTATGCTTCCAATATCTTCCCAGGCGGTAGTACCTCCCTGTTTGGTAGCTGTCTACTACCTTACAAAGGAGTGTTAGTTACAAGACTAGAGAGGTTATCCTAAAACTATATCTTGCCCTTGCGAGACCTCACTTTGATTAAACAGTTCAGTTCTGCTCACAATACTACAGAATGGATACAGAATCCCCCGAAAGAATTCAAAGGAGAATGACAAGACTAATCCCGGGCATTAGGAACCTTGAGTACTGACAGGATAAAATATCTTAATTTGCACTCCCTCGAGAGACGTAGAGTGAGGGACGATATGATCGAGGTGTATAAATGGAATTCAAGGCTAAGCAAAGGTGATATAATAAAGGTTCTCAAACTACCCAACCAGGAGTGAACTTGTAGCAATGGTTTTAAATTAGAAAAATTTAGATTTGTCTAGAGCTTCAAACACAGGTTGGATGGATATATGAGCGATAAGGGTTGGGTGTAAACGGGACTGCCCAGTGTGGGCCAATATGCCAGCTGCAGTTTCATCCATTCTTATGTTCTTAGCATAACCTAAGCTACAGAATCCAGGAACTAACCGAGGGGTGAGGGCTTCGCCCCCTAGACCCCCCTTTTCTGGTGGGGGTTAAACTCCTAAGATTCCCAAATGGCCAGAACTAATACCAAAATTACAGTACAGTAATGTTACATGAGATACAAGTGACCAAACCTAACTTACTACCCTGTCTGTGAGTAAAACCTATAATAATATCCCTGAAAAGTGGCTTCATAAACTAAGCAAATTGTAGCATGAAAACTTAAAAAGTAGTATTACTGTAATACACTAGCTGATGTTAACGTAACAGCCTGTTAACATCGTTAATCCTCATCACTTTACCACCTGTAGCATCTAGGGCCTAATACTTCGAAACTCACCCTCTGAGAGTAAAAAGAGGTGTACCAGTAAAAGTATTTGAGGGTATTGCCGTTGCCATTCTCGTTGTTCTCTGAGGTCATGATGGGAAAGTAACGAGCGGGTGTCTGGGTAGTCCCGGTGGCGGTGGTCCAGCTGATGATCACAACACACACCGCCGGTTACCTCCGCCTCACGGTACGGCCAACACCTGCAGGGTCAGAGAGTAACATAAAACTCACTATCATAAGGCAAATAAATTCCCCTGTTAACTTAACCATATCCCATTCCTTTACTTAATGAACTGAACAACGGGAACAAATATACACGTTGTTTTGTCAATCCCGATCCCTGAATTACATTATTTACCTAATGGCCACCCGAACGAGGTCCAATAGTTCTTGATAGCTTATAGTCCCTATAATGGCCTATATCTTGCTCATTCCCATTTTAAGTGAACAATGGGGAAGGAATTCTCAAGCTGGATGAACCATAACTTGCTCATTCAACTGTCTTTGAACTATGTATCGCGGTCTTTACGTCAGCTAAACTAAACAACAGGTAATGAAATGAATTATGATGCTAACTGAAACATCTCCCTCTCGCATGATTAAATCATACCTCGCCCAATTGGTCAGTAAACCATATTTCATATGCTGACTGAACATGTCACAGACATTACACAATAAAAGAAATAAATGTAAAGAGAACAAATTCTCATTGAACCAAAGTTCATTCGCTGAACTAAGGCGCGTACATGCAGTAATTCATATACCAACTGAATAATACCTCACATTCCAACTCAATTGAATCACACGGAGCCAACTCATATACTGTACTAAATTGCTAAATTTAATAATTAATTCATACCTCACCCACCCAATGAATGATACTGAGACATGTATGATGTAGCTTGAAAATAACTTTATTTGACATTTAGATTATCTGCATTGATCACTTAGGCTTTGTTTCTTATATATTTTATTTTTTTAATTAACTTTAATATTTCAAAATTAGATATTGAATATTACTGAACAATGATTCAAGTCTCGATCTTTTTCTCGTGTGGCTCATCGTTCTTGGATTGAAATCATAATATAATTATTGTCTTAGAAGCATACAAACCCATGCCCATTTCTTATTGACAGCCAAGTGGAAATACAAAATTAGGTTATACAATTAATAAAACTTAGGCATGGATTAACACTCGAGAGCCGTCAACCTTTGCAATGGAGTAACAAATTTTGTGCTCAGTATTAACATCAAACTATATATGGTATAATTCATTCGTGTTCTTCCATCATGAAAAAGTTATATTTGAAATAGTTACAAATATAAGAAAGTATATCTGCATAACCCGTATATAGTAATAAACGACAATAACAAATTCGGGTGTGTGTGTTTGTTGGACTTTTCTCTTAATTACTTGTGAAGGAACTGTTGCCTTTAGAGTGTGACATTACCTAAGTTTGTGTTTATGCGTTTCAAAATATTTACCTTTTAATGTTGTATTATATTTAAGATGTAACTTGAACGTCTTGTAATGAAGGGTAAAATTATCGTTTTGGTTATTGATGAAGTCCCTTAAGACAGTTGATTAAAGCTCGTGTATGTTTATATACCATATACATGGGCTAAGTACAGTTCTAAGTAAAGCTTTATGCCTAAATGTGCACGTTGAGTGATTTATGTAAAGAATACAATTTGGTAAAATATGAGAACACTGCTATCATCGGAAAAGTTTATTAGATTTTGTTAATTTTTTGACTGGTGCTCGTATCACTTTGGTAAGTATTTTAAAAGAGGCTACATTTACTAGACTCTAATAGAACCTGGCCTAATCAACCAAAGAAACCTACATAACCTTACCTAACTTCCTAACCAGGGGCTTCATCCCCCACCATATTAAACAAAGTACATATTATGATATTGGCGGTATATATTTTGCCATGACTGGCAAAGTTTCTACTAACGCTATTTTACCGTGAGTGAGTTCTGCTCTTCTCTGATCTGTTAGTTGTCCATTACCGGGGAACAACTTGAGATTGATTGTGATTATGTGGATGGACGTAAGTCGAGTCGGTCGTAAGTCGGGCACTACCTGTGTGTGTGTGTATATATATATATATATATATATATATATATATATATATATATATATATATATATATATATATATATATATATATATATATATATACTGTATATAAGGACTTAGGCAATGATATAGTGCACATAGGGTGTGGTCCAACTTACATACATTTCCGACTTCATTATAAGTGGTTTCTCACTTAAGTGGTCCAATAATTGTGGACCTACACGTAAAACGTCCCTGCAGTTAAGAGGATTCCAAGGCTGAAATCCACCAATATATATACAGGTATATATAGTATACAGTAACTGTTAAAAGATACCAAATTAAAATTTATGAGTGTCACTAACAATGGGATGATTAGACCCTATTCCTAATAATTCTTATGGGAATTAATTTCCCTTTATAACTGGTTTCATTATCAGTGGGTTTTTTCTGGTTCCTATTAACCACTTATGATGAGGGAACCCCCTGTTTTTTTTTTTTTTTTATAAAAAAATTTGAAAAAAGATATAAAGCATATTTTTATTAGGTTAGTATTTACTTGAAGACATCTTCATTTTCAGAGTCACCCCCATCTCTAGGATGACTTCAGACACCTATAAATCTTCTCTTCGCAAAGAAAGAATATTGTTTGCTGAATTTCTGTTGGCATGTACGGATAGCCCATCAATTGTGTACTTAACATATGCTTTTAACCATGAAACTTAACTGCAGCTTAAAAAGAACCTCAAACACTGTTCAAAGTCACAGCATCGTACGGTACATACAATAGATCTCTGAGGGCAACACAAAAACCCAAAAGACTTTATTTTTACAGTGGTCAAATAATATTGATCAATTCATCTTTCAAAATGGTCAAATATTAATATGTCCTAAATACTTTTACTTAATGCGGGGGTTCCCAAACCTGGGGTCGGAAGGCTCATTAGGTAGGGTCGCAAAGAGGTCATGGGGTCGCTGGGGTCCTTTGGGTCTGCCAGTGATATGATTTGGGGTCGCACTGGATAGTTGACAACACTGGATGGGGTCGTGCTAGAAAAAGCTTGGGAACCCCTGACTTAATGTTTAGTTAAAATTTACATATTTTTGTAAATATCAGGCATAACACTTAAACAACTTTTGAAAATTACTATAATTTTCTGTTTCAGCTTGAAATATGACAGACACTCCACTGTGGTTGTTCATCATTGTGAGATTACTAAGTGTTGTGCTTGTACAGACTTGGTTTGTAGCCGATGAGTTCTGGCAGGCCACGGAAATTGCTCATCACCTAGTGTTTGGGTAAGTCTTTCTTGATTAGTTTGTGGAAATGTAAGCAATCGTACCTTCTTAGCTTTGCTTTACTTATGTTTTATCCCCTTTGCCAATGATTGGCCTATTAGCCGCTGATATCATCTCTGCTATGCACAGTTGAAAGTATGGTACTGGGCATCCACTGACCCCAGCATGTGTCTGAACCTGCTCCAGTGTTGGTCAAGTCTGGTCTGGAATGAGCTCACCCTCAGTGCCATCACAACACTGGCTGATTATTACAAAAGTTCACAACTCTCACACCAAAAAAGCTTGCCCTGACAATTTTCTGAGCTATGGCATCTTTAACCTGAGGCTTTGACCTCTAGTGGTGCTGGCATATGCTATTTCCAGATATGAACATTCAAAATTGTACCAGTAATTGTTTTGGGTCCTTGCAAGTGCTTTATGTATTTTTATATATTATTGATTTAATAATTAATGATTATTGCTCATGCATATAGTAAGTGTTCAAATACAGGATATACAGTACAGTACACTTTTTTATGCTTATACAGTGACCCCTCGTTTAACGAACACCTCGGTTAACGTAATTTCGATTAACGAACTGCCTTCCATAAGGATCTTCAATTCGGTTAACGAAAAAAAAATCGGTTAACGAAGTTCTTACGAACTGACCTCAACATGTTTTTGCTTGCACTGACCGGGCAACCAGCTTTAGTATCAGTCCGCCAATACATTAATCGGTTCTAGGGCTTAAATTCCTTACTATTTTAGTAAATATCAAGAAGTTTATACTATTCAATAATTTTAAAAGTTTAATATTCAATTGTTTAGTCATTTTAATAATTATTGAACATAATTGAAGGTAAAGTGACTAGTTAAATGCGCGGCATCCAGCCTCTTAACACAGCATAACAGGAGTTAGTCTCTCTCTGTTTTCACTGGAGGTAACATCTTGCTTGATACTCTCTTCAACTAAACGCTTTTTTTCTGTTTCCAAGCAAATTATTGATCATTTTGAAATATAATTTACATATTGACAATATATAATGCAGTGCAGTGTTGATTTAAAGAAAATAATCTTGAATTACACCAAGAGAGCTAAAATTTTATGGGTGAAATGGCGCCATGGGGTGACTTCTCTTCCACCCCAATGCCTTCTCTTCTTCCTTCTCCTCCACCCCCATTCTAAATCCATCATCATCATCATCATCATCCAGGAGCCTTCTACATACACGGAGGGGTCACTGTATATGTCTGGTAGTTTTAAAATTGCCGTCATTTTTGCGGTCGGGACAAGGAGTCATTCGTTCTAGAGACAGTAATTTCCTTTACCTGTATTGTATATATATATATATATATGTGTGTGTGTGTGTGTGTGTGTGTGTGTATATGTATGTATGTAGACACACACACACATAAAACTCATACAAATAAATAATAATGGGAAAATCCTCTCACAAATAATGAGAAAAAAATTTATTAAAAATGTGATAGTCTATCCTCAAGTCCACTCCATGCTTTATTAATAACAAAGCATAGCGTAGATTTGAGGGTATACTGTCACATTTTTAATATATTTGTTTCTGATTATTTGTGAGAGGATTTTCCCATTATTATTTATTTGTATGTGTTTTGTGTGTGTGTGTCTACACACACACACATATATACAATACAGGTAAAAGAAATAATTGTCCAAAGGGCAAACACATAAAGGAAATATACATTTCTTTGTACACAAGTAAAAATGTAACCCATCCCCCTGGTCAGCAAATGTTATTCGCGGATTTGGCGATTCACGGCCATTTTGAAGTGCATGATATACAGTATACTATTCTGAAAATTCTCACTTAATCTGATGAAGCAGATAAAAAAAATTACAATGAACAAGAAAGGCTGTGTTGTTTTTAATTCCATTCACTGTTGACCAGTAACATGCGAGGAATTATAAGAGAAAATATCACAGTTTTCTATATTTTCATTGTGGAGTAAACTGTTATGCAGAAAGATTACAGTAGATTTGAGGAATGCTGTAATGTTACCAACAGTGCCGAACAGAGAAATTTCTAACCACCTGAACAGCTATACAGTAGAGCTGACTAGTGGTGAAGAGGATAACATGAATTAATACTGTTTGCTGGTAATCAAAATGTAATTATATTTTTCATCTCTGGACCAGGTATGGATATCAAACATGGGAGTGGCAGGAGGGAATAAGAAGTGTGCTTTATCCAGCCATATTTGCAAGTCTTTACAAAGTTTTAGCCCTTGTGGGTTTAGAACATCAATTCCTGTTGGTGAGTTATTGTTTGGTGTTACATTTAAAATATGAAATGTCAGCTTCTGATATAAATTATTTTTTTATTATTCAATATTTAATGGATTTGTTATGGCTATCATGGACAGCTGTGTCTGGCAGTAGCCCTCTGTCAGGAGGCTCTTTATTACGGGGCTACTTTTGGGGATTTCTATTATTCAGGTATCCCCACTAGATGGATATACCAGTACAGTATACAGATACATATAATTTGTCATTTACCATAAAACTTTTTGTTTTCAATTTACACACACACATATATATATATTTACATATATATATATATATATATATATATATATATATATATATATATATATATATACATACATACACACACACACTATTCAATCTCATATATCGGGTTAGGGACCAAATCCAGGTCGTAAGTCGAATTCGAAAATAATAAGTACAGAGAAAATCTAAATGCGTCTTTTTTCTTCTCAGCACCACAAACTCTCACTTTTAAACTCGCTAAACATTTTAAACGGAATTAACAAACAAAAATTTTGTCAGTACACAGCGCAATCACTAACGCCTGGACTCGAAATACGAATTTGAAAAAAATTGTACGACTAGCGGTCGATGTCCGGTAGTCTTAAGTCGAGGAGTGGCTGTATATACATACACACACACACACACACACACACACACACACACACAGTCGGCCCCTAACATACGCTGGGTTAGGTAACAGAGATACCCGGAATGTTAAGAACATATTTTTAAGCGCCCCTAAAAACACCCCCTGGCCCCCCATGTCCTTATTCAACCCATATAAATGTGTAATTCGAGTTTTAAGATCAAATTTTGGCAAAAAATTGAAGTTCGACTCTAAACGGGTAATAGTTTCGTTAGGTTGAAAATATTTACCAGTAACTACCAGTAAACAATGAAACTTGACTCACCACCAGCTGTGAGTGTCGGTACAGTTGCCAGGGCAGATCTCTTGCGTCATCATAGTAAGCCCAAAGTAGCCAAATGCATAGTATGTACGCGGAGACGATGTAAAACATAAAGTATTCATTTTTTAAAGTTTATTTATAGATACATAAATTTTTGTTCATTACATTGAAACATCAATCTTTGTTAATTAAATTTGAAACAAAAGAAAACTAAACCTTTTCTAAATACCGGTATTTCATTAAATATTACATCACAAGTATATTTTACCTTAACTGTGACTGAATGAATATATTCTCAGAAATAAATATGGAAATGTAATATTTTTGCTGAAATAGCGTACATATTACAGTGGAAAGTGGGATAAAATCATGGCAGAAAACAATGACTTTCGCTTTCTTTCGTTGTTCAAAAGATTTTACCGTAATAACTTTTGAATGGTTTTCAGTTAAAAAACTGTTGTATTACAATAATATTCTTTCCTAATTCACTTGAATAAATACTACAATACCATATTTCTGAATATTTTCATTACAATCCATCAAAATCATTTTCCTTGTCATCAGCACCAAACAGCTACTCCCAGTCGTCTCCTTGAACAGTATCGTCATATGGATCAACACCATCATCAGCCATAGGATCATCAATATCTTCATCCTCAATCACGCTCTCATTAGCCTCATAATCCTAACAAAAGTCTTCTGTTCCATCAAGAGCATTGAAATCCCACATTTCTTAAAAGATTTCACTGCAATTTCTGGTCTGATTAAGACCAGGGTGATCAGGGCTCTGCCGTATCAGCTAGACGGTACACGTGTTTTTCGAATCGTTTTCAGTTAAAAAACTGTTGCATCACAAGTGAATTCGGATAGAATATTATTGTAATACAACAGTTTTTTTAACTGAAAACCATTCAAAAAGCTATTACGGTAACATCTTTTGAACGAAAGAAAGCGAAAGTCATTGCTTTCATCACTATTTTATCCCACTTTCCACTGTAATACGTATGTCATTTCAGCAAAAATATTACATTTCCATATTCTCAGAAATAAATAGTAGTTTTGCTGAAACGTAATGTATTTCAATGTAAATTAGGATAAACTACATGAAAACAAAAGACTTTACCTAACCTTCCGATGTTCAAGATATGTTACTTGTTTTTTTAATAGTTTTCGGTTAAAATACTGTTATATTAGTGATATTCTATTCATACTGTGCTTGATATAATACATTCACGGAAATGTAAGATTTTTGCATCTACAATGCTGATGTCAACACAAGCGTGGTTACAGCGAGACTGACTGACTGAGGGAGCGCGGGAACCCAGGGTGGCGTGGCGGGTGATGTGTGTGTGTGTGTGTGTGTGTGTGTGTGTGTGTGGCGGGCGGTGTGCAGTGTGTGGTGTCGCGTGCGATTTGAATGTATATTCCTCCGGCGGCAATCCGGGTATTTGCAAATCCGTGTATGTTAAGCCCGCGTATGTTAAGGGCCGACTGTATATATATATATTTTATGAGATTTTTTATAAAATGTTTTACACAATAAAGGTTATAAAAACATATATACTGTACTTTGTATGTACTTTTTCTGTGAGTTGAAACCAATTACCCAATAACCCATTGAAATAATAGATTCGGTTAACGAACGATTCTGTGGAACGAATTGTGTTCGTTAACCGAGGGACCACTGTACAGACATTCAAGCATTTAAAGATATTTTTAACCCCAATTACAATTTTTTTTTTTAAATTGCCTTTATGTGAGAAAAGTCACATTCTCCCAGCTGGTATTATTGTACTGTACAGTTTTGTATTCAATTTTAATTATTTGTTAATTTGAATATTTTGTGTTATTGAATTATATCTATGAAGATTATCATCTACAATAATCAATTTGGAAGTATAAATATGGTTTCATTTAGGATGAGTTCATAAAATCATACTTTACCCATTTTTTCATTTATTATTTCACCTTTTAAGTTATTCTTAAGTGACCATCTATTGTCTGGCAGATTCTATCATCCAGCAAGGGGTCATGTCCCATGGTAGCCAGATTAGAGAGTTTCAGCTATATTTTGAATTAGTATAGTGTGTGTCAACTAAGATAGGCCTTTTTTTTATTCAAGCTGAATGCGACGTCAGCAAATGCTACCTAGGTATGTTAATTCCTAGCCAATTCGCCAGGCCAACATACAGGCAATTAAAACATCTAATAATTACTTAATAAGTAATATTAGGAGGACACGTCGCTACCTGGCATTTAATTGCAATTCTCAAACCCCCCCGTTCACTTCCAACTATGCGCATCGAGAACCTCATCTCTTGCCTGGCGATTCAGCTATAATACACACAAAGGGAAGCTCCGCGAATTTGAGTTGTAATTGCTGAAATACTCACCTCTGCAAGGATATTATATACGGTATTTGTACTTAATAGCACAGTGATGAAGTAGAGTGACTTTTATTTTGTTATGTCTCTCATTTATTGTATTTGGGACATTTTCTTATACGACTTTGGGTCAGCATGGCGACCAAAACACATTTTGTTTGTGAGTCGTTTAGATCGTGTGACTATCCCTTGCCTTTAAGTCACTCAGTGAAAGTCGCTGCGCCCTCCCGGGCTCGTCTTCACTAAAAGAGAATATGTGTATATATCTATTTATATATACTGTATACATATATATGTATATTATTTACGATCTTTGTCCCAATTATTCACATGCTAATATGAATACTATGACTATCTCTCTCCATACTCTTATGTTCGTTCACAAAAACCTTTGGGCTTCCGCCCTTGGGTTTCTATTTGTTCTCAGCAAAAAGGCCAGAGTTGAGTTTGTCTCTTCATAACTTTGATGTCCTCAGTAGCGGGTTCAAGCGAACTTTAGCGAGGCTGCTAGACTTAGCGTTCCTTCCGGAATGTTGACCTTCCGGTCTTACTAGCAATCTAGAGTTATGTTGAAATGGACTTTACACCTTCTATGGGTTATATGAGACCAACTCAGGGTGGAATTCTCAACCCAATAAATATTGCTAGAGTAACAGTGAACGTTGCTGCCAATAGAGCGCTATGTTAGCGGCTCAGCACTGTCAACCCTGCCGGGTGATAGTGCGCACGTAGGAATTTTCCCTTAAGTGTTTACTTGGGGATACTGTCTGTGCCCCTGATTGGCAACAAATAAAGATCTTGGAGTATCTCAAAAAAATGTTTAAATAGGTTGTTGGGTAATTCCAATATAGCTAATCAAGTATTAGCAGGTCATAGACCCCAAACTTCTATTCAATATGAGAAAGCTTGGAATCTTTTTCAATAATTTCTCAAGTTAACAACTCCAGATTCATTATCGGAAACAGTTGTATTAGAATTTTTAAAATTTCTGTTCAGAGTTAAAGGCCTTCAAGGATCGACAATTGCATCTTATAAATCAGCGTTGGTTGACCCTCTGGCTTGGGGTTTTAATATGACTTTGAACCCAAGGATTTATCAAATGCTAAGATCGTCCTTTTTCATTCAGAGACCTCCTCGACCCAAGAGAATCCCGCCTTGGTCTCTGGAAAAAGTTACTAATCTTCTTATGGGGCCTAATTACAATGTAAATCTGAACAGGGATAAATTACTCCAGAAGGCAGCTTTCCTTCTAGCAATAGCAATGGGTATGAGAATCAGTGAACTGATTTCAATTTCCAATAATCCATCATTATCTGACGAGGATGTTATCCTTTTTTCTACGGAGATCCTAAGAAAAAATGAAAGGGAAGATTTCCAAGGTCAACCTATTAAGATGAAACGTCTAATGGATGAAACTAGGGTTCCTCACATATTGTGTCCAGTTAAAAATCTTCAGGAATGGTTAACCAGATTCCCTAATCGAGGCCCTTATGTTTTCTCATCAAGGGATGGTAAGAAATTATCTCCTCGTCAATTGACAAAATCCTTATCTCAATTAGTGAATCAAACAGACCCTGGCAAGAAATTTTTGGCACATTACACTATGAAATATGCAGGGTCTGTGGCCTTTCTGCGGCATATGAGCCTCAGTCAGATCAAGGAAATGGGCTTTTGGAGATCTCCAAAAACTTTCAAAGACAGCTATCTTCATCTATCTCTGAGAGATGCTTCAAATGTGGTGGTGCTGGGTTCCCCTCCCCCATCTAGTCCATCTCCACTACCAGGACCTTCTTCCTCATTAGAATAAAGTGGGTATCCTTTTTAAGTAAATTAACATTTTACCTTCTGGTAAATGTTCCTAATTTTGGAAATGTTCAAAACGGTTTATAATATAATTGGGACCTCAGTCAGCGGAGCCTTGTATGCAAAGTCACCTCCCCCTCCACCTCCTGCTCGGGTATTCTTGCTGACGTCACATTCAGCTTGAACAAAAAGCCGTTTTTTTCTAAAAACCAGTTTTTGTGATATAGCTCAAATGCGACGTCCATAACCCACCCATCTCCACCCCTCGAGAGTTGACTTTTAGTTACTGCTCTCTCTGAGGCAAGAGATGAGGTTCTCGATGCGCATAGTTGGACGTAAACGGGGGGGGGGGGTTGAGAATTGCAAATAAATGCCAGGTAGCGACGTGTCCTCCTAATATTACTTATAAAGTAATTATTAGATGTTTTAATTGTCTGTACTGTATGTTGGCCTGGCGAATTGGCTAGGAATTAACATACCTAGATAGCATTTGCTGACATCGCATTCGAGCTATATCAGAAAAACTGTTTTTTTAGAAAAAAACGGCTTTTTTCACTTGTACAATCATTCTTTGCTATTTGTTCACAGATTCATGTTCCAAGAGTGCTTCATGCCCTTGCCTTTGCTGTTGGTGACTATCATATCTGGAAGTTATCTGGGATCTTGTATGGTAAAAACTCAACTGGCTGGATTACCATTTGCTTGGTTTCTTCATGGTTCTTGGAGTATTGTGCTCCACGAACTTTAACATCCTGTGCTGAGATGATTCTTCTATCTGTTGCTCTCTGCCTATACCCATGGAGAAGAGTAAAAGGTATTTACTGGGCATAAACATTGTGAACTATATGTTTATACAATTACAGGCAGTCCCCGGGTTAAGTACAAGTTTCTTTCCTATGGATGTTCTTAAGTCGAAAATGTACTTAAGTCGAACCACATACCTTATGTGCATATCGTACTTACAGAACAATGTATAAAATCACACTTTATAAATGCCTAAGTCCTTATAGACATCTAAAATCACTTGATTTAAGAGTGAAAAAGAAATAGAATGACAAAATACAGTAAATGAAAGTAAAAAATAAGTCATAATGTAAATAAAATACAGGTACTGCAGATTTAAAGTTTAACTTCATTTGTATTGGCGGATGTTCGTTAGTCAGACATGCATAACCCAGGGACCTCCTGTACCAACTAATATTATTGCAATAATGTATTCGTTGAACATCTTATGCAGTAATCTTCCCGTTAGTAGGAATCTCTGGTCTCCAGAACTCTCAAATAGCCGGAATAAATTTTGAGCCTTCTGGGAAATTCCGGGAAAGCTCTATCCATTTCGGACATTGGAACGAGTTTCCAAGGAAGATCTCGTGCTCATTTTCCGAAATAATTCTGAGGAAATCCAATCCCTCTGTTCCAGGCATGCGAACAAATTTTCTAGGATTTCCGAAAGATTGCAACAGGCTCTGAAACATCCCCACGTCCTGGGCGCGTTGGTGGGCTAGCTGCCTGGGTAACTTAGGCTGTAGGCTCACATGCTTACTTCATATTCTGCTGCCATTGTACAAGGTTGTTCCCTCTGTTGCTGCTGTTTTTGCATACAATTTGTATTTTGCAGTATTGAACATTACATTACCAGGACACAATCAGCCAAGAATACGGTGCTAAAGCAGTGCTGAGTTGTAAAACGTGATTACAGTTACGTATACTCTACTGTACATTCAGTGAGAATGAAAGTACTGTACAAACAGTACTGTACATAGCAGATTGGACAGTGTATACTTACTGTAGGCTAGTGTGTACAGGGTATGTGTATAGTATGCAGTGCATGTACAGTCCCTCCTTCATGGAGGGAGAGGAGGGTAACAGTAACACCTGCTACAGTACCCAGTAGATGGTACAGGACAAGGCAGGCCATCCTGTGTCATCATATCACCATTTGATCTGCCTGCATCACAAACCCAAGATGACAGTATTTGCTAGTGAGTACAGTACAGAATAGTGTATACTGTAGTATATTTTGTTTATTTACAATATATTTTACATATACAGTGGTGTTTGCATAAATACATACAGCTCTGAGTTTGTCCGTGCGAGATGCGTACCTGTAATTAACGACTCGGAAAACTTTCCCCAGCACCTGGAAACATTTTGGGGATACAGCATGTGATAGTTTCTCTTCACGTGAGATGTGTAGTTTACACTCTTGCAAAACTTACCCCAGTACAGTACAGATACCCTGTAAAATTCAGAGATGAGAAATTTGTCTCAATACCAGAAAACTCTCGTTCCCGGGAAGAACTCTGCACTAATGATTCCGGCTAACAGGGATATCACTACAGGTAATCATTTCCTTTTGTTCACGTGATAATATATTTTTTCATAAATGTTTTGTGTACTGTACAGGTAGTTATATACTGGAATGTCTTTAAACAGGTAAGGAAAGTTTACGGTATCTAAAATAGATGCAGGAAGGGATTATTATGGATATTCTATGACTAAAACTTGTTGTCAATATGTATACTGTAGTTCTGTACACCATCATTTGCACTCTCAATATCCAAAAGCAGCCTCCTGTATATATATATACAGGTATATATATATATATATATATATATATATATATATATATATATATATATATATATATATATATATATATATATATATATATATATATATATATATATATATATATGCAAGTAAATCACTGTAGGTGCGCGTGATCTAGGTATATGCTGATAACCACAAGGAAAGAAGAAAACACGAACTTCGTGTTTTCTTCTTTCCTTGTGGTTATCAGCATATATATATATATACATACACAGTTGTACCCCGCTTTACGTGGTTTCACTTAACGCGATTTCTCATATACGCGGTGCCTCGCCAGAACCGAACTTTCACTTAACGCGGTTCATCTACCCATATACGCGCAGAGTGTCCGGCTCGAGACGCTATTTTTAGATTTGCCCCACCCGCTCCCGCCTGCCTCGCCTCTCCCTCCTCCTCCTCCCTCCCTCCCCCTCCTCCTCCTCCCTCCCTCCCCTCCGCCTCCATCCCAGTATGCCAACCCATCTCGTCTACTAACGTAAGTGTTACACCTAACTTTTAGTTTTCCTAACCTAACCTTTATTTGTCCTAACTTAACCTTTATTTTTCCTTACCTAACCTCTTCTATATTTTTGTTTGTTCATACCATCATAAAGTTAAGATAAAATTTTTACTACAACATAGTTGTGTGTTGTCAAAAAGTGGAGTTTGGGGGTCGGGCCAGTCTCTATTGGAATTAATCCCATATAATCTGTTGTTCACTTAACGCGGTTTTCACTTAACGCGGTACCCTGTGGGTTCAATTGACCGCGTAAAGCGGGGTACAACTGTATATATATACAGTGTGTATATATATATATATATATATATATATATATATATATATATATATATATATATATATATATATATATATATAATCACAGGTTGCTTAGGTGAGAAGAGATATATTAGACATGAAGACTGCATATTAGTGCACATGAAATTTATTTATAGAAAAGAAAGAGTGGTTGGCATTTATATGTTGAATCATATAGTATTTTGCATACTGTATAATGTCGTAATTTTTTATAGCACGAATTAACAGCAGCTATTTCAGGATACAGGGTTAAATTATGAAAATTTAAACTTTGCTCCAAATTCTCTAGTAACAGAATGTTTGAAATCTTATAATAAATTTAACTAATTGTTAATACTTGACCAACAAGTTAGTAAAATTAGTCTGTATACTGTACACTGATGGAAGTGAGTGCTTTTGTTTATCAACAGACTCCCATGATTGTGGTTATTTATTGCTGGTCGGGGCAGCGTGTGCCATGCGGCCAACAGCAGCCATACCTTTTGTGCCTCTGTGCCTGCAACACTTGTGGTTCACACGTTCCAGAATGTGGCTGTTGCTGAAATACCTGTTCACCATGTGAGTACATTAGACTTTTCATAATATGAAGTATGTACAGTACTGTATATAGGGAATGACTCCTCTAGATAGTAATTTTTTGGGATAATTGATACCATGTAGCATTCAACATGAAATCTTAATACCCTCCTGTACCAGCCAGGTTGACAACCCTTTATCCGAAATTCCGAAAACCTCTGAAAATCAAAAGTTTTTTCTAGGAGGGGTGTTCTGCTCCCTGTAAAAAAAAAAAAAAAAAAAAAATCTAACCTAACCATCCTGAAATCTGAAAAATTCCGAAATCTGAAATGAATCTGGCCCCAAGGTTTTCTGATAAGGGATTGTCAACCTGTAAACCTTATAGGGTATTGATTAAATACATTGATTAAATACATTATTCTACATTAAAATGCTCCTTTACAAAAGTTTTTTCATAGCACCCTTGGAAAAAATTTTATATCATCCATACAGGTTTATTTGCTACATAATGCATAAGAAGCACTTTCATGTTTTTCTAAGTGCTGTAGAGTATACAGCAAACCCTTGAATTTACTGGAGGGTATGGACATGAAGCATGCCAATAAATTGAAAAGCTCATTAAATGGTCAACAGGAGACTACATGGTCTATTATGAATGTTTCAAACTTATAATCATCACCTTGCTATGGGATTGGTTCAGATGCTATCTGGGGACAGAAGGAGGCAAATTCAAATTCGCTGTAAATTGAGATGTGTAAATTCAAGAGTCTACTTTGTGGAGTTCGGCAGCCTTGCTGAAAATGAGAAGTCAAAACGAATAGACAGCATTTTCACAGGCTGTAATTTTCTTAGGATCGTAGTCCTGTTCTTGTTCAGCTTTAATCCCAATGCTGAGGTGTAATTTCTCCTAGCTAAGCATCACCAATAGAGTGCAATTTCTTGTGTTAAACAATTAGTCATGAGAGAGGTTATAGTGTTCTTCCACTTTTTGGAGAGACAGCATTTGTTTTCTTTCCTGAATGTCCAGGCAACTTGATAATATGATAGTGTAAAATGCATTAACCAACTTGATGAAACCTCATAAGCTTCCTTAATTCCCATTTTTTGTATAAGTATAGTTGGCTCCACTTTTGCATTTACGACTTAGCATTGCCAATCCTCTCTATTTCTGAGGTGTGAACCCCGAACTCTTAAGTGTGAATTCGAAACATTTGCTAGTGAGTGGGAGGGAGAGAGGAGGGGTGTGTTAGGGTAGGTATCTTTATGTGGGGGGACTTGAGGTAAAGGGGTTGAGGAAGGAAAGTGTACTTGTACATCAGTTGGGAGATAGTACAATGCAGAATATTACTTTGACAGTACTGACGATTACGTCTAGCGCCAGCCAGATCAAAATACTAAAATTACAAAAGGATGGGAGGGGGATGATTCATGTTATAAGTAAGGTGTTCCTTTGCAAAAGGGGGCATTTAGATGCAAATGGATTATAAATATGTTTGAATCTATATCTTGTAGACACAGCAAAGTTTGGTTTAACCTCATGACTACAAGATGGAACTTCCCCAGCTGAATAAAATTGTCACTTAGTAGCCAGACTAAAATACTGTAGATAAGAAGACACCTTACTGAATTAAATAATTAGTAATTAAAGCAATCATGAAGTGGACATCAAATATTTATTGTAATACAAACTTGATGTGAGTAAAAATAGTTGAATTGGCAGCTGTCCAGTATAAAATCAGCAACCCACTTAGTTCAGTTGTGCCAAAATTGTGAGTTGAAGAATAACCATAACAGATCTTCAACCTCAGCCCGGTAGGGCGAGCACTAGGGGGATGTGTCCGCCACGCACACGCTATTTAAATTTTTAAGTACAGTACTGTACCAGATTTAGGGTTATCAGACATAATGGCTCAAACACTGGACATTGATGGAAAAACTAGTTGAAAAAGCTTGTTCCGTAGACCATTGACGTACACTTCATGACTGACCCACATGAACTGACCGACGCGTGTATACGCTGTACAGCTCCTCCCCGACTTACGACCTACTCGACTTACGACCACCCGCACTTACGACCTGCCTTAGTCGTACCAAAATTTTGTCAAATTACGTATTTTCGAGTCCCAACGTCAGTACACAGACAAAATTTTCGTTTGTAATTCACTTTAAAATGGCTGGCAAGCTTAAAAGTGAGAGTTTTGTGGTGCTGAGAAGAAAAAGAGACACCCATTTTAGATTTTCTATGTATTGTTTAAGCATTTTCGACTTATGTCGGGGAGGAGCTGTACTTGTTTACACTGAGGCAGGCGGTAGCATCCCAGGGCAACATGTGTGTCATACATACCGTATTCATAAATGTCTCTCATAATTAAACATTTTACCAAATATTACAAAAAATTTAATATGTACAGTAGTACCCCGATTTACGCAGTCAATTGAACCCACGGGGTACTGCGGAAAGTGAAAACCGTGTAAAGTGAACAACAGAACATATGGGATTAATTCCAATAGAGACTGGCCCGACCCCCAAACTCCACTAATAACATCTTAATTTTATGATGGTATGCACACACAATTAATTATTAAGAGAAATATCAATAATATTAGGTTTTTTAACACTTACATTAGTAAAAAAGATGGCTGGGCACACGGGGATGGGGGTTTGGTTCCGAGGCAGAGAGCAGATTATTGGCCCTCACCTGTACCACTTGTATCAATTGTATCACTATCCACCACATAGGCTTGCAGGGCCTCTTTGTCAAACCCCTGAAAGTCCATATAAGTCCATATCCTCACTATCACTGACTTTGGTGGGCTGTGGTGGGTGGCGGGTGAAGAACTCGGTAATGTTTTGATGACTGGGCGACCTTGTGCGCATCCTGCCCGCTCCGTTTCCCGCGTATATGAGTAGATGCACCACGTATATGAGTAGATGCACCGCGTATATGAGTAGATGCACCGCGTAAAATGAAATTGCAGTTCTGGCGAGGTACCGCGTAAATGTAGAATCGCGTAAACGAGAACCGCGTAAATCGGGGTATTACTGTATACAGTGGTCCCTCGATTAACGAACACAATTCGTTCCAGAAGATCGTTCAATAACCGAAACCTTGTTTCAATGGGATTTTGGGTAATTGGTTCCAGCTCACCGAAAATTACATAGAAACTAAAAATAAATGCAGTAAAGTACACTTACTTTGAGGTATGCAGGTAGAAGGCTCCTGGTTGATGATGATAATGATGGGAATTAGAATGGGGGTGGAGGAGAAGGGAGAAGAGCAGGCATTGGGGTGGAAGAGAAGTCACCCCATGCTGCCATTTCACCCATAAAATTTTAGTTCACTTGGTGTAATTCAAGATTATTTTCTTTAAATCAACACTGCACTGCACTATATATTGTCAATTTGTAAAATAAACTTCAGAATGACCAATAATTGTATTGTAAAAACATAAAAATAGTTTATGTTCAAGAGAGAGTCAAGCAAGATGCTTCCTCCACTGAACAGACACAAAGTGATGCCATTATGGGGGAGTCAAACGGCTGTTTGGCGTGCTAAAAACTAGTTCCCTGTACTTCAATTATGTTAAATAATTGTTAAAATGACTAAAAACTTTAATATAAGACTTGGAAAATTATTGAATAGTACAACCTTCTTGATATTTACTCAAATGGTAACGAATTTAAGCCTTAAAACCGATTACTGTATTGGCGGACTAATACTACAGCTGGTAAGCAGGCAAAAGCAGGTGTAAACATGTTGCGAAAAATTCGTAAGGAATTCGTTAACCGAAATTTTTTCGTAAACCGAAGTGAAGAATCTTATGGAAGGAAATTCGTTAACCGAAATTTCGTTAATCGAGGCATTCGTTAACCGAGGGATCACTGTATATATATCCTAATACATACTGTATTTTAAAATGTCTCATTTTCGAAATTTAACGAAATATTGCAAAAATAGTACGTAACATATATTTTGTAACAGCAAAACATTAAAAATTGTGAGTGATTTCAAATTAAGGAAGTACAAATTACAGGGGTTTTACTGTATGTTTTTTTCTTTTTTATTACAGAACTGCTGTTATGGTTCTTACTGTAGGACTGGACTCATGGTACTATGGTAGGTTTATCATTGTACCATGGAAGTTTGCTTACTTTAATGTGGTATCAGGTTTAGCCTGTCACTATGGTGTTTTACCCTGGCATTGGTATCTGACCCAGGGTCTGCCTGCAACACTCACCACACATCTACTCCCTTTTATACTGGCTACTCTGTACTACCCAACGAGACACAAGGAACTGCTGTCTGTCTGCATGTGGTCTATCTTTGTTTACAGGTAAGTTTTATAAGTTAATATAATTTGGCTAATTTTAGCTCTAGCCATGATTTTACACTGACATCTTATATTTTAGTCTGTGTCCAGTATATAGTGCCTTCTCCAAACTTTCTTTATTACACCATTGACAATTAAATGATGTAATCTGGTAACTAAAATTGGGAAAGGTTAATAAACAGAAGTAATATACCGTACAGCAAAGTCATGCGCCAAAGAATAACTTGGCACCGCTAATTACCACCCTAATTTTTTTATAATAATGTGTAATTGTGCCTTAACACAGTTGAATGCTGTAGCATGGAGTTTAAATAGTGAGCTGCCAGCCATAGAAAGCATAATTATTTTTTTACAGGACTACGATAGCCTGGACCACTGCTGTTGATGACTGCTTCATTTCAAGTCAGACTTGTATTTTTTCACTTTAGCCTTACTTTACTCACCTGTAGTGTATACCGTAACACAGGCCCTGGCGATCCCTAACTTACATTATTGGGTGACTCCACTGTACAATATTACAAACATGAAATAACATTATAGTCATTCACAGCCAGAAGCGTGTACACTTGCCACTAAAAGTTCTCGAACATTCTAAGGTTCATGCAATATGACAAAATGAACTATAAAACTGAACATTGCTCTCTGGGGAAGTTCGATTGCAAATTTAATTACTTCTTTTCACATATATTATTACAAAATATTGAGAGTCACTTCGCAACCGAGCATATCAACTATTCTGAGATGACACTAGCCATAATGCTCATTCTGAAATTTGTCGTGCCCAGCTGTTTGAGGACTTTTGTGGAAAGTGTAGAGTATCCAGTTATTCCCATATTTAAAACACTGTACAGTCACTCCTCGACTTACGACAACCCGGACATACGACGGTCATGGTCCTTTAAAATATTTTTCACATTACGTATTTTCGAGTCCCAACGTTAGTGATCGCGCTGTGTACTGACAAAATATTTTTTTGTAATTCCCTTTAAAATGGCTGGCAAGCATAAAAGTGAGAGTTCTCGTGGTGCTGAGAAGAAAAAAAGACACCCATTTTAGAATTTCTATGTATTATTTTCGCCTTTTCGACTTACGACTTATGACCTGGTCATCAGGATGGAACCCCGTCATAAGTTGAGGAGAGACTGTAGTGTGAAACTTACTGGTAATAAAAGATGCAATATTCTGCTATAACGATGGTTATAAATTAACACCATTTTGCTATATACGATCAAAAGAACTCGCTTTAATGATATCCATCGAATAGCCATCGATATCCATTGGTTGGATTATTTTTTTCTCTGCAAACTTTGGGTTGTTTATGCTCAAATTAATCGCTGTCTTGCAAGGATTCCAGCAATGCAAATTATATATTTCTATGTCAAGTCTGTGACATTTTATAGGGAAACAATATTTAACCCTCTGCATCACACATCTCTACCTTCAATTGTCAGCCTACCTGCACGCTGCCACATGGCCAACCTGCACACTACACCCCTTCCCTTGGTTCTTTGTTGATCATAAACCCGCCATCACATGCTCCATGATTATCAGCCAGCATCTTACATTGTACTTATCAACAGTTTTTTTTCTTATACACTATAGTGAGAGGACAGCACTAACATTTAGATTGAACTGTGATATGGTGAGTGTGAAGTGATAATTTATGTGTTTTTGTGACTGTAAGATGCGTCGACTCGGTTGTCTTGAAGATGTGAGCAGTGTCGGCCGTTATCATTGTTTTTGTTATTATAATTTGCTGCGTTTTTGTGACTGTGAAGTGAGCAGTGTATTGTAACTTTGAAAATGTCTGGGAAGGCCAAGACATCCAAGACAACCATGTCTCTGAGGTGAAGCTTGACATTTTTATCCCTTAAGCCCCGGGTTAGGGTTAAAATAATGAAAAAAAAAAATAAATAAATAAAATAAAAAATGGCGGGAAAATAGGCGGACGTTCTGGAACGTTACCCGGGGCCTAAGGGTTAAGTAGCATGAGACTCCCCAGAGACTGTGTGGGAATCAGAGTTGTCTCCACTCCACCTACAGGAGTCCCTTTAGCCTCAAAGGGGACATGATAATAACCAGTTTTGTCCAAGATGATGTGGTGAGTGTTGTTTGTTTGGTACTGATAATAATATTTTTTGGCGGTAATACAAGTGTGTTTGGGGACTGGCTGGGAATGTATCCCATTGAACCCCATGTTATAATGTCCCCTATTTATGATAATTTACCCTTTTTTTTTTCAAAAGTTCTCACATTATGAGCTCTTTTCTTTTTCTCACTTTCACCACCACGAACCCTGCCACTAATTTTCCTCTTAGGGGTCATGATTGCGGTAAAATTCACCAGTAAAGAAAACTTTACTAGCACAAACGCCTGGAAGATGTTCACGGAACCAGTGCAAGAGAGAGATGGATGCCGAGTTAGCACTCAGAGCGGGTGAGGCTGAGCTGTGAACTATGTTATGGTTATTCTTCAACTCGTAAATTCTAGTAGATACTGTATACAGTACAGTACTGTAGTAGTACATAATTTTATATTATTTTTTACTCTGTTACATGCACACACAATCTTCAATACAGTATGCACAAAAAATAAAAATTAAAGAAATTATTATCATAAGGGATCTCAGCATTTTGCTGTGTCCTGTGTATATTAGTGAAGTGATTGCCAAATCACTGGTACAGTTATACTGTAATATTCTATTTACAAAGAATAGCTCTTTCCACACTGAAGCCATCCTGTGGGTGATGTAACACTACTCAGCCACCCAGCTGACTCACATAAGGGGAGGGGGCGTGGCTGGAATGGTTAGTCAGCTACACAGTTTCAGCCCACTGCCTTCACACACAAACGTTCACTTCCCAAACATACACACCCATGCTCTTCAATTTTCGTACTACGTATACAGTAGCTTTATATTATATTTTCTTTATTTCTAAGCCAAATTAGAGAACTGTGATGATTTTATTTTATTTTTGATATTAAACAAGCATGGACAAGTGATAAACTTGCTAAGCTAGCAAGAGATGATGGGTGGGTTGGCTTGTGCAAGACTCAAGCATAAGGGTGGTTCAGTGGATCAGTTCAATATTTTTTTTTAGCTTTATAATACTCATAGGAGCATTTGGGAAAGAAGGGCTGAAGTAACATAGGAACAGGAACCAAAGAAATACTGTAAGGATAAACCCCTTTAGCCATGTCAGGCACCGGCAAGGGATGATCTAGTGAAGATATCTCTTGGGGCATTCACCTCCTGTCCTTGGCCATAAATGGTCTCACACATCAACCCTGTACAGTATTTTTAAATCATGAGAAATTTTTTAATTATGTATTGCAAAACTTGTTTTAATATTTCTGTAAATATTTTCAGCTGTTTAGGTCACAAGGAGTTCAGGTTCCTATTACCAGTCCTGCCTCTCTGCTTGTGTATTGCTGGTGACTATATTGCTTTCACACTAGCTTCTTACTCCAAGAGGACAGATCACTCCATAAGATGCAGGTAAGATAAGGGTGTGGCCAAAATTAAAAAAAAATTCATAAATCCTCAAACTTTACAAGCATCATTTTTTATAAACATGTATTGCTCTTTATCATCAGGAGATTTACTGTAATTTGTTGTTTTATTTTTAATTATTCAACACTAGGCTGAATTTCCCACTATCATATTGTTAATTGTTAGTCTCAAGCAGTCAGTCATATGCATTATTGTGGTTCATTGGATGGCATAGACTTTCAGTAGTCATCTAGTCCAGTTTTGGTTATAAAATGGAATATCAGGATCAGTCATCAATTTTGTTTTGCTTCCATCTTTTTCTAATTTTCTGTTTTTACTGATCTGCTATGTTTTTTATTACACATTGTCTGATGAATGCCTGTGTTGAGACCCAAGATGGGTTCATTTACATAGCTGCAGTTTTGTCTAATTTCTTAACATCTCCATTTTATGGTAATTTTCCACACTTGCATCGAGTAGCCATGATTACCTGAGCAATACAGACTTGTTTGGACTCCTTGTTTATTGAATTAAAGGAGTTGTAAGACCTGTTTCTAGGTTAGGATTTCTTTTCGTCAGTGGGAACTTCTCCATTTACCCTGTATTATTGTGAAAATTTTCTTTGCATATTCAAGTTGATATTCATTTTTACAAAAATTTCAATTTTAAACTTATTCACATTTTATTTCAGTATTAATATTATGTTTTCCACTTCAGGAGTGCATTTGTTTTCATCTTCCTGATAGTACCCAACCTGGTAGCTGCCTTATATCTGGGTTTGGTCCACCAGCGAGGCCCACTTGATACTATGACCATACTGCAGAAGGATATTGAGAGAAATAACAATTCAGATATTCTTTTTCTGATGCCTTGCCACTCAACACCATACTTCAGGTAATCATTTTTGCTTACATGTATGCATTGTGTAGCACAAGGAGACTGGGAGAGGTTGAGGAATAAAAAGATGCAGTGTCTTTGTGGAACTATACTGTAATTGTCATGCCATAGGTAAGACATTGGTGGGTTTTAGTACAAAAAATAATGTTCTTTGTTATGTTGATGGTTCAATTATTTTGGAGTTTTTACACTTGAGCCAGACATTCTCGAATCCAGTATTGCCGTTCAGTTATTGCCCCTTTTCTACATCTTTATTGCTGTATTTCCTGCTTTGTCTTTTTATTTTCCAAATTTGTTATTTTTGGTTTCCACTTAAACAGTATACTGTACCTGCTAAAATTATCTATATTCTTATCTTTCATTTTTTATTATATACAAACTTTGCAGATAACTCTTGTTAGTTATAATGACCCAACATAACAGTGTTATCTACTTTAGTACAGTGATGATGCTACTACAGCTGTCTTTCCTACCATATCCCAATTTATTAATTCCCAGAGAAAAAGGTTTCCCAAGGATATGGATGCTGTCATTTCATGCAATTGGTTCCACCATACTGATGTCATGCTAGTGGGCTTCTGTTTCTTATCCTCTAATCACCTCCACAGAAGTGATTTCAAGGTTTATACTATTTGCGACTGTTAAGAAAAGGCCTGCATTTTACAAAGGTAACACTGCGGATCACTAAACAAGTTGAATCTTATGAAACACAGCAGGTAATATCTATTGTGATACATATGTATTCTACCAGGCTGGCAGATTATGGATTGCTTTATTGAATATGTGTTAGGGTAGAGACTTGGTAGGCATTGTAATTCTAAACATTCTCAGCAAGTTGGAATATGCCTCATTCTGATAAATTAACTACTTGGGGTTTTTGACAGGATTAGAACCAGCAATGAGTTGAGGGTTAGATTGATGAAAATAGACTAGCCTCAGTAGCCTGTATGTAAGATTTTTCTCATGGAGGATCTCACATGTTTCAATATTTTGTAATTGAATTTAGGAACACCTCCTGGTCATTAGAATATGGTTCTGATGTTGATAACTTTTTAAGAATTTAAATAACCCTAAGCTAAACTTGTTAAGATAAAAATATTAAGGTAAGGGACTATCATCACATAGTTGTATCACCATGACTTGTGAGGGCTGACACGACAAATCATCCAAAAGTTATAGTATGGCTTAGAAACAATATGGTATGAGTAAATACCTTGCCAAAATTTTTCTTCAAAATTTTTCCGTATTCAGGTAAGCAGGATTTATTTTGTTACCTCACGGAGTAGCATGGAATTCCTACCTTTAAGGCCTAGCTCCCACTGCAAAAATGAGTTGACAATAGGAAAGGCATCCAGCCATAAAACTTCCTACCCTACCATCTGATAATCACAGCTAACCCGTGCAAGTGTGGAAAATAGCTGCAAAAGGTAATGAATGATGATGAATACTGATGCTATTGCATAAATACAAAAACAGTCATCACCATCATTTTGTGGTTATTATCCATGCTTGACCATGATTACTTGATGGCATGGTGTCTCAGTTGTCATTTAGCAAATTTGAAATAAGTTTTATGGCTGGATACCCTTCCTATTTCCAATGCACTTTTACTGAGTGGGAACTATGCATTAGATGTGAGACTTCCAAGGCAGAGTCACAACTCCTTAAGGTAATCAGAGATAACCTGTCTACCATACATGTTATAATTACATTATTGTACAGTATACAGGGTATTGTATGTGATGATTTTAATAAAAACGAACCTGTTGTCTAACTGAAAAATAAATTATGTTGTTAATTGCATAATTTTATACGTATACTCAAAGATCTCTTTTCTTTCCTGTTTTCATAATTTCTAATGTTACAGTAAGTAAATAAACATTGAGTGGCATGTGTGCAGTATTTATATTAAATTGCAGACCACAAATATAGAGTAGACACTAAAAAATACATTGCTAAAATGTTGTGAGTGTAGCTGTAAACACAAGCCCCCCCCTTTTTACTATGGAAACCAAGTTTCACTTACATTGATCTTTTTACACAACCCCCAACCTAAATTAGGGCAACCTGTGTTGTACCTGGTCTTAATAAATATGGATATAGCTGGACCCACTGCATTCAGATTAGGTCTCATGGGAGCAGTACAGTATAAATGAATGAAATACCAAGTTTTGTAGATTTTAAGAGGAGAGTTAGGGTATAGCATAAAGATGTGAGAACAATATATGGAGTAAAGAATTTTTATTAAGATGCAATGTGAAACCATACTGTATTTGGATAGTATGGATTCATAAAAAACATGGGCAATGATTGTTAAAAAATATATATACCGGTACTGTATATAAATTTCTTGCAGTAGAAGGTACAGTATACTGAAATTCCCTTGAAACTTGCCAAAAATATTTTACTACTTAAAGTAATTTCATAAAATAAACTCATTTCAGAATCTGTTACAAGATTTCTGTATAGCAAAGCTTATTTGTAGATAATAAATGTAATTATATTTTTGCACAAGCTTTTTCTAGTTATTCACACATTAACAGCATTTTGTATTATTTTCAGTCATTTACATAAAAACATATCAATGAAGTTTCTGACCTGTGAGCCAAATCTTCAGCACAAGGAGGATTATATGGATGAAGCAGATGTTTTTGAAGAAAATCCACTTAGCTGGCTACACCTCGAGTATGGTCAGACCTCCAGCTCTCTAAGTGAGAAACAGATATTTTCGTATGATTCTGGGATTACAGTCAGTAGGCTAAACTCCAAAGAACATAGACAATTGGATGGTCTCAACAGCGAATTACATCAGTCTGTATTTAAAACTCTGCCAACTCATATAGTGTTATTTGATGTTTTGCAAAATAAAATTGCAGACTTCCTAGCACAACACCGCTACTCTTTGTGTCATGAGGTATTTCATGCTCAAATTGAAGATGGCAGGAGAAGTAAATACATTCTTATTTATTGCAAATGAAGCTTTATGTGATTTCCAAACTCAAATTAGAAGTATTGAAGCAATCTGTGATATACATATCATGGTAATCATATTGTTTTTGTTTTTTTAATACAGGTACTGTATTATTTTGCATATAGTGATTTCACTAAGAGTATTGTATGATTGTTTCATTAGATATACAGTTCTGTATTATTTTAATATTTATTACTTTTGTTATTTCATTGGTAGATAGATCAATAGAATGATATAGTATCACAGTATTTCTATTTACAGTTTGTTCTAACAACCAAAATAATGTAATGGTACTGTTTTTCATTTTCTTCCCAGACACTAGTTAAGTTGGGTACTGTATGTATCTTTTGCTGTGACTAAGACCTATGGTAACTCATGATCATGGAAGTGCTTTGAGGTTTTTGCTGGTCACATTTCATAGGTTACAAAGAGGTTGTATATGCCCAGCACAAAGTACTATATCACCCTGTACACAACAGAGAAATGACTGACCACTTGACTAGCCAGGGAGTGGACAATTGGTAAAGAAAAACAAAACAATGCTTCAGGTTAATAAGTTAAATGAATACCAAAGATTCAAGTTAGTTACAATATACAGTAGTGTTGATATGAAGTACTCTACTCCAAGGATAAAATGGCAAAAGTTACGATTCTAAAATTTAGAATGGAAAATATTATTTTGAGAATTTTTTATTGTTACAATTTTGGATGAAGGTAATTTGAGATCATATATCACTAGAGAAATCTGTAAGGCATGAGGAACCATCAACCATGCAACAGTGATGCGAGTACAGTACTATTTCTGTCACATTCGGCCATCCTCGTTACACGAGGGGTAACCATTATTTATATTATTGTACTATATATTTCTGCCACTGGTTTTTGCATTCTTTAAATACAGTTTCTACACTTGTTTAAGAATGTTTTATTCTGTAGACCCCTTACCTATAATAGCATCTATTAACTTTAATAATAAGAGAAACTGGAAAATAGGTTTGTGAGTCCTATATTCAAGCTTGACCAGCATAGTGTGTAAAGTACTAGAGAGCATTACAAGAGATGCTATGAAGTAACATCTACTACAAAATAGCCCTGTAAAGGATTGCAATGTGGTTTTATGCCAGGATGTGCCTTCGTGACATATTTACTCAAGGTACTGGATGTTTGGACTCAAATTTTGGAACAAGGTGGTAATGTCGACAATATAGGGTATCTGGATTTTGCCAAGGCTTTTGGCAGTTTACCCCATGAAAGTCTGAGAATTAAACTGGAAGGGTACAGGATTCGGGGAAGTGTCCTAGCTTGGATAGGAAACTTTCTTCATGACAGCAAGTAGTGTGTGTGGTGATTAAAGCCATGAAATGGTCATGTGTACCCGTGACAATTGAAGTACCACAGGGCAGTACACTGGGCCCGTTGTTGTTTATGTACCGGGTATTTGTTTCACATATGACATTCCAGAAGTTATGCACTCCTCCATACAAATATTTGCAGATGATACCAAGTTATTCAAGGAAGTTAAGAACCAAATGGACTGTGAAGAGCTACAAAAAAATCTCTGTTGGCTTCAAGAGTGGTTAAAGAAATGGCTGTTTAGATTCAATGTCACGAACTGTAAGAGGATGCACCTAGGTCGTACCAACAGTAAGGAGGAGTACCACATGTCCCAAGGGGACAAAGAAACAGGACCTGGGTGTATGTTGACAACAAACTAAAGTTCTTAAGCCATTGTGAAAAGAAGGTGAATCAAGCAACTAGTGAATCAAGCTAGTAGGTCTTATAAGAATGTAGTTCAGAGTTTTGTTGTTGTTGCTAATGGTAAGCTCATACAAAATCAAGACAAATTTCATCTATGACACTTTTGGTGTATTTCACCCATAATCGAGATAACGGGAGTTGAACATCAGAAAACTACTAGAAAAATCTAAGCTACTACCTGCACAGTGTACTGTATTGCATTCGCCAGCAACTGAATCACTTTTTTTCTTTTTTGCAAACAATAGCTTAGACAATTCTAAGACACTTTTACTCAGGCATTTCTCGCACAAACAACCTAGAACCAAGATATTTAATATGCGGGGTGGGGGGGTGCACTGCGGGGGCAGAGCCCCTAATTAGGAAGTTAGGTAGGTGAGGTACGTTTGGTTGGTAAGGATGACTTAATTAGTAATACGTGGTTGATAGTGTAGTGGATTCCTCCCCTACAAGCACCGAACCTTCTCGAATTCCCCAGCCTACGCCTCCAGCGCCACCCACGGAGCGGGGGTCAACTATCTACCCACGCCTACCCCCGCCTTATATGGCCTGACACCACTGTGACCGCTCTCTTTCTACCCAGTGCCACCAGCAAGCAACACCACCTCCGCGCCAGCCTGGCGGCAACCTCGGCGTCCCTCAAGCTGCGTGCCCTCCTCTGGGCACCCTCACCAACCAGCTCTCTCTACTCAACGCTTGTTACCATGCTGCCTACCCAGCAACAAGCTGCATTGTACATCCAATACAATGTGTATACAGTGAGCACATTGTGAGTTTCCTTTTTCCATCCCATCCTGAGTGTGAACCAATATCTCATAACCCCACAATAGCACCAATAGCACCAACCAAACCTTCCTAACTTCTTTACCAGGGGACAGAGCCCCCTGGACGGGTCCGACTAATTACCCAAATGTACCCGCAATGAAGTCAAATAATGGTCCTACATGAATAAATCAGACTGCCAATCACTTTTCGACTGGTATTTGGTGTCATGAAGTCACAAAAAATTGGTAAACTTAATTTAATCTGAGTTAATAGATCGAGTGCATGTACCGAGGAGCGAGTAATTACCCAAATATACCCAAATGTACCCGCAATGAAGTCAAATAATGGTCCTACATGAATAAATCAGACTGCCAATCACTTTTCGACTGGTATTTGGTGTCATGAAGTCACAAAAAATTGGTAAACTTAATTTAATCTGAGTTAATAGATCGAGTGCATGTACCTAACCTAACCTAAACCTAACCTCGACGAGTATTTGGTGTCACGAAGTCACAAAGAATTGGTAAACTTAATTTAATCTGAGTTAATAGATCAAGTGCATCTACCTAACTTAACCCAATCTAACCTAACCTAACCTAACCTAACACAACTCAGATTAAATTAAGTTTACCATTTTTTGTGACTTTATGACACCAAATAATAATCGAGAAGTGATTCACAGCCCGATTTATTTATGTAGGACCATTATTTGACTTCATTGCAGCTACCTTTGGCTACATTTGGGTACATTTGGGTAATTAGTCGGACCGCCCTGGACTCCCCAGCATATTAAATATCTCCGTTCTAAGTCATTTGCAAGAGAAACGTGATTAAATAAAAGTGTCTTACAATTATCTTAACTATTGTTTGCAAAGAAAAATTCACGGGATTCGGTTAGTGGCAACAAATGCAATACCAAAATGTTTCTAGTAGTTCTGATTTTCAACTCCAAATATCCCGGTTATGAGTAAAATGCGCCAAAAGTGTCATAGATGAAAATTGTCTTGTTTTTTCTAAAATTATAATTATAAACAACAAAAATAGAATTATGCCCTATACTATAAATTGATCCTTTTATCCTCTTCGCCACTGATCAGCCCGTTAGCCGCTCGGGCGGTCGTTTAAATCTCTGTTACACACTTGGTAAGTCCTGCCTGCCCTATGGGTACTTATCTCCAGAATGTATGATGTATCTACTATCTACCTGTGCCAGTGTTGATCAAAGACTATAATAAGATTAAAGCCTTTGGTGTTGATCAAGAGCTCACTCTGGAGGATTTCTAAAACTTCTTTTACTTGCCGAAGACGTCTTAAAACCTAACAATAAATAGCGTCTCAATATTTTAATGTATTTTTGCTTAAGATACTTTAAAAATATAAACTTCCCAAAATTAATTATATAGTATTTGGTAAAATAGGTGTTTGGCCTTATATTTGGCAACGCTGTAAAACTGTTTGGCCTCTTCTAGAAAAACAAACCTGGCAACACTGATCTGAGTATACTTGAGAGAGACGCAGTATGAAGTAACAACAACTACCAGTCTACCTCACCTGTTGTCTCCAGGATTTTTTTCACATTTCACGGTAAGGGCTGTGAAATGTGTGCTTCAAGTACAGTAATAGTATATAAGTCATATTTAACAATTGAGGGGCCACAAACGCCCATCATATCCAGGTTAAGAGCTATGTAGGTGTTGCGGAACTCTTGTATGTACAATTTAAGATTCGGTCATCCTTGTATTTAGATATCCAACTTAAACAACATAACCTAACCTAATGTAAACCTAACCCAGCCACAGAACCCAGGAACTATATCAAACCTAACCCAACCAGGGAGGATGGCTTTTCCCCCTCAGATCTCCCGTTTCTGATGGGAGTTATATTCTTTAGATTCTCCAGATGACCGAAACTAAAATAATACCCTATTGTATAAAAACCAAGATAAGCCTATGGATGAAAGTGAATACAATATTAATGGCCATGAACTAATTTGTGAACCTGACAGAGAATTCATGTGTGAGGGGTGTCGCTTTAATAACTACCATAGAAAGGGCAATTTTATTTTATAAGTGCACTCTCAAAAGCTATAAAAAAAATAATAGTTGCTCTTGGTGGAAATCATCCATCTGAATCATGTTTTCTTCTGTGCCATTTCTGGTGCAAATTAACATAACAGTGGATATTTTGCCGTGACCGGCTAAGTTCTTGCTTACGCTTTTTTATCATGAGTGCTCTCTGATTGGCTAATCGTCCATTACCGACAAATAATGCAAGAAATATATTTGACCGCGACGTGTCGTAATATTACTTATTAAGTAATTATTAGATGTTTTAATTGCCTGTATGTTGGCCTGGCGAGTTATTGCTAGGCATTAACATACCTAGGTCGCATTCTGGGTCATATCACAAAAACTGATTTTTAGAAAAAAACGTCTTTTCTAGTATTTTAACCGGTATGACTTCCTAATTACCAACAATATTGGTTGTTCAAAGGGGCAGTAGAGGAAAAAGTGGGGTAAAATACTAAAAAGAACACCAAACAAGCCTTTGAAACCTTACCTAACTTGTAAAAAGATTAAAAATACTTTAATGTCTGAGAGCACCACTACCACCAGGAGTTGTTCGATTTTGTTAATTTTTCCACATGTTCTTATCATTATAAAAGAGGCGGCATTTACTAGAACCTAATAGTACCTGGCCAAACCAGCCAAAGAAATTTACTTAAACTTAACTAATATTCTAACCAGGGGGGCAGACCCCCCCGTCACATTAAACAGAAAGTACTTAGCCTGTCAGAGCGCACTCATTGTAAAATAACGTTATTGATATTGAAACGGCTTATTTAACCAGAGTCGATTAAAAATCTTAATATCAACCCCCCTTCCCAGCTCACTAGCTCCTACCTCTCTGAGAAATGATTGGGTGAAAACACTAGATTTTAACATTTAGTAATAAATAATACCTCAGACTAAAGTTAGGATAATATAATTGACATTTCTGGATTCCTTGCAGGTCAGGGAATATTTTGAATGTAAACTTCATATATTTTGCACAAAAGATAAAATATTTGCTTTGTGTAAACCAAATTATTACATTAGATCTAAAATTTGTATGTCTAATGCAAAATCCATGATGTTTATATTCAAAATGATCATCATATTGTAAGAATTCCAGCAATGTAAATTATATTCTGGCTGGGTAATTTGTATGAATTTTATGAGCTAGATAAAAAAAAAAAATTATACTTCACTGCGTATATGAGTAGATGCACCGCGGAAAGGGAAAGTGAAAGTCCGGTTCTGGCAAGATACCACGTAAATGTAAATGAGAAATCGCGAAAAGTGAAACCAAAGTGAAACTGTGTAAAGCTACACGGGGTAATACTGTATATTGCACATTCTGTAGGAAAGAAAGATTGTGTGTGCATGTAACACAGTTTAAAAGATGAGAAGTAATTAAATTATGTATACAGTCAGTTCTGCTATAAAGCAATAGTTGTGTTCTTGTAAAACATCGTGTTATAGAAATTCGCGTATTAGAAATAACAGGGCTTATGGAGAAAATAGGGTTAGGTGCAGATTACTCGAAATCGAAAAAAAATTAGTAGTTAGCCTAACACAAAGGGTAGCACAGTCTAAATAAATGTTATATTCATATCTAATAATGAAATCATACAGTAAATGTAACACTTTACCTTGAAAAAATATGAATACATAACTTGATGGGGGAGAAGGGTGATTTTGAGGTTGATAACGTCGAGCTTCTCTTCAAGTGTTATAGCCTTTCTTTTACGATCATCACCGGGAATGTGATCACCTAACGCTTCTTGGAGATATTCTTCTTTACCATATTCACAGTTAATACCACAAAATTGGAGAAATAGTAAGCAAAAATCGCGTTACAGCAAACGAGTGTTTGCGTTTTACAAATATCGTTCTTCTATTCATAAATCGCGTAAGAGCCAATTCGCATCGTCAAAACACGCGTTATAGCAGAACTCACTGTATCTACTAAAAATTATGAGTTGAAAAGTAACCACTCTGAATGTTAACCCTGGCTCTTCAGGTTCTCAGGAACGGTACCTATATTTCCCCCTAAGTTATTTATATCGATATACAATCGCTCACCTGTACTATATGAGCATTTTTTTCCCTTTTCAAACAGCATAATTTCTTGGATGAAATTAGAGAAAACTTATTGTTAGCTAACCAAAGTTTCCTATTTTCATGAAATAATTTCCCTCCTATTAGTGGCAAGTGAATACACACTCATTTACACACAAATAAATTATTATTCACATTATTATCACTATACTGTACAGTATGTCACTCACACACCTCTTCAGTACTCGCCCCAACACGTGAAAAATATATATATCAGTGGTAATATGATGGGTGGGATGTCAGTGTTGTTATGTTCCACCAATGACACAGATATCGGGGTTTTTCACAAGGATGTACCAGGTATGTCTTTTGGTACTTTGCTTAGTGTTCTAAGACATACAGGGTATGCCATCTGATGGTAAGGGTTGTGTTAAATTGGTGCTAGTGAAGTGAGAAAGAGAAAAATGTTATGTGTAATGTGATTATGTACTGGTAAGTGAATAAAAACATTGTGTAAAGTGGTAGAAACCCTGAAAAAACAATTTCATTTATGTAAGAACTCATAAAACTAATTTTTGGTTTATGCGGTGTTCAGGATCATGCAAATAGTCTTTGTTTTATTCATTCGGTGTACTATAGAATCTTTAATGTTTGATTCATTATTGCAGGTTTGTTGACGTGAGCTGACTACGGCGTCAGGAATCAAGTCAGTCATATGCTGAATCTGTAGGATGCTACGTGAGTTGGGGGCAGCAGATTATTATTATTAGTAGTAGTATTCTCTCTCTTTCATGTACCAAACTACAGTAATACAGTACTTTGTTACACCAAACTAATTGGGGCAGACCCCAGTCCAGAAAAATGAAAAGTAAAAAAAAAAAAAAAAATTTATGGGGGCTGGGTTTGAACATAAGTCTGGTTGTCAACAAATGTTTTCAGTAATATGATTGTTTCGAACTGGAAAATGTTATTTGTACCAAAAGTAACCACAAAATTTGTAGAAAGTTATTTCCATGTATACAGTACTACTATGAAGACAAAATAAGAACAAATTAAAGTGTGGTGGTATATTGTGTGTGGGAGATGATAATGTATCCGGGAGCAGGAGATAGCGTGGGTGGTGGTTCCCTCCCCCAGGACCCCTTTAACATGTCATTGTGCAGTTCACCATAATTCCCATACAGTATTATTTAGGTTCATTTGGTACCGGGTTGATAAAATATTATCGTAAAATAATATATTTTCCTGAAGAAATAATCCCACACTCAACCCCAAATGAGGCATTGTGAATATTCTGAACACCCTAGCTGTCCCTCATCATTTTGCCAACATGCTCCATCTCTCCTGTCTACCTTAACATCTGTTTTTAGCACTTCGTAAATAAAATAGTACAGTAATATATTTTATCAGCTCCTAGTAAATAATATTTTAGTGTACAGTATTTATCAACACTTAGTAAATAATATTGTAGTGTATTTATCAGCACTTAATAAATAATATTGTACAGTTGTGTACAGTATTACTGTATGCCTCTGCTTATTCTCTGTTTGATTTATTAATCAGTTGTCTAAGTGGCCAAATCAAGCCATCGTGCATCACTCAAAGGTAATAAATAATATTGTTATGAAGGAATGGCCCCATTGTAAGCTGATTTGCTGAAAGCTGTCTCAAGGAATGCATCCTGAACCTTCTGATACAGTTAATCCTTTTATTTTAAATTCAAATTGTACAGTAAATTTATTTTTTTTCTATTATTATGGTTGTTATATTAACTATGGTGAATCATACACCATAAGAGCCTGATCATGCAAAAATACAGTACTGTACTATCTCCGTTGGCCGGATTCACTCAAACCCGGAACTCTCCAACAGCCGGAATTGAAATTTTCCCGGAAAATTCTTTAAAAAAAATTCCGGTTCCCGGAAAATTCCAGGGGTGGGGATTTTTATTCTGTGTTTGAAAGATGAAAGTCAGGGGCATTTTCCGGAAATTCAGAGAAAATTTGTACCCAGAAAACTCCGGGGATGGAGTATATTTTTCTGGATTCGAGAGATAATGTAATGTGCAATTTCTGGAACTTTAGAGAATATTTTTCTTTTACTCAGAAATTTCCGGAAAATTCTGGGGATGAGGGATTTTTTTCCGACTTTGAGAGATGAAATAATGCATCATTCTGGACCCCCCTGGATCCTTCCCTGATATAGCATTTACAATATGACAATGCATCACTCTCCTCTGAATTGCAGGGTTGACTCGGGTATTTCTGAACCTCAGTGCTGATGGCTTCTTGTCTCTGACTTACATCTGGTGTCATTGGTGTGTGTGTGTGTGTTTGTTTTACTGTACTTACCGCGATATTGTTTTCATTATATTTTACTTTAACTACAATATTACTGGTGAATACTCACCAAAGTGTTAAATACATATACACTGTACTGTACTGTACTGTACTGTACTGTACTGTACTGTACTGAACTGTACTGTACTGTACTGTACAGTTATCGCTCAGGGACACAACTTATAATTAAAGAGTGTAAATAACCACAAATTCATCACTACAGATTCCAAATCATAATTTGTTACCTTTTCAATTACCTTATAAGCTAATGCACCTACCAAATATATAATTAACATGGTTATCATAATGATTCATAGCAATATTATATTTCGTATTACTCACATGATGAAAGAAGAGGGGAATAGCTGATATGTCTGTGGGCCTATAATACTACTAACTTCCATCTGGTGGATTATTTTGCACCTACCCCATGCATTAGGAATGTGATTGGGTCTTGAGTCTTGAAGACGGGGTGGGGGGGGGGGTCCGGGGAATCACCTACCCAGGAAGTTTTTACCATATTTAACTTAATTTCTCACATTGTTACTCATTTTGTGAATGCCTAATAGTTAAAATATACAGTACCCAAAATCAAGCATGTACGGTACAGTACTGTATGTTTATTTTTAGCACCTTGTTTACTTAAACAGTATCAAGCAACCAGTGGAAAGTTTTCTTTATATTTGGAAACTTGTATATTATTATTATTATGGTACAGTATATATTGAGCAACCAGTGAAATGGGCTTATTAACAGCTAATGAAGTTATATAACAGTGTGTATTTATTGAACATTTCCTGTACATTTCCCCACAAAATACATTGGAAAAAAATTATGACTGAAATTATTTCACAGATATCCCTGGCAACTTCTATTAAATTTCAGTTGTTATCTATAAAATACTTGGACTTGGACTTAAGTAAATCATAATGTACTTGTAATTGGATATAGTGCAATTAGACAAAGCTATATTTGAACTTCGACTTGTACTTGTCTCTCTCTTCAGTACTTGTGGTTGTCCTCAATTACAGCCACCAGTAACCCATCCCTATAAGGAGAAATTGTAATAAATGACATTAGAGTTAAGAAATTAACGAGAGACTGCAAAACTCTGTGCAGCATGGAGAGCTGCTATCAGGTAACTGTGGCTAACCCACTTAAGTGTGGAAAATTACCGTAAAATGTTGATGATGAATTATACTTAATTTATTTTTGTATCCATGGTAATTGTGAAATTTTTTACAGTGCAGTATTTTTCTTTCCAGAGCATCATGTTGAGCTTATTGAAGAAAGAAATTGAAGCTAAGAAGCGGTCGCTTGCAGAAACCAATGTTTTGGAGGGAAAGAAGTACTTTAAGAGAGGTGACTTGAGTGCACTCCAGGCAGAAGCTTACTGGCACAAGTGTGGAGTTAGGTTAGGTGACGGTAGCAGTGGACAAGGCGGATTGTCTGCTAATGGAGGTGATTCTTCAGTATCTCAAGATTCAGTGAATGAAGATGTTGGTGATGCTCCTGAGTTACCACGTGTGGAAGTTATTCGCCGTCTACGGGAACGAGAAGAGCCTATTTTGGTCTTTGGTGAGACTGAACATGATGCTTTCCGCAGACTGAGAAGACTAGAGATATTAGAGCCTGAAGTTAACAGAGGTCTAAGAAATGATTTTCAGGAGGCTCTTGAGCGTGTTGATCAGGCATACCTAAATGAAATTTTAAAGACAGAAGATGGTGAAGGGGCTCGTAATGTGGCCCTTTGTGGTGAAACCATCACCATGGAAAGTGTAATTGAAATGGCAAAAGACCTCAATAAAGGCAATGTTACAAATGAATTAAGCTGTAAAGTGATATTTAAGTTTGTACAACTTATACTTCAGCTATGGGGCAGTAAACACAATGCAAGGCCTGAAGGTGAGAAAACGAGCGTCCGAGGAAAGATGGACTCGGCTACTTACACACAGACACAGGCATACCTTAAGCCACTCATCAAATGTCTCAAGAAACGCTCCTTACCAGACGACATCATGGAGTGTCTGGTAGAAATTGTTCAACACTGTTTAGTAAGAGATTATGTCAAAGCCAATGATGCTTATTTACAGATGGCTATTGGAAATGCTCCTTGGCCTATTGGTGTCACCATGGTTGGTATCCATGCACGTACTGGACGTGAAAAGATTTTCAGTAAGCATGTGGCCCATGTCCTGAATGATGAGACACAGCGTAAGTACATCCAGGGTTTAAAGCGCCTTATGACAAAATGTCAACAGTACTTTCCTACAGATCCTTCCAGATGTGTGGAGTATCAGGCAGTAGCTCAGTAGCTATGCCTGATGTCACATCCAAGATTTGTGTTTGTAGGATTCTCCTTTTAATGGCTACGTCTAAATAAAAGAATTGTATAATTTCAATGGTCTGACCAGCCTTATTGTTGAGTTGTTAAACTTATAGGATTTTCCATAAAACAATTATTAATTTATGGTTTGTGGTCATTCATGAAGATCATTATATGAAAATCCTTAAGAAGTGATAGGTACCTTAGAAAATCATCATCATCACTCTTTTATGGCCATTATCCGTGCTTTTGTGGCTTAGCCATGATTACCTTACGGTGTCCTGGTTGCCATCTAGCAAATTTGAAGCACGCTTTACAGCTGAATGATCCTCCAGTCTCCATTCAACTTTTACAGTGTGAGAACTTGGCATTATATGCATCTATGATACCTATACTGCACTAGCTCATAAGATAAACTTAAGAATAAAGTAAATTAAAATTTTCATAACTGACGAACTATTTTTTTTTTTATCCTGTAACCCAAGTCATTTACAGTTGAAGTCCAAAAATCCGGACTGCTTGGGGATTGGGTTGGTCCGGATTTTCGGATTTTCCGGATTCTCAGGCAGTACTTTTAAAATTCAAATTTAAGGAGGAATAAAGAAGAGATGAACAGGTACATTTTGATAGTTTATTCATTAGCAAATATAGCATGCTTCATTTATCAAAATGAGCAGTTTTAAGGAAAAAGCTGTGAATTCTAGAATTTTATTCTTTGCCTTTTTTTATATCATAATTTGTAGACTTTCCAATGTCGTATGTTTCCATTAGAACAGTATTGCTCACACCACGTTCTAGTTTCTTAATTATTTCAAGTTTGTCACTCAGTTTCAACGTGTTCTTGTTTCTCTTTACACAACGAAGTTTATCTACTTATGGAGCCATCATTATGGGCTTGTACAGTACTCTGTAAATGAAAAGAGTAGGACTCAAAATTACATACGTTGGGGTGACGATCTAACAGTAGGGGCGAGTGTCCTGGTGCGTTGTCCAGCAGCAACAAAATCTTGAATGGCACATTCTGTTGCTCACAGAATTTCTTCACATCGGGAACGAAACAGTCATCAAACCAGGAGAGGGACAGTGTAGAGAACATCCACGCCTTACGTGCGGTCAGTCAGTGGACATTTAGCTTGGTCATGTCCATGCTCTTGTAGGCGTGCGGCTTGCGTGCTGTGTGGATCACCGATAACTTGAGCTTACAGGTACCGGAGGCATTGGTGGTAAACAGGACAGTGATGCGCTCCTTCTGCAACTTCCGGCCCCGAATCTTGCTGGCATTCTTCACAACGAAGGTCTTGGAAGGTAGCTTTTTCCAAAAAAGACCAGATTCGTCCATGTTAAACACCTGGTCGTCCTCCATAATCTCACGTAAAAACGGAGGAAATTCCCTAGCCGCAACACGGTCAGCACTAGCTTCTTCACCACCAATGTTGATATTGGTGATCTTGTTCCTCTTCTTAAACCTCTGTAACCACCCAGAGGAAGCATTAAAGAGTTTGGGCTCTGTAATTCCCATCTTTCGTGATACTGCAGCATACAGTTCACGTGCGTACTCCTTAACAGAGCGCGTGTCCACCGCCATGTTCTGTCGCGCCTGACGCACCAAGTAGCTCAAGTAATTTTTCCGTCTTGAGAAGCACCTGTAGACTTTGTGGTGTTCATGTGCTCCTTTATCTTGGCTGCATCCTTCTTTATCGTCCGGATCGTAGATTCGTTCACACCATCCTGGCGCGCCAAATCAACCTGTCTTGTTCCTTTCTCCAACTCTTGGATGATCTTGTACTTCACCTCGTAGCTTAAGGAACGTCGTGTCTTTTTTGGCTTAGGGCGGCTGGGTCCAGGTAAGGAAAGGTTTCTCTCTGGGGGCGGTGGTCCGGCGGAAGCCATTTTACAGAACAATGGATGCACAATTACACAGTGTGGCCTGGAGGGATGAAACTGCCGCGGCTAGGTCAAGCGTCGTCTTTCCTCCCTCCCTCCCTCCCCCGGGTGGACACGTCATATTACTTTAAACCAATTACAGCTAGCAGCGGAGGGAGGTAGGGATGCATGGCCAATCACAGTCCGATACGTCATATGAAGTCACTGATAACGCAACAGAGACATGCACTGTGCAACCTTACCGCGCGGCTTGCCCAGGCGGGAGCAGGCGTGAGGGGCGAATCTAAAAATAGCGTCGAGCCAGGCACACTCCACGTAAAGGGGTACACGCACCGCGGAATGTGAGCATTCCGGTTTCGGCAGGGTACCGCATAAACGTGGAAACGCTGAATGTGGGACCGCGTAAAGCGAGGGTTGACTGTATACAATATATGTATATATATTTCTTTCTTTTTTTATACCACCTGATCTTTTGTCTTGATTGCCTTTTTGTTACTTGGCCATCGAGCTTCCTGAGCTACATTCCGTCACGATTAACTAAGATCCACGTTTAAAAAATGTGTGGTTCCCTCTGAAAGACTCTAAATGAGGATAAAAAAAAATTTGTGGTCCGTCTTGAAAGAATTGACATCTGCAAGGAACTCCCAAATCGCATTGTTAGCATTCCTGTCTTCCTGTGTAGCGTCCAACAAACTGTTAATGAAGATCCTGCAGAATGTTTCAAACTAGATGCAGGAATCGCAAATAAAATTTGTATTAAGGCAGCTGCCCAGTGTGGCCCGTAAGCCCGTTACATTCCAGACAGCTTAACTATCGATCCCTTAAAAACCTAAGCAAACATAATGGGATAAGCTTATTGCTGAAAACATTGGATGATCGCAGATGACATATTTCATTAAAGGGGCCACTTTCAAGTGGTGAGTTCTCCTTGTGCTGTGGACTCCTTTGACCTTCTCCAACTCTTCCTTAGATCCTTTTACCAATCCACAAATCCTCCTCCATGTTAGGATACCACTTCGCCTTGCCACCCATATCAGCACTTAATTGAAGTGCCTCTATGGCAATAATTAATTGGCAGACCTCCGTGCTCTCAGCCGTGGGTACTCTGTGGGTGTTTTAGACCCAAGGGGTTTGGCAAGTGCCTAGATAGAATTTCAGTATCGGTTGTGTATGGTGATGCCACCTATAGTGTTTGCGGTATTGCTTTATACAGCATCCACGATATAACTGAAGGAAGTGTCAGGTCTGTTTCTGTGGTACAGCGGTAACTTGCATAACTCTCACATATTTGTCAAGTGTTCGAGCCTCGGCCCAGACACATGTGAAAAAGGTGTTATCCAGTGTGACCCAACCAAACATCACAAGCTTCACTGGTTCCTCCTGTACTAACACTGGATGGTACGGCTGATAAGTGGCTAAAATTATATAAGAAAGTAAAAAAGGATGTGTGTCAATGGATGATGGAGGGGATCAGCGGCGTACAAACTCAAGTGAGGAAGACCAGTGCCGAGTTATTTTCATAGGGCTTCTCTTCACCTCGAATCTCCACTTTTTTATGTTTATAATCTGTCGGTGTACTCTTTATCTTTAAGTCTGTTTTCAGTATATTTTTTTTTTCATTTTTTTTTTTTGTCCAAGACTCAAATTCACTTTTGCCTATGTAAAAAGTTTGAATATGGACCAATAAAATATAATTGAATACTAGGATAATGTGATTATCAATACAATGTGTGCAGGTCTACAATAAATTATAATCATGATTTTTTATGGTCCCTTTAATAAACCATTTTTTAATGGTAAAGATTAAAAAAATGTTGACGAACCCTCTTGTAGAGTAATGTTTTTGTAAATGCTGATTTAACCTTCTACAATTTAAGTATTTTATATGTACTAGTGTACCCTTTTGTCGGGTAAAGGTCTTGAAAAAGCTTGCTAAGGGTTTGGGAAGATGTTTATATACCCTTTTGTAAAGTAAGGGTTTTGAGAATGATACTATACCCTTTGTATCTGCAAGAGCTTTTAGGTAATCATATACCCTTAAAAGAGTTTGCTATTATAGGGACACTCAAAAATCCTCGTCCATAACTTTTTTCTTACTATGTACTGCCACGGAAGGATGACAGACTATATATGGGGAATATTCGTCTGCATTAATTCTTGCATTTACCTCTCTCTTCCCCCAGTAATATGGAAGTAGGGGAGTTAGGAATTTTTATGGAAACCCTGAAGGAACTAATTCATAGGTATTTCACCCATGAATATCATATCGTCCTATTAGGGTCAAAGACATTACAGTGTTGGGACGATTGTACCTAGGGCTCTGAATGACCTGGGTTCCAAACTAATTGAATCACCCAGAGGCTCTAGCTAAACATTTCAGTGCTTCCCCTTACTGTTGCTGTATATTTAGCTTGTGACCCTCAACTGAGTAGCCAGAAGAAGTTTTGCTTCTGCCAACAAGTAAATGGATGAATACACACATACAAAAAAAAAAACGGAGTGAATGATACCAGGGAGAAGACTAAGAAAATATTTTGGTGTTTTCATTCTGCCCTTATTATTTGGTTCTGGTGTTTCTGTGGACAAGAATCATGAAGAACTTATATTCATAAATGTTCTCAGCAGTAATCATTAATTAATAATTCTAGGTTTCTACTTGTAAGGTTTTCAGCTGTTCTAAATAAGACCTTGCTTAGAACTCTAGTAATTTGAGGTACGTTTAATATTGTTCATAACGTATTATCATTATTAGGTGTAAGCTGATTTGTTATTCAGAAGTAGCCTTCTGACACTGTAAACTAACTTCAGCAGGTAAAGTTAGTAAACGGTAGCAACACAAATTACGAGAGTTGGACTTAAGTTTCCGGCCACACCAAAAGAGAAGACTTGAAGTTAGCATTTTCTCATCAGTTAAAAAGTTGTACTCCCCGGTCCCACACACACACACAGATACACAAAAAAAAAAAATTCTGGCTATTGGTAGTTTGGTAGAATAACTGATTTACTCATTATATCTGTAGCATTTCTTTAAGTGAGCAACAAGCTAAAACTATTGTCAGTGTTAATAAGTAGAGTTTACGTCAGTCACTTATCTTTAGTTATATTTGGTTAGATTAAGGGAGGTGAACTCAGCTGAGTATATAGTTCATATTAAACTTAATTCCATTCGATTTTGTTGTAACTGAAAATAACATATGAGTTCTGGCATTCTTTGTGAGGGTAAAAAATTATCGTTCGAATCTTAAATATCGTTACAGAGAAGGGCGGATTAAATCAAGTAAAAATTATACAAAGACACCATTATTATTTTTTATTATGAAAAAAGCCGGAAGAGTCTTTGAGAATTTACACTCCTATGGTTAAAGAAGCCACAAGTTCAGAAAATTTTATTGGTAAACTTTTTAGCTAGACGTCAGTTGATTGACAATGTCCGAGAGAACCACCAGACTGGTGCATGCATTCTGGCATCTCAGGTACCCAGAGAGATTACTCGTAGAACGCCTGCAGGTGCCTAGCTTATATTATAAACGGGCAAGAAGTGATTTAATGTAAGTTTATAAGCACCTCAGGGGACATTATTCGACTAGTAGCTCAAATATGAAATACGCAAGTCCGATATTTGGTTTGACCATCTTAAAAAAAATAATAATAAATAAAACGTAATTGTTTATAACCATAAAATTATGTATTAATTGTTAACATTTGGCAAGAAATTGTTCAAAACAAGGTGGTGAGGTTTATTCTTGACATGAACGCAAGAAATCATGTTGTTCACGAAGTCCTTCAATCAGTGAACATGTTAAGTGCAACGGAGAGTGAGGCAACTAAGGGTAAATCACGCTTACAGGATATTCAATGAACTGTGCCCAGGGTATCTAAGAGCAACCTTTATAAGGACACTAGAGGGAGTGAACACATTTTTTTGGGATAAAGTATACTGGTAGTCAAGGGCTCTAGGCACAGGAAAATATACTCCTATCTCCCATGGCTTGCTTACAGTATATATTATCTACATTTGTAATATCCACGCTGAACTGTATACAGTAACTGCATAGTTTATATAGATGCCTTTCCAATTTTAAACCTATATGACAATTTTACTAAATAAATATTATTGTGACTTTACCAGCTCCATCGCGTGCAGACAAGCCGGACAGACATTTAAATTTTCTGGATGTTCTACTTGAGGTCTTACTGCTTAAAACCCGTTGAATCAAAAGTTACTGATAATCTAATAAATAAAATAAAATATAACAAAGCTTATTAAGACCATCGGAAGCTGTTGCGAAAAGAACATTCAAGTCCGCTCTCCCTGAAACAGATGAGCGATTGGCGGGAACACAGGCACTAATGTCAGCAGCCCATGATGCTGACGCACATCTTCGTGCGTTCCCTCCACTGATTACACCGGTCAACACAATTTTTCTGGCACAAGGTTTTTAAACGGATTTTAAGTAAATTTGGGGTGCAGAATCCAAATATGACTTTGGTTTTTGTCTATCACATCAGGTTTTTGAGATATACCATATTGCACTTTTGTATTTTTCTAAAACCAAAAATTGTTAATATCAAATTGGAAAGTTAATGCACATATAATATTTAAATGTAACATTGAAGGGTGAAAAAAAATTAATGTACGGTAGAAATAGTGCAAGTATTAAGATCAAGTTACAGTTACATAAACTTCCTCTTTTTGGCCGATCTCTTATGTACAGCTTCTGGAATGTCTCTCATCAAACTCCAGCAGTAGTCCGCCATCATGTTCGAGTCCCATCGACCTTGGTAACGTTCTTCCATTACTTTAATGTCTTGATGAAAGCGCTCCCCTTGCTCCTCGCTCACTTCTCCCAGATTTTCTGGAAACTCGTCCAAGTGACTGTGTAAGTAGTGAACCTTGATACTCATTCTGCATCCAAGTGCTTGTAAACTCAAGAGCAGCTCTTCCACAATTTCTTGATAGTTGTCCGCTTTCTTGTTCCCTAAGAAGTTCCGCACCACATTAGAGAAAGCATTCCAAGTTCTTGCCTGTGCCTCAGTCATTGCTGCAAGGAAGTGTGGATCTCTGAGTAGTGTTCTTATTTGAGGTCCATCAAAAATCCATGCCTTTTTCTTCTCGTCGCTAAGACTTGGAAAGGTTGAGCATATATATCTGAAACACTCTCCACTATGATCAAGAGCCTTGACGAATTGCTTCATGATACCAAGTTTTATGTGCAGAGGAGGAAGGACAATGTTTTTCCTGTCAACCAGAGGATCGTTATTGATATTCTTGTCACCAGGCGTCAAACTATGTCTTGGTGGCCAATTCTTTTTCACCCAATGGTCTGCTGTAGCCCTGCTGTCCCAGTAGCACAGAAAACAGGGGTATTTTGTGTACCCTCCTTGCTGGCCCAATAGAAAGTTTACCATTTTCAAGTCCACACAAATTAACCATTCATGAGCATGGTATTGCAACCTCTCTAGAACAGTCTAAATGTTTTCATACTCTTCTTTAATTTGTACAGAATGTCCGATTGGAATTGAACCATACTTGTTTCCGTTATGAAGAAGAACACATTTCAAGCTCCTTTTAGAACTGTCAATAAAAAGTCTCCAATCCTTACTATCATATGCTGGTAGTCCCATGGAGAGAAGAAGTCCTTCTACATCATTACAAAAAACAAGCTGGTCATATGAATGAAAGTACTTCCGCAGTTGCTCTTCTCTGTTGCGATAAAAGGAGACACTCGTGCCAGGTTTTAAGAGTCGTTTCTCTTGAAGCCTGGAAGCTAACAATTCAGCAGACTGTTTTGGCAAATTTAGATCTCTGACCAGATCATTCAATTCTGACTGAGTAAACAACGTTGGCTTTTCACAATCTTCACCAGATGGCTTGAAAAGATCAGTCTCTTCATCTTCATCAGTAGAAACAGGTGAATTCCGGTCTATATCCTCAATCTCTGGTAGCTCAGTAAATTCTGGCACGTTACATGATGGAGCAAATCTGAGATCAGATTTGGATTCAGCACCTTAAAGTTAGTAAAAAACAGTTAAAAGGTTTCATGCCAGAAAAAAAAATATTTTTTTGTAGACCAGTGTTATTCTCTTTTATTAAGCTGAGTTACCGCCTTATTCATAGCAACGAAACATACATGTGTCGTGTATAGTTTGGGTTCCACCTAGGACCTCACCGCCAATCTTCTACTTTATCTACTGGCCGTCAACGCCCACTCATTACGGCCGTCCGAGAACCAATTAAACATGCTTATTCTTAATTACGCTTATGGGGTGGTGGGGCATAGCTGTAGTTAATATATATATTAGTATAGTGTAATTACTAAATTTGTTACGCACTCAAAGGCCTTAGTAGTTGAAACACCAATGATTTTATTGTTTCGTAAGAATGGAGCTACATTCGTTTGTGACTTCGATTTGTGTAAATTATATCACCACAGAAATCAGTCAAGTGTCACACGTAACCTGTGACCTTCAGTTTATTTGTTTACATGCGTGACTTGCTATTTTTGTATGTATGTTTGGGACTCATCAAGCTTACTATCAAACAAAGAGGTAATTCTATCCGTATATTAAAAGTCATATGACATTAATGATATATTCAGCAAGGAAGGTAGTTTCATAGAACTTTTTTTATCCCCTTCATGTGACTATCGTTAGAAATAAAAGAGAATATTGCTTTCTCTCGTATTATTCACAGTAAGCTATGTAGAGGATAACTTCCCGGCGTAAGTATGTAATTTTTAACGAGATGTTATGAATGACACGGCAAAAACTTTCATTTTTCAGATAACATAACCAAAGCCCTGGATCGATAGGTTAGGCCCGGGTAGTCTGCTTTGAAATATAAAATAATAATGATAATGTCTTTATGGCCCTGTTCTTGGTATTTTCTAACACAAAGACATCGTCCCTCTCCCATATGTCGGTAGTAGCCTTGTTACAATCTATGCATCTTGAAAGCAATGTTCAGTATTTCCCTTTCAATTATAATGAATACATATGTTCGTAGCATTTTTCATCCTATAATCTTATTTGAATTATAGTGAGTTTCTTTGATCTTAGCGTAAGTTTAAACCCAATATCGATCTAACTCTAACATTATTTCACTCTTTTGTTTGAATGACAACGTATTAAATAGATTGACCAATGTAAACATTTGGCTGAAGTCACTCTCGCTCTATAATTAAAGCGACTCTTGAATTTGGGCTTCAAATACCGTGTCGCCGATAATCCCAGGATTAAAGCGTGCCACGTTCTCACCCGACACTTGAAATAAACAAATACTGTATACAAAATGAATGAGGTGTAAATACCAGATGGTGTGGATATGGCGTCCGTAAAGCAATAAAGTATCACGATAGCCACACGAGATATATATAGTTTATTCTTATAGTAAGCGGAGCGAAAATTTATTTAGGGGAAAATATTTTTGGGCTCACAGACGTCAAATTCCAATTGTTGCATGTTGCATACTAAAGGGTAGTGGTATAAAACAAGTACAGTAGTTGGTGTTTTCTTTTTAAACACAAGAGTTTAATATTAGGTTTGACGTTACTTATCGTGCCTATTATTCACAAGGATACAAACTATAATCTTTTTTTTTACCAACAATAATTTTAAGATTAGTTTTCGAACTGGCAGAAACGGATAGGAAAGGAAGGCTCCAGCCCTAAAAAAAAAATATATATATATATATATATATATATATATATATATATATATATATATATATATATATATATAATCAACACCTCACCCCACCAGGATTCGAACCCACGATCTTATAATTGTGACTGGGGAATACTACCTCTGGCCACCAGGACACTAAAAGTAGTCCTAGACTCTGTTATATTTCACCCAAAGCCTGTTGAACGAGCTTATGGCGCCGTGAACCTCTAATGGGGACCACCCGCACCGCTTAGGTGATCAGAGCAACGTTTTACCAGATCTGGCGTGCTTTATTGGACTAATGAAATATATATGAATGGATCCTCGTGTTTCGAAGCCGGATTTGGTAAAACGTTGCTCTGATCACCCAAGCGGCACGGGTGGTCCCCATTAGAGGTTCACGGCGCCATAAGCGCGTTCAACAGGCTTTGTGTGAAATATAACAGAGTCTAAGACTGCTTTTAGTGTCCTGGTGGCCCAGAGGTAGCATTCCCCGGTCACAATTATAAGATCGTGGGTTCGAATCCTGGCGGGGTGAGGTGTTGATTATATGTAGAAGTTCGCGTGCTATATATATATATATATATATATATATATATATACACAATCAACACCTCAACCCAGGACTCGAACCCCACGGTCCACGGTGACTACTGGACCATATACTAAAAGCAGTCCTAGACTCTGTATATTTCACACAAAGCCTGTTCAACGAGCTTATGGCGCCGTAAACTTAATGGGGACTACCCGTATCACGTAGGTGGTCAGAGTAACGTTTTACCAAATCCGGCTTCGAAACACGAGGATCCATATATATTTCATTAGCCCAATAAAGCAATCAGACTTCTACATACAATCAACACCTCAACCCGCCAGGACTCGAACCCACGGCCCACAAGCCCATGACGGTGACCTGAGAACGCTACCTCTGGACCACCAGGATACTAAAAGCAGTCCTAGACTCTGTTATATTTCACACAAAGCCTGTTCAACGAACTTATGGCGCCGTGAACCTCTAATGGGGACTACCCGTTATTGGGCTAATGAAATATATATATATATATATATATATATATATATATATATATATATATATATATATATATATATATATATATATATATATATATATATATATATATATAATATATATACAGTATATATATTTAAAATTATTGTTGGTAAATAAAAATATTATAGTTTGTATCCTTGTGAATATAAGGCACGATTAGATTTAATTTGAAGGATCACCATAGAACGAAAGCCTAGCCCTAGAGTAAATCGTGATATTATATATATATATATATATATATATATATATATATATATATATATATATATATATATATATATATATATATATATAAAGAAACTTAAACGTGATTATTTAGTAAATTGCAAACTTGAGTGTGGATGAGGGATTTGAGTGAGAGGTGGAGTAATTAGACGACGTAACAGATAATAATAGAGCGAGAAGCTTTCAATCTGTGTCTGGATTCTCAGACCAGCGAGAACGCGTCTAACTACCTCACTTCAAGCGACGACACGAAGATGAAGGCTTAAATAACCTCGAAATTACTCTGAGACTCTACCGTTACTATGTTCTCATCCACAATAACGGGTAAAAATTTTCACTTGTGAAGGATTAAGAACCCCACTAGACTAAGCTGGTTTGTGGCTTTATGACGAGTAGCAAATGAGAAGTGTGACGCACGCCGAGCATTTTGTAGGATTATGACAACTTATTTGGCGTGGCTGCTGTCTGGGAAACGTTGAGGAGACAGCTGTCACGACTTACATGGGAAGGATTCCGTCAAACAAACGCGTGTAATTGTGTGTGTGTTCGGCTCTGGGTCAATATACTGTACGGCTATGAGGGCTCGTATTTCAAAGCTTATAACCGACCAGTCACTGATCACAGTTCGTCGCCATTCTCTCAAAACCATGAAAGACAAGAAATTTAAACTTGTTCCAGTGTGTTCAAAAACATAAGTCACCGGACCAATACTGGATCAGTAATTAACATTAGTCAATTAGAGGCGTGAGATTTACAACCTCATAACAGTATAAGTCTTAGAAGGAGGAGAACAACCAGTGGCCTTTGGGTGGGAAGACCTCTGTAAGACTATTCTCAAACATTAATGTTTTCCCAAATTGGGGATGTGAGAAAGAGTTTAACTAACTCAATTAAGCTACAACCAAGATGATGGGCAAAAAAAATCGAGGTCTCTACAGTAACCATACAAACTTTCTTATCCCCAGTAAGGCGGAAAATGTACAAATCTGAGTCCGGGTCCCTGGCTGCTTCCCTCACCCAAGGTCCACCAGCACCAGCGTTCACCTCTTAATTGCTTAATTGCACTAACCCCTGGTGACACCTGACCACTCGACTCTGGCATGTTTTGGCTGAAGTCCTTATATCCTGAGACGTTTCCAAACCTAACCCAACTACGCGAAAGTGTCCTGGTTGGCCCAAAACGTTCGTTCACTGCCCATCATTATTAAAACCTAAATTTACTATGACTACAACTTCTGTATTCTTTTGTTAAGTTAAATGTATTTGTTCCACGGTTGTATGTTTTTTTCTTTTTTTCTTAATTTCACTTCTGTTTTATCCTCTCACCCTGTTACAATTTTGTTTACACTGTTTCACTTCTTTCGTCTTTTTCTCTTCTCTTTATCCACCTTTCTTTTGTATCCCTCTTCCACATCTATGCTCTTCTCTACTTTGCCTCAGTGGGCCGAGTCACCTCCTCCCCCTTCATGCCTCTGGTTTCTTTGTTTCGGGTTGGACGCGTCTCCACAACTTTACCGCTCCCAGCTTCACACGCCCTCCAGCCAACACCATCCCTGCTGTGTGTGTGTGTGTGTGTGTACCCCTTCAAATACTCCATTCTTTCTTAATTTGTTCTTTGTCGTTTTTTCTCATCTTTAATGACAAAGTTAGTTTTTGTAAAACTTAGTTATCCTTAAGGGTTTCCAGTTCTAATGGTCTCCAGTTTTAAGAGCCCCTAGTCCTAGCGATTAGGTTAGGTTAGGATAGAGGTCATTAAGATCACGAGTACCTTTTAGGATTGAGTGCCACCTAACCTGTGACCAAGGAAGATGCCAAGTGCCTTGTGTGTACGACCTGGTGGGGGGGGAGGAGGGGTGATGCGCTGGATGTTTTCCCCACCACCACCACCACCACCATACTCCACCATCACCTTACTCCACCACCACCATACTCCACCACCACCACAACCATACTCCAACACCACCACCACCATACTCCAAACACCACCACCATAGCCATGCCAACACTACCACCACCACCATGCTCCACCACCACACTCCATACTCAACACCACCACCACCACCATGCCAACACTACCACCATAACCATACTTTCAACACTACCACCACCACCACCATACTCAACACTACCACCACCATACTCAACACTACCACCACCATACTCCATACTACCACCACCACCACACCATACTACTGCCACCATGCCCCAACACCACCACAACCATGCTTCAGCACTACCACCGCCCCAACACCACCGCCACCATGCCCCAACACCACCTCAACCATGCTTCAGCACTACCACCACCATGCTCAACACTACCACAGCCATGCTCAACACCACCACACCATGCTCCAACACACCACAACCATGCTCAACACCACCACAGCCATGCTCAACACCACCACCACCATGCTCCCAGCACCACCTCAGGCATACTTCAGCACTACCACCACCATGCTCCAGCACCACACAACCATGCTCAACACCACCACCACCATGCTCCAACACCACCATAACCATACTCAACACCACCACAACCATACTCCTTTACCACCACCACCATACTCAACACCACCACAACCATGCTCCAACACCACCACCACCATGCTCCAACACCACCACCACCCAACCAACACCACCACAACCATACTCCCAGCACCACCACCACCACTCCAACACCACCAACCATGCTTCAACACTACCACCACCATGCTCAACACCACCACCACCATGCTCCAGCACCACCATACTACAACACCATCACCACCACACTTTACTCCCCAACCACCATAATCATACTCCAACACCGCCACCATGCTCCATCATCACCATCACTATTCTCCAACACCACCAGCACCATGATCCAACACTACTACAACCACCATTACCACCATCACCGACATCATAGTTCTTCACTTCCACCACCTTACTCTAACACCAACACCATCACCATACTCCAACACCACCACCACCATACTCCAACACTACCACCAACACCACTACTATCACCACGCCACTACCACCACCACCACGGAGCCTAATCGCTTACTGTACCAACACGTTCCCTTGAGCTGTGTGTCATACTCCCTGTTCTCCCTTCTCTTACATACTCTCCCTCATACTCCCTTTCCTCCTCCCTCCTCTTACATACTCTCCCTCTTACTCCCTGTCCTCCTTCCTCCTCTTACATACTCTCCCTCTTACTCCCTTTCCTCCTCCCTCCTCTTACATACTCTCCCTCTTACTCCCTTTCCTCCTCCCTCCTCTTACATACTCTCCCTCTTACTCCTTTCCTCCTCCCTCCTCTTACCCTTACTCTCCTCTTCTCCCTGTCCTCCTTCCTCCTCTTACACCACTCTCCCTCTTACTCCCTTTCCTCCTCCCTCCTCACCCCTACTCTCCCTCTTACTCCCTTTCCTCCTCCCTCCTCTTGCTCTCTCCCTCTTACTCCCTGTCCTCCTCCTCCCTTACATACTCTCCTCTTACTCTCTCTCCTCCTCTCCTCTTCCCCTCCTCCCCCTCTTACTCCCTGTCCCCTCCTCCCTCTTACCCCCTCTCTCCTCCCTCCTCTTGCATACTCTCCCTCTTACTCACTTCCTCCTCCCTCCTCTTACACTACTCTCCCCTCACCCCTCCCCTGTCCTCCTCCCTCCTCTTACACTGCTCTCCCTCTTACTCCCTGTCCCTCCTCCCCTCCTCTTACACTCTCTCCCTCTTACTCCCTGTCCTCCTCCCTCCTTTTACCTCTCCCTCTTACTCCCCTTTCCTCCTCCCTCCTCACATTACGCCTCTCCTCTTACTCCCTTTCCTCTCCCTCTCCCCTCTTACATACTCTCCCTCTTACTCCCTGTCCTCCTCCCTCCTCTTATACTCTCCCTCTTACTCCCCTCTCCTCCTCCCTTCCTCTTACATACTCTCCCTCTTTCTCCCTGTCCTCCTCCCTCCTCTTATATACTCTCACTTGCATGAATCTCAACCGTGGCATCTTTTTACTCTCTCTCTCTCTCTCTCTCTCTCTCTCTCTCTCTCTCTCTCTCTCTCTCTCTCTCTCTCTCTCATGACTCAATCATTCTCATTCTTTCACTTATCGATTTTCACGCATTCTCTGCCTTATGAACCCCCCCCCTCATCTGTCTTCCCTTTCTCATTGTTATTTGTCCTCTTTCGTCTCTCCCCTTCATTATTCACCTCATCTTGTCTTCCCCGCTTCTCTCTCTCTATAACTGCATCATCCATCTTCTCTCTCTCTCTCTCTCTCTCTCTCTCCTATCGCTTTCCACTGATTCTCTTTTGTCTTTCTCTCTGCCCACTTTCTTCCTTCTCTTTCTCCACCTGCTATTTTCCTTATTTTTTTCTCTTTTCGCCTACTCTCTTTCTTCTCCGTCCTCCACCTTTCCTCTCTCTTTATCTCTACCCTCCCTCTTTCTTCCCTCTTCACCCTCCATATTTAATTATTTTCCACCTTCTCTTCCCTTCATCTCCACGTTCCTTCTTCTCACTGTGCCTCTTCTCCTTCTCACTACCTTCCCTTTTCTCCCTTTTCATCCACCTTCTTGATTCCTTCTCCTCCATCTCTCCTCTACTCTCCTTCTGCTATTCAACTCCACCCACTCTCTTCTTTCCCTCGCCACTGACCCTTCTCTTCCTCTTCTCCTTTACACTCTCCCTCCTCTCTTCATCTGCTCACTGTGTCTCCCGTGTAGTGTGTGTGTGTGTGTGTGTGTGTGTGTGTGTGTGTGTGTGTGTGTGTGTGTGTGTGTGTGTGTGTTCTTTACCCCCGTCCTGGTCGCCCTCATCTATAATTCAGTCGGAGGTGTGGAGGCGACGGCCCTGCTCTGTTCATCTCATATGCATAGGATGAGTTGGTGGTCGGGTAGGCAGTACTCTGTAGATGTAGGCCCCTGTCACGACCTATACTCATATCTCACTGATACCCTCCCTCTCATATCCCTCTCACGGCCTACACTCATATCACTGACATCACCCTCTCACCTCCTTCTCTCGACCTATTTACGTCCCAGTGACACACTCCCTGTCACCTCCCTCTCACGACCTATTTGTGTCTTACTGACTTCCCATTCACCTCCCCATGCCTCCATATTGAAGACCTACTCATGTCTCTCTGACTTCTCACTTGATATCCCACTTGCGTCATCTTTACACATCCCACTCAAGACTCGCCAAGTCCCACTTATATCCCACTCACCCCCCACCGATATTCCATTTACATCACACATACACCCCACTCACATCCCACTTACATCACAAATTCTAGTCATTTGAAAATGTGTACAATTATTGATAGGCGTAAAATATCTTTCGTACGGTGAGGGGACAAAAATTAGTTTACACGTGTGGAGATTTTTTAAGAAATTTGGACATTTTAAAGACTGGCACTTTTAAAGAGATTTTGATATTTTTAAAGAGTTTTGGACATGTTTAAAGATCTTTGGACATATTTAAAGAAATGTTGACATTTTTAATGAGATTTGGACATTTTTAAAGAGATATGAGGGATCTGGATATTTTTTGAGAGATCTGTGCATTTTTTTTAGTAATAGTGACATAGTGTGAAGACTTAACGTTCGTGTTACTCCTGACAATAGAGGGAACAAACATCTATCAGGTGAAGCATTTAGTACAGGGTGAAGGTGGAGGCCAGGCGCTGTTTATTGCTCGTGATGGCGCTAACAATGACACAGCGACCTTCACCTGAGGGAGTAAGTATAGGTCACCAGATCCTAGGACTCTTAACACATGCCAACTCTCTCTCTCTCTCTCTCTCTCTCTCTCTCTCTCTCTCTATTTTCTTTCTTTGACAACAGTTATCATGCTTGCCTTTTAAAACCTTTGATTATTTGTACTTCTTCTAAACCCCTTCTTTGTTCTTCGAAATCTGTTATTTATAGTGTTTTTAAATCTGGTCTTTGTTGTTTTGCTAAATCTGCTCTTTGTAATATCTATATGCAGTATAAACCAGTTCGTTATCTGTCTTCTAAATCTGTTCTTTGTTATTCTAAATTTAGTCTTTTTAATTATCATCAGTCATTTTTTTTTGCCGATCTAAATCTTTTCTTTAATCTTCTAAATAATTATGTTCCCAGCAGGTCTAAACCTGTTCCTGATAATTACATATTTGTCCTTTACAGTTCTTCTAAATCTGTCTTTGCCATTTTTAGATATTATTTGACGTTCTAAAACTGTTCTTTTCTGTTCTAAATCTGTTTTGTTTAGAATTCATCCATTTCTTCGAAGTTCTTAAAAAACATCTTTGTCAAACTTCTAAACGTCACTTGTCAAGCTCAGTGGAATAAAACATAATTTATAGATAATTATATTAATCAACCCCAATGTGAATAATAAAATGTTAATTATTGGACTATTAAGATCATCTTCAGTGGTCTAGTTTATCTTTGGCTGCCACTAAGCAATGTCATAATCACCCAAACGTTTTATTTGATCTTGAAAGCGAGTGTGAGTGGGAGTGGGTGTGGATGTTGGTCAGAGGAGGGGTTGGTTGTGGGTGTTGGTTAGAGGAGGGGATGGTTGTGGGTGGGAATGGGTGTGGATGTTGGTCAGAGGAGGGGTTGGTTGTGGGTGTTGGTTAGAGGAGGGGATGGTTGTGGGTGGGAGTGGGTGTGGATGTTGGTCAGAGGAGGGGTTGGTTGTGGGTGTTGGTTAGAGGAGGGGATGGTTGTGGGTGGGAATGGGTGTGGATGTTGGTCAGAGGAGGGGTTGGTTGTGGGTGTTGGTTAGAGGAGGGGATGGTTGTGGGTGGGAATGGGTGTGGATGTTGGTCAGAGGAGGGGTTGGTTGTGGGTGGGAGTGGGTGTGGGGAGATGTTGACTGTGGATGTGAAGAGAGGAAGTGAATGCGGGTGTGATGGGTGAGGATAAGACGTTGGTGGGGTTTGGTGTGGGTGGGGAGGGGGGTGAGTGTGGATAGAAAAAGGGAAGTTTAAGAGTGTGGGTAGAGGTTTGGCGTGGATGGGGAAGGGGTGGAGGCGCCCTGGATGTAAACACAAGCCCAAACATCCAGACCTATTGTTTAGGGAAGGAATTATCCTGCTGTGTCTGTTCCTTTGTCAAGTTTTGCTGGTTTGTCCCCCAATGTTTTTTTTTTCCTTTTTCAAGCTTTGGTGTTAAATATTTTTCAGTTTGGTTTGATTTATATCCTGGTGAAAATTCATTGGTTAACCTGTTATTTTTCTGATTTAACAAACTATTTAGAAAAAAATAATAGCTGTGAATGTGCCGATGTAACTTCACTCATTTAGTAACTATTTAATTTACGCTACAGATTGTACTGGTTGATAAGAAGGCCAGAAACTAGTGGATCATAGTTGATAGGTTAACTGTGTTAAGAATTTGTTTTGGTGTAAATTGTCCCTTCCCTCTTCTCCACTCCTCCTCCACCCCTCCCCCCCTTCTACACCCTCCACCTCCGCCACCCTTCCCCTCCTCCTCCATCCTACCCCTCCCCCCTGAAAGACACAGAAGCTTCGTGATAGTGGAGTACATCCCCTTTATACCCACCCTGGTGATATGTACTATGTCGGTTGGTGACAGCAGGACCAACTGGCTGCTACTGTGGCAGGTAGTGACACTGCGACCAGCTACTGTGGCAGGTGGTAACACTAGGACCAGCTACTGTGGCAGGTGGTAACACCAGGACCAGCTACTGTGGCAGGTGGTGACACTACGACCAGCTACTGTGGCAAGTAGTGACACTGCGACCAGCTACTGTGGCAGATGGTGACACTACGACCAGCTACTGCGGCAGATGGTAACACTAGGACCAGCTACTGCGGCAGGTGGTGACATAACAGTAGTAGGTGGCCGCTACTATGGTATGGGCTATATTGATTTGTACAATCATGCTATCTACGGGTCACCGGGGTGGCTAGGCTCTCTTCCCTCACCTCTCACCCATTTCACTAACATCCTCTTACTTGTCACCTTACACCCGACCTAAGCCCAACCTCTCACGTACCAGGCTTTTCTCCTAACCGAGAGCCATTTATCAGGCTTCTATCTCACTTGGGAGGATTCCATGTCACATTAGAGGCTTCGATTAGGCTTCCACTTCGCCAGGGAGGCTTTTATCATGTCTTTGTTCCACTTTGCGAGCTTTCGGTAGGCTTCCATCTCGAACTGAAGAGTCCCATCTTACCTGAAAGGCTTCCACCATGCTTCCATTTTGCCTGCGAATCTTCTGTTTCGTTTGAAAGGCTTCTATGAGATTTCCGTCTCACCGAGGAGGCTTCCATCTCACCTGAAATAATTCTAGCAGGCTTCCAGCAGCTTTCCATCTGATCTGAAAATGTTCCCTCCTACCCGTAAAGGCTTCCAACATCCTTCCCTCTCACCTAGAAAGCCTCATTCATACCTGTAAGCCTGCACATGCATATCGTGTGTGACTTAGCTTGTGCAACAGAGATAATATATGACCGTGACACACCCCATTAACTTCCTGCCGGTGGCTCTTGTACAGCTCTGCCAGAATTACTTTGATTTATCCTATTATGTAACCTCTGGGATAGGGGGGATCTGTGTGTGTGTGTATGTATGTATTCTAATTTATAAGTATATTTCTGTATGCGGGTGGGTGGGCGGGCGTGTATGTTTGTGTGTGTCAGCTTACGAGAATGTATATGGATGGATGGACATATGTGTATGTGTGTTGATGAGTGCGTATAGGTGTGAGAGCATGTGTATACATTTGTGAATCAAATCCCAGTGAGTATACAATAGATTCGTCATTTTATGCATGTATGTGTGTTGTCTAACAGCTGTCTCTCCTTCCATCTCACTTGTGTATCGTATCTCCGTCTCTCCTCTGTCTCACCTTGTCACTATCAACTCTCGTGTGTCTCCCCGTGTCTCACCTTACCCGGCTAAATAAGCAACAACCTCACCGTGTAAGACTTGTCCGGCGAAATAAACCATTGGAATAAGGAAAACGGAAATGCAATTTGCAGATGTGAATGACTTTACTAGGAAGTAACAACGGGGTGCCTCTCTTAGGGTGTCCGCCGTAGAGATGTGGGACAGGAACACCCGCGTTCCCTGGAGGCGTCAGTCCAGGAGCCGACAGAAAAGTACGTATGGTGAGCATCCTGTCGGAGGAAGATTCAATCACCGGTGCAGGGAGGGATATAAAATATAATCCATCGATGTATCCTGATGAAGAAAGGGGTTGTGGAGGTAAAGAGGGTGAGAGTAGTCTTCTGTATTGCGATAATCTGACGCAGAAGAAGGTTGTGGTAAGATAAAACTTAAACACCGACGTAGAAAGAGCAGAAGAATTTCCTGTTGAGTGTTTTGACGAAGTGGCAAATATTGGTAAGGGAAAACAAACACTATAGAGTACAAGAAAGAGTAGAGTATTCTGAAGAAGGGAGAGGTTGTGGTGAGGGATAACTCTACACTAGCGCGGGGAGGGAGAGAGGGAGGGTGCAGAGTTCGCCCGATAGACAACACAGGATGGCAGAGCGCCAGTCGTAGATGGAGCGACGGGAGAGGAAATGCTTTAAAGGAGAGATAAACATGTAATAAAGTGTGTTTCATGCATGTGTGAAAATGTATGTTTTTGGGATAGGAGCATCACAAGACTGAGTGAGTGAGTGGGAGTGAGAGGGGTAAAGGAGAAAGAGGGAGGCATATAGGAGGTATAGTGCGTGGAGATGATGGAAGGAGAGAAGGAACAGGTAATGAGTGAGGGTGAGTGAGGAAGGGAAGGTGAGGAAGTGAGGGTAAGTAGAGGAGGTATTGAGTGGGGATAAGGGAAAAGGGGAGGGAGGAAGTGGTGAATGGGGGTAAGAGAGGGAGAACGTAGTGAGTGTGGGTGAGGAAGGAAGGGATGGTAAATGGGGACGAGGGAGGGAGAGAGAGAGAGAGGAAGGTCGAAGGAAGGGGAAAAAAGGAACCAGAGTGCGGGGATGAGGGAGGGAAGAAGTGGTGAGTTAGGGTAAGGGAGGGAGGCGGTAATAAGTAGAGGTAAGGGTGGTAGGAAGGTAAAAAAAAAAGCAACCAGTGTAGGTGGAAGTGAGGGAGAGGGAAGGTGGTGAGTGGAGGGGGGAGAGAGGAGCAGTAACACCATGGTACAAGAGAATTCGTGTCAGGGGTGAGGTTCAGAGTGGCTGTGGTGTAACAAATATGGCGTAGCAGGTGAGTGTTCGGTCTTTGAGGTCTGTAGACAGGATTATTTTTATTGTATTTTTTTTGGGGGGGTCCAATAAGAAAAATAAACCAAGCTTATTTTACCTAAGAATAACCTAACCTAACCTAACCCTCTCAGGCAGCGTTAGGGTGTTTAATCAGATGAAATAAGCTAGGGAGCTAATCTTCAGGTGATCCTAAATTCATTACACATAACAGGGAAAGGAAGAATGATGAGGAGGGGGGGATTGAGATAGTGTACACGAGGACGAAAGAATATGTAAAAAGGAGAAAGATCGGTTAGACATGAACAAGAAGAAAGAATAGCAAAAGAGAAGAAAGACTTAGATACATGAGAAGACAGAATGTGTGAAGAGGAGGATTAAAATAACATGAACAGAAACGGAGAATGTAAGACGAGGAGGAGGAGTAAGATTCGCGAGGAAGAAAGAATGTTTGTAGAGGATAAAGATTTGTTGTGCATCAACAGGAAGAAGAGGCGTATAAAGAGGACAGAGAAACAAGAGGAAATAATGTATGAAGATAAGGAACATATGAAGAGGAAGAAGACAGAGAAGCAAGAGGAGTAAATAATGTATGATGAAAAAGATGATATGTGGATCAAGTTTTTGTCCTGAGGTATGCTAGTGACGACAGTGAGAAGAAGGGTTTACTTACACGCACTTGACGTGAGGCAGTTTCTAAAGGACTATACATTGTGCCAGTAAAATTCCGAGTGTAAACTAAATTAAAACCTTGAATTATAGATCATTGAATTATTTATATTATACTCATGAAATTTATATCTTTTACGAGATAAGGAAGGAAAAAATTTATAAGGCTCGTGTCAAATTGAACTAGTGAATGCAGCTAGTTTAGTGTTAGAGGAAGATGATGTTACATTTATATAAAAAAACAACGATTGGGTTTGGAGTGTGAGGGAAGAGGGGGGGGGATAAGTAACACTGTTGTATGCAGGTGAAGCCGTGAATCTTCAGAAGGAGAGAGAGGCTGACTTGGCTGAATGGGAGACGGGTGATCTAAATGTAAACACACACGAGTCAAGACAGATGGGTGTGTGTTCGTGAGATAATGTTGAAGGCACTGTGTATAGATGTCCTCCAGGGCTTTAAATACCAGAGTTACGCGTCACACGAGAATGGAAGAATGATAATGACAGCATCCCAGGGGGTTATAAAGTGAAAACAACTATGGAGGTTGTTATAAATGGACGAGGAGCAACAAAGACGCAACGGGTCAGCATGCGACGGGCAGGTGTGGGTGGCGGCGCCTCAACATACTGTAAAACAAGTGACACGAGACTTAAATAATGACGTGTATAAACAAAATCGAGACTAGTGAAAGGGCACCGCTTGGAATGAGGATATGAGATAAACAAACAGATAAATAATATATTATGGAACTAAAAATGTTTGTGTGAAATCAAGAGAAAGGAAGGAGTGAGGAAAGGTGGACTTAAGAATTTAGATGTTCATTAATTGACCAGACGATCACATGAGACTGGGGTGATTGGCGGGGGAGGACGGGATAGAGCCAAGTTCAGAGTAAAGAACAAGTGGGTGATTATGTTACAGCACGAAGTAGAAATTTGTGTGGGAGAGTACATGTGTTTGTGTGGACGTGTTGACATACCACTGTGGTGAACGAGGCTTGTGTTTGGTCAACCTCCTCGAGATGGGAATCCACGTTGCTTAAGGCCAAAGGCAGAATTAACAACCTGTTCAGAGCTTAAACTGGGTTATTTGTTTCTGTCACGGACTTGACACTGTTTTAAACTAGACCGTCGTATTGGTACACGGAGAGGACCAACTTTCTAGTGGGTGACGAAGCGAAGTTGAGAGCCGACTGTCTCCACCCAGACCTCTTACGACCCGCCCTGCTCACAATACCTCGTATCTCGTAGCTGGGAATTTGGGATCAATGCCCCTCGGCCCATGATAGGGGAACTCAGCCAATGGTGAGGTCTCGACGTGCTGCCCGCTGCAGGTACACGACCACCTACACTATAAGCACTGTCTCCACCAGCCTTCGTTTACTAGTTTGAGCTTCTGACATACAAACAACAGCCCAGTTTTTGTAGTATGCATGTATTCCTATCATTTATTAGCGCCACATAAAGTTTCACTACATTGGGTCTTAAGGCCTTTGATGTTTTACAAGACGCGGAAGAATAGTCAACGTAGGCACTCGCCGTTTCAAAACTACCCTAGTCAGTTTTTGCTTGCACTTTGTTATATCTTGTGCTTTACCTGTATCAGGCTTTAGGCTTCTTTGTATAACGTCAGTACCAGAGTTTGTTTTAGTTTTAAGCCTAAAGTGTAACAATATGTTCTTCGATTCATTCTCAGAATTGATCCTATGAAGGTGTGACCTGAATTATAAACACTACTGGGTCGCGAGTCTCTGACGTTGGTGTTTGTCGTTGTTTCACACACGCGTTGTTTCTGCTGTCATGAGTCTTTAGGGTAAGGTATGGGGCCTTGAAATCTCTCAACTGATAGTTATTTGAAGCCACACAACACATCTGTGTAGTTATGTGTCACAGTGTGTGTGTGTGTGTGTGTGTGTGTGTGTGTGTGTGTGTGCGTGCGTGTGAACACAAGCTCAAAAATAAATTGTATTTGAAAGTGTGTGCCGATAACAGGAAAAAGAGAGACAGGATTATTAAAAGACATATTTCAACAAAAATGAATAGTGAAAAAAAAAGCTATCAGATTTCTTCCCGGCGCCCAGTTGAAGAAATTCTCATTTGAAAAGTCTCAAGGAATTCTGGCGACGAGAGAACCGTTTTACGACATCCATAACCTGACAAACAGATATCAGACTTGTGCGTGTCAGCGGGAGGAAGCCGGAGGCACTACCCCTAAGTCTCGCCAGGATGTATACGTCCGGGGGAGCCTTAGTGAGAATTAATATAGCCTACTGTACATGACTGACGTATAGATAATTATCAATACACCACACATCAGTGAATATCAGATAGGTGACGACCATAGAACATCACCGAATATGTTTACATTACAAGATTCTAATGCCTAGCCGTGACCTGATGATAAATGGGTCACGCAGTAAATACCGTCACTAATAGATTTTGGTGATGATACGGTGCTGAAGAAGGCGATGGCTGCGTGGGGCGAATCTGTATCTGAGTGAATGGTAGCTGCGGTGACCTTGTGCACTTGTTCCGTCGTCCAGGTATAGCAACAGGGAGGAAGACAGCAAATAGCAATAACGGTAAATTAGAAAGCATATAACAACACCAGAGCATTTACAGCAATGGCAACAGTACCAACAATATTGTCGACAGTAGGATCGACAAAAGCACCAACAGTAGCGTCAGTAACAACAAAAGTGTTCCGTGGGAGGAAGATGGTGGCGTTGTTGAAGTACCGTGGGAGGGAGGTGGTGGTGGTGTGGAAATACCGTGGGAGGGAGGTGGTGGTGGTGTGGAAATACCGTGGGAGGGAGGTGGTGGGAGGAGGTGGTGGTGGTGTGGAAATACCGTGGGAGGGAGGTGGTGGTGTGGAAATACCGTGGGAGGAGGTGGTGGTGTTATTAAAATACCGTGGGAGGAGGTGGTGGTGGTGTGGAAATACCGTGGGAGGGAGGTGGTGGTGTTGTGGAGATGGTGAGGGAGGTGGGTGGTGGAGGTGAGATGGTGGTGATTGTGAGATGGTGTGGGAGGAGGTGAAATACATGGGAGGTGGTGGTGTGTGGAAATACCGTGGGAAGGAGGTGGTGGTGGTGTGGAAATACCGTGGGAGGGTGGTGAGGAGATGGTGGGAGGGAGGTGGTGAGGGTGGGAGGTGGTGGTGGTGGAGGTGGAGTGGGGAGGGAGGTGGTGGGGAGGGGAGGGTGTGTGGAGGGAGGTGGTGGTGGTGTGGGAGAGGAGGTGGGGGAGGGAGGTGGTGTGTGGGTGGGGAGGAGGTGGTGGTGGTGGTAAGGGAGGTGGTGGTGGAGGGGAGGGAGGTGGTGGTGGTGGGGAGGTGGGGAGGGAGGTGGTGGTGGTGTGGAAAGGTGTGGGGAGGGAGGTGGTGGTGTGGTAGGGAGGGAGGAGGTGAGTGGGGGGAGGGGGTGGGGAGGGAGGTGGTGGGGAGGAGGTGTGGGAGGGAGGTGGTGGGTGGAGGTGGGAGGGAGGTGGGTGGGGAGTGAGGTGGGGAGAGGTGGTGGTGTTGTGGAAATACCGTGGGAGGAGGTGGTGGTGGTGTGGAAATGCCGTGGAGGGAGGTGGTGGAAGGAGTACCGTGGGAGGGTGGTGGTGGTGGTGTTTTGGGAGTACCGTGGGAGGGAGGTGGTGGTGTTGTGGAAATACCGTGGGAGGAGGTGTGGTGGTGGTGTGGAAATACCGTGGGAGGGAGGTGTGGTGTTGTGGGAGTACCGTGGGAGGGTGGTGGTGGTGTTATTGGGATTACCGTGGGAGGAGAATTCTGGTGGTGGTGTGCAGAGATACCGTGGGAGGGAGTGGTGCTGTCAAATACCGTGGGAGGGAGGTAGTGGTATAGAATTACCGTGGGAGGTGGTGGTGTGTGGAAATGCCGTGGGAGGGAGGTGGTGGTATAGAATTACCTGGGAGGAGGTGGTGGTGGGTGTGGAAATACCGTGGGAGGAAAGGTGGTGTTGTGGAGTACCGTGGGAGGTGGTAGTGAGTGTGTGGTATTACCGTGGGAGGGAGGTGGTGGTGGTGTGGGAGTACCGTGGGAGGGAGGTGGTGGTGTTGTGGAAATACCGTGGGAGGGAGGTGGTGGTGGTGTGGAAATACCGTGGGAGGGGGAGGTGGTGGTGTAGGAGTATCGTGGGAGGGGTGGTGGTGGTGGTGTGGAAATACCGTGGGAGGGAGGAGGTGGAGTGTTGTAGAGATACCGTGGGAGGTGGTGGTGAGGTGTTGTGGAGGTATTACCGTGGGAGGTGGTGGTGGTGTGGGGAGTACCGTGGGAGGGAGGTGGTGGTGTTGTGGAAATACCGTGGGAGGAGGTGGTGGTGGTGTGGAAATACCGTGGGAGGGAGGTGGTGAGGTGAGTATCTCGTGGGAGGGTGGTGGTGGTGGTGTGGAAATACCGTGGGAGGGAGGTGGTGGTATGGGGTATCGTGGGGAGGGTGGTGGTGGTGGTGTGGAAATACCGTGGGAGGTGGTGGTGTTTAGGAATTACCGTGGGAGGAATTGGTGGTGGTGGAAATACCGTGGGAGGGAGGTGGTGGTGTTGTGTGGAAATACCGTAGGAGGAAGTGGTGGTGGTGTTGGAAATACCGTGGGAGGGAGGTGGTATTTGTTGGAAGTATCGTGGGAGGGTGGTGGTGGTGGTGGAAATACCGTGGGAGGAGGTGGTGTTTGGCCAGGAGTACCGTGGGAGGGTGGTGGTGGTGGTGTTTTGGGAGTGCAATGGGAGGGAGGTGGTGGTGTTATTGGAAATACCGTGGGGAGGAGGTATGGTGGTGGTGTGGAAATACACCGTGGGAGGAGGTGGTGTTGTAGGAGTACCGTGGGAGGGTGGTGGTGGTGTTGTGGGAGTATCGTGGGAGGAGGTGGTGGTGTTGTGGAAATACCGTGGGAGGGAGGTGGTGGTGGTGTGGAAATACCGTGGGAGGGAGGTGGTGTTGTAAGTGCCGTGGGAGGGGTGGTGGTGGTGTTGTGGGAGTACCGTGGGAGGGAGTGGGTAGTGTTATTGGAAATACCGTGGGAGGAGGTGGTGGTGAGGTGTGTGGAAATACCGTGGGAGGGAGGTGGTGTTGTAGGAGTACCGTGGGAGGAGGTGGTGGTGGTGTAGGAGTACCGTGGGAGGGAGGTGGTGGTGGTGTGGAAATACCGTGGAGGAAGTTGGTGGTGTGTGGAAATACCGTGGGAGGGTGGTGTTGTAGGAGTACCGTGGGAGGGTGGTGTGGTGTTTGGGAGTACCGTGGGAGGAAATTGGTGGTGTTGTGCAAATACCGTGGGAGAGAGAGGTGGTGGTGGTGTGGAAATACCGTGGGAGGAGGGTGGTGGTGTAGGAGTACCGTGGGAGGGAGGTGGTGGTGGTGTAGGAGTACCGTGGGAGGGAGGTGGTGTTGTGGTAGATCAATAGCCCTTGGTTGCCTGGGCCACCACCGTTGTGCGACGCTCACCGGGGAGACGTAACTGTAGGCGACTATATCTCCCTCTCCCTCTCACTGTATCTCCCTCTCACTCTCACTGTATCTCTGACTGAATCTCCCTCTCATTGTATCTCCCTCTCATTGTATCTCCCTCTCATTGTATCTCCCTCTCACTGTATCTCTGACTGAATCTCCCTCTCACTCTCACTGTATCTCTGACTGAATCTCCCTCTCACTGTATCTCCCTCTCACTGTATCTCCCTCTCACAGTATCTCCCTCTCACTCTATTTCCCTCTTACTGTATCTCCCTGTCATTGTATCTCCCTCTCATTGTATCTCCCTCTCACTGTATCTCTGACTGAATCTCCCTCTCACTGTATCTCCCTCTCACAGTATCTCCCTCTCACTGTATCTCCCTCTCACAGTATCTCCCTCTTACTGTATCTCCCTCTCACAGTATCCCCCTCTCACTGTATCTCCCTCTCATTGTATTTCCCTCTTACTGTATCTCCCTCTCACTGTATCTTCCAGTAACTTCATATGACTGCATGACTGTGTGAGGCTGTAATTTCACCTTCCTGTTATTGTACGGAGCGCTTCCCATTTTACCGTTGTCTTTTATGTCAACCCCAAACTGTATCTTACCTCTATCTTTATTTGTCTTTGTAACTCTGTGTGTGTGTGTGTGTGTGTGTGTGTGTGTGTGTTGCGTTAGATATTGTTCTCTTACTTCCAATATAGCCAATTCATGACCTCTATGAATAAGTGACCTGTAAAATATAACTAATACGTGACCCTTTCAGTATGTCTAAAATGTGACTTTATGGTTAACTGTATATAACATGGTGTTTATAATATATCCAATATATAATATTTGACCTCTCCAGTATATTTAATATATCCTTTTCTAGTATATTCAGTATTACCCCCTTACAATATAACCAATTTCCTTTCAATGTATCGTTGTCTGTTTCATTCAGTATAAGTCGTATGATATTTGCCACTTCCAATATGATCACCCTTTCGATATAAGTAATATATTTCTCCCCCCTTCCAATATGTCCAATATCCCCATTTGTGTTCCTTCCCATATTATCCACACGCGTTGGCGACCATAAAACGTAATAACTTCTTTCTCTCTCTCTCTCTCTCTCTCTCTCTCTCTCTCTCTCTCTCTCTCTCTCTCTCTCTCTCTCTTCCACCATGCCTTTTGACCTCTTCGCTCTGTCCATCCCTCTGTCTTCTCCCTCTCACCCCTTTTTTCTCTCTCCCAATCTTTTTCCTCCCACTCATCCTTTCCTCTTCTCTCTCATACCTCTTCCTTTTTCTCCCTTCTCTTTTCATCTCTATCTCTTTCTCCCTCTGAACTCCTCTTTCATCTCACAAATACTTTTTTTCTTTCTCGCTTGCTCCCTCCCTTCCATCCTACCTTCCCTCACTGCCATCCCCTCCCACTCCCTCCCTTCTCACATCCTCTTTCCCTCGCCATCCATCAACCTTATCCGCTCTTACCTGCCCTTAACTCTTCCCCTTTCTCCCCCCCCAGCCCCTCTCCACTCCTCTCCTCTCCCTCTTCCTTGTCCCATTCTTCTACCCTCTCCTTTGCTTCATCCTCTCCCAGTCACTCTTCTGTCTCATCCCTCTTCATCGTCCCTCATTACCGCCCCCTCACCCCTCTCTACTTTAGCTACTGATGGGGAGAGTGAGAGTGAGCGAGTGAAAGTAATGAGTGAATGACTGTGTGAGTGAGAACAAAATGAGTGAATAAGAGTGAGTGTGTGATAGTGAGTGAGTGAACCATCTGGGAGAAAATTTATGATAAACTCCAGGAAAGTGTTTATCCAGAGGGATTTGTCAGCAACATTTGAGACAGGCGAGCAAGTCGTGGGAGAGGCGACAGGTGACGGCACACCCAAATCTCGGAAACTCGTAAGCTAAATTTTCCACCTTATCTGGCGCCCACCTCTACCCTGGCCACGAGTCTTATAAACCAGCAAGTTACGTATTTCCTCCTGAAGTCTGAAGAAGTATTGAGTTAAATATTTACCCTTATCTGGCGCCTCCTCCCCACTTTACCCTCACCCCAAGTCTTAGAAACGCCCAAGTTAAATCTTCATCCTTATCGGGTGCCTCTCAACCCTCGGAGTCTCAGAAACCTATAAGTTTAATTTTCACCCCGAACTAGCGCCTCCATACCTCCCCTGAAATTAATTGAATTCCGCTGTTGTTATGTATGCGCGTACAGTACAGAAATAACGGGTATACGTCAACGAATTACAGGTCTGACTTGACTGGTTATATACATATTACGGTAAAAGGAAAACGTTTTCTGACCGTTACATATATAAAAGAACTCTGAAGAATATGAAAATTATATAGTACTATAGATTCTATGACCTCCATGAACATATATGTATTTATCTTTCTTGGTAGGTTTATTTCGATTTTAAGATGAACATTCTGAGAAACTGAACAAAAACTGCAATAACCATTGTAGGTAAATATACATATTTAGATAGATATGTAAATATAGATTTTATACATTCCTCTCCAGGCTTTAGAACTTTGTCTCCGTGGTAACACTGTAAACAGATTTCCCATGAGTTTTAACTGTTCAAAACTTTACAACTTGGTTTCATTAGCTTCCTACATGTTGTTTCAATCCAGACGTAGAACAAAATACGCGTGGTTGCCCAGAAGCTCCGCCCACAACTGTGTGACGTCAATGACAACCTATGCTATACACAGGTCGGCCTCCCACACTAGTCAGGTCTATGACGTAACACGGGTTGAACCTGGACATGTTCGGTTACGCTCAAGAGATATAGGGGGGGGTTATTATTCGCTGTTTTAAATCACTGCCACCAACTCCACCATCACTAGCTACGTTAGTCATCACCAAGATTTAAGTACAATTAACATTGTTTGTAAATACTTGTAGTTAGCCTCCTCACAAGTGGCAAGGCACGAAACAAAACTTAGCTCACTGTAATTATCGGTATTTAAAAAATGGCTGGAGATGGCCTGCTGTGAAAATATCTCACTATTACCTGTACACTGGCTTACCTTCTGCGGCTTGCTTGACTACCTTTACCGGTATTTGTATGTTATTTTGTCCAGTGTAGTCAGTCATTCTGCAATTGCGTTGATTGGGGCACCCCACTCAATGACTGGTCGTAAACTCGGGCCGGAAACCAGAAAAACAGTACTGTACAGGAATCAAGCTCTTTATTCAGAGAATATTACCTTCACATGTAATTTGTGGTATAAAACTGTATTACTTTATAACTAAAGCTATGTAAAGGTATGTACATTGTTTTTTTTTCGTGAAATTTCACACAACCCACAATATGTCAACAGAACCTCTTGTATTCTGTCTTAACACTTGCTTTTTGAAGCGTTAGTATCATCATCCGAGAATATCGCTCTTTTTAAGAAAATCCTAAAATTTTCACTTATTTCTCAGCTCCTTTTAAGAAAAATTCCTGGGTGAAACTGAACAGACATTAGAAATTCAAGTTAATGATGATATAGCACGGAAAACTGATTTTAACTTAAATGATATATTCGTTGGATGTCCGCTTGCCGTGCTACTTCTCTTTATTATCCAGTCATCCACTTGCCTTTGTTTTCTTTATTGTGCTTGCTTCTGGATCTCTTTGTATACTTATTTTTTTTTACATGCAAATAATATACTCGTTTATTTAGTAATCACTAGTAGTTTTTTATTACCTATTGTTGGCATAATTCATGAATAATACGACAATTCCTGTGCTTTCTTACAGATCCTTCATATGCCTGGGCTCTCAAGCACCAACCAGTAAGCCTGTACTTCATACAGCATAAAACTTTTAAATAAGACCAAGTATCACACACTTCATATAAATAACCTGCTGTTATTTATTGTATTTAGATGGTTCATTGACCAGTGGCGCCTTTACGAACTGTTCAGTAAATCTTAGTTTCTACAGTACAGTACTATTAATAATTTAATCAATTATATGCATTACTGACTTTGTTAAAGGTATTTATTTGGATAAAACCTGATTATGGATCTCTTAATCTTCTAATATAACTCGTCATTCATGAACCGTTACTGAAGAGATTTTTTTCTGCTCAATACGTTTCTTTTTATTTTACTAGATTTTAATTTTTGTTTGGGGATTGAAGATTTAAAATCAATTTAGCTTACTAAATTAATTTTAATAGAAAATATTTTGTATTGTTCCAGAACTTACTATTGGGTTATTATTTGTATATGAGGAGTTTTTATTGATTTATTTATTTGATCATTTATATATATATATATATATATATATATATATATATATATATATATATATATATATATATATATATATATATGTGTGTGTGTGTGTGTGTGTGTGTGTGTGTGTGTGTGTGTCCCAGTGTTCCCTGACGCGTGATGCGAGTGGCTGAACCACTAATCTTGAAGGAGTGCGAGGTGACCCGTATATATTTCTTGTGTGATCCCCCACATCAATCCTGCCTACTGCCAGCGACCACCTGTCTCTAACCACCCTTCTCGGTAACGACCATCCCAACAACGCCAACTTTATTTCCAATTTAGCTACGAAAACATGTCAAGTCTATTATATTTTTGGTCGTAATCTACAGTATGTTAATTTGGGTAGTTAGGTCTTCATATACGGGATATCTGTTATGACGAACATTGTACGGAATTTATTGTTGTTTGGGTGTGTATATGAAGAGATATTTCCGGGATTTTGTGGTGGACGGAGATGTGTGAGGGAGGTGTGTTGGGCTTGGGTACGATGGAGTGCTGCCGCTTGTCGTTTCCGACTCGCGTTCACGCTCTAAAATGTCAGCTCTGATATTCTTATATGTGGGTGTTTCGATTTTTGTTTGTCTGTATGTATATATATATATATATATATAAACCACTTGCATAATAGCCTAGGTCACATGCACTTATTTCATCTTACCTGTTCCATTAAGTTACTCCAAATATTCCAGTTTATGTATCTGTTTTGCAGTTTGTCTTTTTTGGGTCTTTTATCTCATGGGATCTTATCGAGGGTCTTCTTGGATGACTTTTCATCTGTTTTTTCATGGCAATACTATAAGGGTTTCTCACTGAAGTTTCACATTCTACGACAGGGAACACTATCTGTTACCTGTAGAAATTATGAATATTATTGTATTTCAAGTTCTGTAACCACTATTGCCCAACCGATTTTCAAAGTTCAAGGTCATACATATTTAAAAATTTTGTGATATTTGTTTTTATCTCTACAGAGTCGATTATCTAGAGATCTTTGTTCACCATAAACACCTAACAGCATAACAGGAAAGAGTGACAAAGAAAGATGATGAAATACACAGCAATAAAGTCAAGATTAAGAGACAGTCACAATCCACATCACGTAAGTCCAATGCCACCAGGTGATTTCTACAACACATGTTTTGTACTTTCTCTTTGCTTCAGTTGTAACCTAATACACTAGGTCTTTCCTCCTCCCTTCTCTCTCTCTCTCTCTCCCCTTGCCATTTAGTTCACACCCATCAACAGTTCACTTGGCCTTCCTCTCTCTCTCTCTCTCTCTCTCTCTCTCTCTCTCTCTCTCTCTCTCTCTCCTTCTTTCCCATCAACTGTTCACAAGACCCTCTGAATCGTAAACTAGCTCCAGATTCTCTTCCTCTTTTGGCCATCGACTGGGGACAGAAGAACGCATCTAATTACAAGAAAGTCTGTGTACAACTTGGGTGCTATTTTGACTGCCAACTTTCTGTCATAGCTTTCATTAAAGGTAGTGAAGGGCGTTCTCATATCTTTCGTCTGGGGAGAAATGAATGCACGAACCTTGTAAGATCTAGATCCTGTCGACATGATCACTATCACTGTTGATAGAATCTTGGCAGTGTCAGTGGCGTGTCAAGCGGTTGTAGGTGGCGTGTTATCTATCCGTCTCACGTGGACAGAGCCCCTGAACCTCTCTCTCTCTCTCTCTCTCTCTCTCTCTCTCTTTCCCTTGTATTTATCGGTTTATCTATCTTTCTGTGGCTCTTGCGCTGTCCTTCTATCTTTCCAACTGTCTATCATACTTACTGTTTCCATCTACTTATCCAATCCATTCATCTGGTCTTTTTCTATTGGGCGTCTTTGAATATTTGCTGAGCTTTTTTGATACGCTGTTTATGGAGCTTAATTATTAGATCTTATTGAGTTTGGTTAGGCATGGCGGTCCGTATATTGTATCGTGTTTGTCTAAAGATGAAGACAAATTGTACGAATTTCAGGAGTAGATTAACAACAAGTGTATGAGGCACGTCTGGAAGGAACGTGGGTGTTGGTGGTAGTGAGGGAGAGTCCACAGCCAAGAGACAGTGTTGGTGAACTTAGTGGTGGTGAGGGAGACCACAGTTAGAAGCCAGTGATGGTGGTGGTGAGGGAGAGACCACAGGCAGGAGACAGTGTTGGTGGTAGTGAGGGAGAGACCACAGGAAGGAGACAGTGTTGGTGGTGGTGAGGGAGACCACAGGCAGGAGACAGTGTTGGTGGTAATGAGGGAGAGTTCACGACCTTGAGACAGTGTTTGGTGGTAGTGAGGGAGGGACCACAAGCGGGAGACAGTGTTGGCGGTGGTGAGGGAGAGACCACAGGCAGGAGACAGTGTTTGCAAAGATCAAGGTCATTACTTAAGTCGCCACTCCTTAACTCACTCACTTACACACTTCCCTTCCCCTCCACCCACTTCCCATCATCCTTCCGTTACCCTCTACTCCTATTTCTCTCGTTCTCTTCCCAGCCACACCCTTTCCCTATAAGTCTTCCACCCGCATCACCCTTTTAGCTCTACACACCCTCCACCACAACCTGAAAACACTTTACGCTCGTCACTACATACGTACATCTCCGTAAAATATTTATGCTTGCCCTTGATAGCTTACACACATGAACAAAAACCTATCACGTAATGTCATTTTTTTTCACCAGTAGACAGCAAATGGACGTGGTGGTGATAGGTGATGCTGGGTTGCTTGAAATGACATGAATGAGCTTAATGGAAATTCTGAGGCGGTGTATGGAAGGGAAACACCACTGCGGCACACATCTTTTGCAGCAGCTTGAGGGAACGAAGGACACGAGAGATGGGAGAGCTTGTATTGCTCTCGATTCTGGCTACCCTGGTCCGTAGCAGGAAAAGGTGTGTAATTTATACATCAATTTATAAAAAAAAAAAAGTAACGCACCATCCATCTTGTGAGCTCCCCTTGTTGGGCACTCGACAAATTGTAAGGCTTGATGCACTCGGTAAACTTCGATAAATATGAAAAAATAAAAAATAGAAAGAGATCGAATGTTTTTTAAACGGCGAAAATGTTACTAGCGCCGAGAAGATGATCCGGACAACTTCTTAAGCCAGCTGTCAGTCTTCATCAGCTTAACGATCAAGGGAGTGACTTTGGCAAGTTTACTGCTTCAGTTTGGCTAATATTTTACGTCGTGCTTGTGCCACACCAGCGACAAATTATAGGGAGTTATCCTGGTTACATCAACAGTGTGGGTCTGGTCTAGCCTCCGCCACAACAATCTGCTACACTCCCGACCACTAATACACTTTCGTCCTCTCTCTTCACCCACCGGATAGGTTCGTGGGGATAATATACTGATCATGCTATCTGTCCGTCCGACTTTTTGTAGCAAAAGTTATTTCCTTAAAATTAATTCCTTTGTTGGGCACCTCGTAGTTGAATTATATAAACACATATATATATATATATATATATATATATATATATATATATATATATATATATATATATATATATATATATATATATATATATGAGGGATAACAAGCATTGCATTGACTGGGATAATGCCTCCTCAATATTACCTTGTAATTCAATTGACAGTAGGAACATTATAGAATCTAGTCTCATTAAACATACCGAAGCAGTCAACATGAATTTGAGTAATGGCATGTACAAACTGGACAATTTTGTAATTAAGAAGATTTATAACCAGGTGAGAAGGTTGGGTCACCTTCCCCTCTGACCTGACTACCGACCGTTGCGGTGCTTTTTAAAGATTAGTAGGGTCATTACCTAATACCTGACCATTGTGGACCTGATCTCACCCTCCTCTGTATATACACACCTTGTTTTGTACTTCTCCTTAGTCTGTACACACCCCTGAAGATGTGGTTATCAGCATATACCTGGATCCAGCGCACCTACAGTGATTTACTTGCATATATATATATATATATATATATATATATATGTTCTTTTTACATAGTTGATGAAGCCAATTGATTTTTATCAACCATTCCATCGGCGGCATCAGATGATCATGTCCAGGTTAAGGTATCACTTTTATCATACCGTCACCGCTGCTTGGGAATTATTGTCTTTACATGTACTGACTAAATACGCTTTCTAACAGACTCATCCTAACTTTAAAGAAATTTGAGGTGCTAGAATTTTGTCCAACCTTATTATTTTGATGGTGGGATATTATTGTCCAGTGAAATATTGTGTGGTGTGTTTTGGCCAAATATTCTCGTGTGTTTTATTTTACTCCCCGCCTCCTCGTCTCGTTCTTCAGTGTCACAGCTTTAGCGGGAGTGTGGAATATTATAAAAAATATAAATGTGTAATAAATTTAGGTGTTAAGAGCAATGCGTGATGAACGTTACGGCCGCCAGGAGCCAAGATGTGACATCAGCCAATGTATCATCTGTGAGAGGTATCGAGCCCCGCCAACACCTCTACCTTGCCTAACCCTAACCTGGTCCACGTCAATGTTTTGTCACAACCAACATCAGTTGACTACTGATGGTATTTACATATACTCCACATATCACAGTGTTTGGTTTTAATAACTCACGTGGACTATGTTTTTGTACAAGTGGCACTCAAACAGGGTCAAAACAAGGACATGTGGACGTACTGTGTACAAATGTAGAAAGGCTTCATCCACCATTGGATTGACATAAGCTGGAATGAATATACTAAGAAAGCATCAGTAAATTATAACGGCTTGCTTGTTATTCATTGCAGAGTAGTAACTATTACAAAGTGTCATGAAATCCGTTATACATACATAAATAAACATACGTGACAGTTTGCGTGACGAGCAGGCCAAAAACATATACTGTCCGTACTGTTGACGCTTCTGGGGAGTAAGAGACGATGGACGATCACAACGTCACATTCCACATTATTAATTCTTGGTGGTATTTCTACACACTATACCCTATAACAGCGCCCTGCCTCATGATATATGGGGCCACGAGCATAAAAAATAGTGTTTGATATTTCGACCATAGGCATGTCGTTAATAAACAAATATCAAGACAGTAGACATATATCAGGTAAAGCTGTTTTTAATAGCCTCCAAGTGAGATATTATTATTATTAGTAGTTAATGAATTAAAATGTTTATATAAGCAATTAGTACATTAATGAATTAAGTTCTTTTCACCATCTTAAATTGAACTGTCAGTATCGTTCATTCGTCTGTCTATTGAGTGAGCTGACTTTGAATATGTACTTGAAAACCTTAGTTAAGGAATCATAAATACATAAAACCAACATTATCATTGTTAACTTCTACATTTATATACTGTAGAGAGAGAATAGATGAGAACTAGGAATATCATCAAAATTCGTACCAAAGCCATTCGAACTAACGAATCTGAACAGCATAGGACCATGGAAAGAATGATAGGTAATGAAACTATTCATTATTTGCAAATTACTTCTCAAGCACACCAATGCAACCTTTGCCAAGCCTGACAGTAACTAAGAGAGATCACTTAACTCTTTGCTGACATAAACTGAGGTCATAGCTACAGGTGGGCCAATGACTCACAAAACTCCATAGACCGGAAACCTGCCTTGTAGAGCGTGTGTATGCTTTGTAAGCTACCTAAGTCTCATACCTAAGACATTACTTATTTCATTATCAAAAGACTTCACCCAATACATCCCAGACACAGTTCTACAACATCAATAACTGTTTATATGAGTCCGTCATCGACATTGATACGATGTTTGATACCATTCGGGGCATTCCAGAATTTCTACATGATCAACATGTTATTAAGCAACATGTCAAACGCGACTGTGTAGTATAATTATCACTCCTACGTCTAACTTCAGTCAGTATCACAGACTAAGGACAGAGTCCACTTGTCTTATTACACCTTATATATATATATATATATATAAAATTTCCACAAGTAAATCTGTGCCGGTTTATTTACGTGTGCGAGTATTACTGTACGATGTGTTTATTGATCATCAGTATGGGTGAAGCTGTTTATATATACACAAGTTCCCTCACCTAAATAACTAAGCTTCTCTGCTTTGCTTGTAAATTTACATCTTACACTTCCACACGTTTATCATTCTATGTAAGTGTTGGTAAATTATTGTGTGTGTGTGTGTGTGAGTGTGTGTGTCGTTATTACCCTCCGCCAGGTACTTTGATCCGAAGGCGGTAAAGGAATAGGTGTTGTCGATGCGCCCATCCCCGAAAAAGTTTTCTCATAAATTATTTACAGTAATCGTCAGCTTTGAAAACATGCATCAGACACATACACACACACACGTACTCTCTCTCTCTCTCTCTCTCTCTCACTTTTCAATCCTCTTCCCTCTTCTCTCCTTCCTTCCTCTCCGTCTCTCTCACTCCCACCACCCCGTCCCCTCTCCCTTTCAGTCTTACCACTCCCTCTCCTGCAGCCTCTCCCATCTCTCTCTCTCTCTCCAACCATACTCTCCTCCCTCTCTCTTTCTCTCTATCAATATCTTCCTGTCTCTCTCTAGTATGAATTAAAAGAATGAAACAAAAAAATTGTATGCTCTCTCTCTCTCTCTCTATCTCTCTCTCTCTCTCTCTCTCTCTCTCTCTCTCTCTCTCATTATGATCAAGCCTCAGCAATAAACAGGGGTAAACCTTTACACGTGTACCCCGTTGCTTATGTATATTTATTCATCATTATACACCGGAGTGAGGAGGGAAAAAATGGGTTTTAAGAAACTATTAAACAAACACTTGAGAGTCGTCCGAGCACCTGGTACTGTCTGTCTGAACGTTTGGTAAAGAGGACAGAGGGAGAGGAGCGAGTGAGAGGGTGTGGGAGGGAAGGGCGAGAGAGTGTGGGAGAGGAGGGAGGAGTGAGAGAGAGAACTGAAAGGGAAAGGGAGAGGTAATCGTAGGCCAGGGGGAGAGAGTGAAAGTAAGGGAGGGAAATGGGAGAAGGAAGAGGTAGGGAGAGAGGTACGCAATGAGGAAAAAATAAGAGGGAGGGGGTGGTGGGATGGAAGGGGGGAGATAAGAGGAGAGAAAAGGAAAAAGGAGATGGAAGAAACGGATGGGGTGAGAGTCGAGAAGATTTGAGATGGGGGAGAGAGATGCTTGGATAGGGGTAGGGGAGAGGGAGGGTAGGAGAAGACGGAGGGAGAAAGGAAAAGGAGCTGAGAGAGAGGGAGGGTGCGGGAAGAAGGAAAGACAGGGTGGGAGAGAATGAAGGGAAAGGGAAGCAATGGAGATTCAAGGAGGAAGAGGATATAAATGGAGAGAGAAGGAAGGAAATGAGAAAAATAAAGGACGGTAGAGAATGAGTGGAGCAGAAGAGTGAGGGAGAAAAGGATTATTAGAGAGAAGGGGGAAGAGCAAGAGAGGGAAAGAGTTGAAGGAAGAGAGTAACGGAGAGAAAATGGATAGAAGGGAGTGAGAGAAGAGGGAAATAGAGGTAGTAGTACAAGATGTGAGGAAAGGACATTCAGATTGAAAGATAAAGAATATAGTAAATGAGGGTAGTGTATATATATATATATATATATATATATATATATATATATATATATATATATATATATATATATATATATATATATATATAGCATATATATATATATATATGTATATAACAAGGGGGGAAAAGTTCATTTAACAAGGAATTTCAGTAGAGTTACAGTACAAAAGTGAGATTGGCAAGGAGTTAACACACAAGGTATCTATGAGTTGTTGACAATTTTCACAATGGTTGGACTGCAGCTTTTCTTATAACGATAAGTACGTGGTTGTTGGACTGGATTCGGTTGTGGTGTGTGTGTGTGATAGCCTCAGAATGAAGAGGGCGGAAGACAGATGTACACAGGTCTTAAGAGTCATTAGTATTCTGGACACAGGCTCGAAGCATCAGTATCAGCACTGACCTGCCTGGGGTCTGCTGGGGGAGCAGCTGAACCTTGTGGAACACGTTGTCTGCCTTGGGGAGGAGGAGCAGCATACTGCTTGAGGAAGACTGTACAGTACAATATACTTTGTGATGCAGTATACGGAGGAGGGAAGCCAGGAGCAGTACCCTTGAGATGACTGGTTGTCCCAGGTACAAAGACTTTATTCCTGGAGGGAGCACAGCCCTATGGAGCAGGTTGTCTGCTGGAGAAAGGGAGAGTTTTGTTTGAAATGGCTGACAATGTTTGGGCGTCTCTCCTTGGGGGGTCTCGCACAACACTAGACTGGAGTGTTGCTTGTAGGTAGAGAGAGAGAGGTAATTCAGTTTGTATTCGGATGTATGGACTCATCTCAGCAGTCTCTTGAAATGTAAACACACTCCTACATGTTCCGTATGCACTACTAATATTTCTTATTTGTGTGAGGCTACGGCGAATCTTGCAGTGTGCACGAGAAACCCCACTTATGACTGAATTCTCAGCCCATATTTGATTGTTCAGTTATATGACTGTATTTTCAGACTGGGATCTTTTGACTATTTGCGGATCCGAGCCTTTGGTGGAACAATTTCGTTCTATGTTTCATTTGACGAAAAATAAATTAATAAAAACAATAAAACACGCTTCTAAACAAATCAAGGCAGCAGTGACGACGTCTAGAGGACATAGGTAAAAGTAATGAAACCTTCAGTATATAAAGATGAATAAAAAAGTTGATGAGAAGAATAACTATGCAGCAAGACAATGAACAATATTTGTGGCTATCATACTTTTGATGGGTAATTGCAACATACTGCGGTATTTTATTTATTTTTTTCGATATTTCCAACTTGTATGTAGATAAGAACAATTATATAAATAAACATTATGCAAACAAGAAATTAAAAGTGTGAACACTACCCACATTATCCCACCGCAACCTCACAAATTTCGATTATCAATACCTAACCTAATTTAAATAATGTGGAGATAGACAAGAAATTTGAATGAAATATTCAATTTTACCATACATGCAGTAAAATCCATGGAGATATAACAAGGTAGACGATAAATTATCTATGTTGCTCCTAATATAAAACAAAACAGATCTTCGTACTGATGACCATGAACAAAAACAGACATCAAACAGCATACTATGAATGAGTGCCTAACTTCACAGCCGGAAAGATGGTGGTGCAGAAAAGAAAAACATTGTTTATTTGTGCACAAAAGAAAGGTTTAGTGTACAGTGCACTGTATCAACAGTTCTACACTGACCCAAACCTTCGGGAGCAACGGGCGCCACTTTATCATGAAGTGAGCGTTTAAATGGACAGCTCGTTGCCTTTGCCATGCATGAAAAAATGTAACTTATGGGTTTATGAATAATTAGATAATTAAAATGCAAATCACAAATAAAACAAATATAGCTGAGTAAATGGATAAATTAATTAATAAATAAAACTGGGAGACAAACAAGCCCCAGCAATATAAAACATTTTAAGGAAGACAGTTTCATTTATCAGTGAACCATCCAAACTCCCAGAAACCTAAAAATATTTGCTGCGGATTGTTTTTTGTTTTTAATTTTCTTCTTACGGGAATTAGCCCACCCGGGCACAGGTAGAACGACCGTTATCCTAGGGGGCGAAAAAATAAGAATATAAAGAAATTAAAAATAGAAAAGGAAAAGGTTATTATATTAATCTACACCACGAAGATGCCGGGAAACCAGCTTTTTAAAGTGAGACAGATTGTATGAGTATGGAAACACAGAAAAAGGCAGAGCATTCCATAGTTTGGCTGTGTGAGGAAAGAAGGGTGAGCTATAACGGGTTATTCTAGTGTGACCGACATTCACAGAGAAACGGTGGGCACCGCGGGCAAGACGTGTGTTACAAGCCCACGGCCTTGCCTGCGGTACACAGGATGCCAAATCCACCGAACATTGCCCGTTAAAGTACCTGTAAGAGAGAGAGAGAGTGAAGCAACATTGAGGCGAAGAGCAAGGGAAGAAAGATTGTCAATTAAAGGAGGAAAGTTAATAAGACTTAATGCCTTTGATTCCACCCTATCTAACAGTTGGACAGAAGAAAAGCCATCCCAAATATGAGCAGTACTCAAAGCTAGGACGAATTAATCCCTTATATACTGGAAGTAACTGCTCAGGAGTGAAGTAGCTATGGCATCTGTACAGCATTCCCAACTTTCGGGAGGCAGCTTTAGCAATGTTGAGGATGTGTGGCTTCCATGACCTATTAGAGCAGGGGTTCTCAACCAGGGGGGAATTCAGGTTTTCAGGGGGGGGGGAACTGATTCGGGAGCAAGAGATATGTTCGATGAGAAATCAATCACAGAATTTTGGCCCTTGATGTGCGATTCCTACCCAAAAATGGCAGAAAGAGCTATCCGTGCATTGCTTCCGTTTGTGTCGACATATCTTTGTGAGTCAGGCTTTTCAACTCTGTTGCAAATTAAAACGAAGCAACGTAGTAGATTAGAGGTAGAAAATGACCTGCGTTGTGCCCTTTCAAGCACTCCTCCGCGTATCCCAGAATTGGCGAAGAAAAAACAATCACAGGTTTCTCATTGACTGTAATCTTCATCTGAATAAAATTAATTCAAATTTACAATATCCTGGTATTCTATTGAACTTTTTGTTTATTGCATTATGCTTCAGTTTGGTCTGTTAAGTAATTCATTATAAATAAAAAAAAAACTATTTTACTTTTATTCAAGTTTTATAAATCCATCAACATTTTCAATTGGCATTTAATTTGTAAAACTCCACTATAAAAATAATCCATGTAAAATTGTAAATGTATATGTACTAATATGGAAAAAATAAAGGATTTTCAGTATTATATTCATATTATTTGGAATGCACTTTTTGAGGCAGACAATCTTGGAAAGGAGGGGGGATTGACATTCTGACATATGGTGAAAGGGGTGCATGGGGCAAACAAGGTTGAGAACCACTGTATTAGAGGAAATGGTGAGGCCCAGCATATCTATTTTAGAATTTGGCAGAATGACAGCGTCCTGAAATGTAATTGGTGGGAGATCTTCTAATTTAGAAAGTTTAAATGGTAAATACTGAGTTTTATTACTATTGAATTTAACCAAGTTTCTACCTCTCCATTCGGATGTGCTGCACATCCGGCTGACTCACATTTCTGCTACAGAGCCTTAAAATAGATACTGTAATGTGCACATGGTCATCACTAATATATTTATAATGTACCATACAAAGTCAAAATTAGACTTTGGTACCATACATGTAATACTTCCTAACGTATGCGCATTTAATATATTTTCTGTATATGCAAGTAAATCACTGTAGGTGCGCGTGATCTAGGTATATGCTGATAACCACAAGGAAAGAAGAAAACACGAAGTTCCCAAGCGCTTTCGTGTAATTCACATACATACATACATACGCACATACATGTTAACCTTATATACAAATATATCATGTATACACATTGAGAAACAATGAATGTCGTAAAACAGAAAATCATATCTTGAGCAGCCTTAAAGTCAGTGAGTAGATGCTAACAAAATGTGACGAGCATTGTGTCAGGCAGGGTGGGGGAAGCTTGGGAAGAACGATCGTTAAAGGAAAAGAGAAATATAAGAGGAAGGACATATATGCAGCTGGGAAACAGCCATGGAAGAAAAGCGAAAGAGGTGGATGGATATTAGAGAGATGAACTACAAGGAAAGAAAGACGGTAAGAGGGAGAAAATCGAAGAGTTATAGGGGGAAAAGCAAGAGAAAAGAAGATATGAGGGGAAAGGAGGAATAGATATAAGGTAAGGTGAATGGGCAAAAAGAGAAAGTGATACAAAAAGATATGTAAGAGGGAGAGAGAAATGCCAGGGGTATGTGTTGGAAAGAGAGAGAGAGAGAGAGAGGGGGGGGGGTGAGGTGCTGAATAAATTCATATACTGTACAGTACTGTATATTACGGAGAACACCGGCAGTTCACGGCTGAGCTTCAAATGCGCGATGGACATTGAATTCAAATCCAAATATGGAATTACTCACATAACTGACCGTAAAGTAATGTTTGGCACATAAATGAGTGAAAATTTGCGCGCCTTTATTCGTGTTTGCTGTGTGAATATAGTTATATAAATAGAGTACATATTTGAACAGGCGTACCTGCATGTAACGCATGTTTCAACGCTTAAATAATGATTCTGTAAGTAGAAATTGACTGATTTTGCTAACAAAGATAAGTGAGATAAGTGGTTGTAGTTCCGTACACTGAATATACAGATGTATTGATTTCTTTGTGAATACACATTCATGTGCTTCAGTGCGTTTATTTATGTATGTGATATGTGTATATTGTGAACTGCGACTTGGACGTACACTCATAATACTCAAATGTTTGACATGAATGTTACCTATTGCCTCTTTAAGAGAAACAAAGGAATGATTACTGTAGTTATATATACTTATAACCGTATCTTAAATGTGAGAGGAACATATTTATCTTATTCCAAATCGATATACAGTATATTGATAAACAATGGGAGATAAACACAAGCTTAGATACTATTGGACAACATTCCATCAAGTTGCCCAAAATGAATTATAGACGACAATAATTGCTACTGATCAATCTCAATGACGAACAATTAGAATTCAATATTATACACGAGTAGTAAAGTCTATGTGAAAACCGTAGCGAACTAATGTTGAACCTATTTATAAAGCCAAATTTCGCCGTGTTGTTTAGCTTGTAATTTTTAGTCTTTCGACCGTCCGCGGCCCGGCAGCTGTCGTCTGCTCTGTTTACACCCGTTTTCTGTGGAGAGCATATAGCTTTACAAAGATTGTTTTAGAGGTTTTGTTTTTATTTACAAAAAAGATTTCTCTTTAATTATATTTAAAAGACAATAAATTATGTTTTTCTGATATATCTTTTACATTTTTTATTTAAAATGTTGCAACAATATAACTAAATGTTCCAACAATGTGAAGATGTGGTGGAGGGTCCGCGGCGCCACCAAGCGACGCAGTAGCTTGTCTGCAGTGCGAAGAGACCGTTAGAGACGTGCGCGACTCAGTTTCAAAATGGCGTTTAACGGTGACGGTCCCTTTAACAAGCGTATGCGCACAGATGGTGAATCTGTGGGGCAAAAGGTAAGCAGTGGCGCTGTTTAATGTGGATAAGTTAGTGTGGGTGCGCCAGTGAAGTGCTTTTAAGGCGATGTTCTCGGCGACCGGAGAGTGTGGCGACAGCGGCCGTTGTTAGTGAAGATAGTTTGTGGCGGACTAGTCCCGCCCCGTGGCTTTATGAGGCTCGCCCAGCTCCCTAGATCTCCCTGTTTTGTGAGTGTTATGGGCCGAGGAGGAAGAATAGCTGTACCAGTGAATGTGGGACTCCCCGCACCAGCAGAACCACGTGGGAACAAAGTGTGGGGGTGAGCGGCGTGGTAGTGGCGGCGTCGGCCTAGCAAGCCCCGCGCGCCCACCACATCTCTCCACCATTCTCACAATTATCCAAATAAATAAATAAAAAACACATTCCCCACGGTCTTCCACCACAGTATTAATTAAATTGACACTGAACAGTACCATACGGCCTCAATGTGCTTTCACACGCTAGGCTCATTTGCTCCCATTGTTCCTAGAACTAGACTCGTTTAACACTGATCTCCCACTAAAAAAGCTGACCTTGGGGTAGCCACATCCTGTAACGGGGTTCTATCACACCGCTCATTTTAACGCTACAGTAACACCCAAAAATAACAATTCCTACCCCAAAGTTTAATCACCCTTGCATGCACTGGGAAAAAGTAACTTCCCCATGTCAGTTGTAATCCCCCCCCCTTTCCTCATGCCTTCGTGTGCGCCACCATGACAGCGTGAGTCATGCCGGTAGGGCCTCCCTGGTCAGGACATTATCATGAGGGTGTTCACACCGCCTCGCCAACTCACACATCCCCTTTCCCGCGCACGCTCCACTACGCACCATTGTCAAGATTCGTTAGTGTTAAGATCAGATAGATGAAGCATTAAAACATTACAAATAGCGCGGCGTAGCGCGCGACAGATATAATGACTTGTACATCCTGTTAGGCGGGGACCAGCATTATTCATGGCTGATTCCAGCTACGCCTAGCCATCCCCTACAATATATTAGCATTACACAGGATGCAAGGCCACATAACACGCACATATCACGTTGGTTCAGTACTTATTACAGTGCCTCGCCACGCTCACAGTCTGCTTTACATGAATCAAAGTTTACAAACTTGTTGAAGGGTCTCTGAAGGTTTTGCTTTCCAAACTGACGCAGACAGGAGGTGTATATAAGTGTTCACATCTTCAATATTCTTTGTTCACTAGGAAAGGTCGAAGACCACCAGCCACACACCAGACAAGTTGGGATATTTATTATTATTTTTCTAAATTTAATTGTAAGAATGATGAACATACATACCTGGCTTTGTATGCTTAATTTGCATGTTTCAATTTAGTCTCTTCTCACTAGATTCCCTTCATATTAGAGCTATATCAGGGATATGTACTGAAAGGTATATACATAATCTTTTTTCATATTTTAACCTTGTATAACAGAAACACGCCAACAGTTACTGTCTGGACACTACAGTGCAACAAGCGGACCCATCGGGGCACAGCATAGGGACACCCACACTTGCTCACCACGTCCATGTTTTTTATATATATTTACATGTTACAAAAAATTTTCTCGTGTACATGACTAACCAATGTCTCAGCACACCCAGATGTCCCTCACTACCCTCACCTATATCACCCAGAACCTGCTGTATCCTCATACACCCACATCCGCACCACGTCTACACCTGGCTGGTTTTCGTGCAGCCGTGACGGGACCACAGTTCTCTGCTTGTCACCTGTTGTTAACCAGCATTTTTTGAAGCTGAACGTATATGTATACCTAAACAGGCAGATTGTGTTTCCATCACTGGTTGAAGTATTTTTTCAGGAAGATAGCTCTTACCCTCTACTTGCAGGAACACTTGTTCAGAGATACTGATCAGATCATATCATTCCTGAGGTGTACAGACACCTGTAGGAACACGACTTCAGCACTCCACAACCCGTTAACCTACCCTTACTCATCCCGCCATCACCCTCGGATGCCCATCCACCTTCCCGTGACATAACCCTTTACTATCCAGTTGGGCAGCCTTGTGAGGCAAGTAGCCCTTGTTCCCTAACACGCTACCCGCTTGTTCCCCCGACGCCAGTTGTCAGGCTACGGGAAGGTAGGTGACAATTTTATGCTGTTCTTTCTTGCTATGGTGCTGGCTCTTCCTCTCCCTACACAGTGGGTAGGGAGAGGACGTCTGCCACTCAACAACGACCTAGACAATGCCCAACATGACCTGCCAGGAAGTTTGTGAAAGCTGTCCTGGTTTGCAAAATGTGAAGATTAGCTTGTAATAGTTTAATTAGCAATAACTTTTGGTAAATGTCAAGAACAAGGGCACTGCCAAATTTGCAGCTTTTGTGATTTTGTTTATGGAACATATTTTTCATGTGTATATTTCTAGTGTACTGATCTGATTTTGGAACTGATAAATAAACATTGTTTTCACCAATGTGGGTCAATGCCTCTCCAGTACTTGTTTTGGCAAACTTAAATAAATTATCACCTAACTCAGGATTTAGCAGGAACAAATGTAATTTTGACTTTAGTACTGTACTCAGTGGTATGTTGCTTCCAAAACAAACTGCTGTATATAGTTCATTGATGGTTTGTTTTAGTTTGCCGAAGGACAGCGGTGATGGCCTACTTTCGGCAAACCTCTTGAGAGACTAGAGTAGAAAAATTGTTCTTTCAGAGACATGGAAACTAAGTACTGTGCTTGTACTGGACATTCAGATCATAATATTCTTTAAACAAAAATCACTTGAGTCCTGTGGTGCCCATATTTTATCAGATTTCAAAGTTCTTAGCCTTTTTGTGATTCACATATGCAGAAATTTGTAGATCATGTCAGTCAACTCCACACCATCTCGAGTTTATTCTTTCTCTCTGTTAATTTAATAAATTAATTGATCTTGCTGTGTTTGATGGTAATGATAGTTTGAAGTACGGTATGTTGCTAATGTTAAAGAGTATTAGCATGTGAGGCTTTATGCTCAACATGACAATAATCCCCTTTACAGTTGGGTTGATTATATATTTAGGAATTATGTCCTGGTAATCAGTTTTAAAAAAGGATCTTTGCAGGTCTGTTTCAGTGGTTGTGAAGTACAACCAGTCTTGTAAATCACTTGTTTGTTCATTTAGATATATACAGGTATTACCATGCAAGGAAAGTTATGTATTGCTTCATACATTTGCATTGTAGGAAATTGTATTCTCAATATTTCAGTCATTACATCAATATGACTGGTTATTTTATTAGCACTCCTTTAACTGGAAGTGTTTTTGATTGGTGAGTGTCTTGATATCTAGGCCACTTGGTAGGGTAGTTTCCGTATTGTTTTGCTCTGTGAATGTAGTACAGTACAGTATTTTCAACTTTCCTTACCCATCTGAGTACGGTATTGTATAATATTTCATATACCCATGCAGGGGGTCCCCGAGTTATGAACGCCTGCCGATATGAATGGGGTTAAACTTGAAATTTATAGTATTTTATTTACCTAATGACTTATTTTCATTTACTGTATTTTGTCATTCTATTTCTTTTGGCTTAAATTTAGTGATTTTAGATGTATATAAGGACAGGCTATGATATAATGGGATTTTAAACATACAGGTAGTTCTGCTATAACGCGATAATTGTGTTCTTGTAAAATATCGTGTTATAGGAAATCGCGTAATAGAAATAACAGGGCTTATGGAGAAAATAGGGTTAGGTGCAGATTACTCGAAATCGAAAAAATTTAGTAGTTAGCCTAAGACAAAGGATAGCACAAGTCTAAATAAATGTTACATTCATATCTAATAATGAAATCATACAGTAAATGTAACACTTTACCTTGAAAAAATATGAATGTAACTTGATGGGGGAGAAGGGTGATTTTGAGGTTGATAACATCGAGCTTCTCTTCAAGTGTTATATCCTTTCTTTTACGATCATCACCGGGAATTCTATCACCAGAACGCTTCTTGGAATTATTCTTCTTTACCATATTCACAATTAATACCACAAAATTGGAGAAATAGTAAGCAAAAATCGCGTTATAGCAAACAAGCGTTCGCGTTATACAAATATCGTTCCTAATTCATAAATTGCGTTAGAGCAAATTCGCGTTATCAAAACACGCGTTATAGCAGAACTCACTGTAGTTCTGTAAGTACGGTATGCACATACAGTACACGTGTTCCGACTTGGGTACAAATCCAACTTAACGTCCTCAGGAACGGAACCCGTTCGTAACCCAGGGACCCCCTGTATAAGAAAATGGTGTCGTCCCACTTGGACAATTCTGACTTAGAGAATGATCAGGTTAGGTTATGTTAAATCTCATAAAACAGACAATTGTCCAAGTGGGATGTAATCAAGAAAACTACTACTGTATATGCTGGGATAGATTAGGAAGTCAATATTAAACCTTTTATAATTATCCCTGATTCCTTTTTTGCTCAGTGTCGTATTTGTAAGGCATCACATGCTTTAAAATAATGCATTGGTAAAATTTTTGGGTCAATTTATGGTAGTAGCCAGGTTTAGATTTGCCTTTATTTAAAAAAAGGTGTTTCCTATGGGTCTTGTGATTCGAATGAATCTGACCCTTGTTTCTGGTGCTAACCGCCCATTTTCGATTACAGTTCCCCCATGATAGGGATGAGGGAAAGGCCTAACCATAAAACCATAATATGAACGGGCCCTGCTTTTCCCATAATGCATCATTTTCCTCAGTTCATTGTTTGCCTATTGCCGAGAACAAAGCTCCTCGGGGATGTACAGGTATTTGTTTTAACAATACAGTACCTCTGTTATTTCTCGTCAGTGCAGAAAGTGTCATAGAAGAAACAATAAAACAATGGAATTCGAAACCTGGCAACTATCCTAAATTGATTTTTTTTTAATATTGAAGTATTTTGGTGTTTGGAGATAAATATATTTTTATACTCTAGTACAGTGGTCCCTCGGTTAATGAATACAATTCATTCCAGAAGGTCGTTTGTTAACCGAAACCCATTGTTTCAATGGGATTTTGGGTAATTGGTTCCAGCTCACCAAAAATTACATACAGGTAAAAATAAATGCAGTGAAGTACACTTACTTTGAGGCGTGTATGTAGAAGGCTTCTGGTTGATGATGATGAGAATTAGAAGTGGGGGTGGAGGAGAAGGGAGAAGAGAAGGAAGTGGGGGTGGAAGAGAATTCACCCATAAAATTTTAAGTTCACTAGGTGTAATTCAAGATTATTTTCTTTAAATCAACACTGCACTGCACTATATATTGTCAATATGTAAAATAAATTTCAGAATGACCAATAATTGTACTGTAAAAAGGTAAAAATAGTTTGTGTTCAAGAGTCTCAAGCAAGATGTAACCTCTACTGACCAGAGATACAAACTGATGCCTGTTTGGTGCACTATAAACTAATTTCCTGTAATTCAATTATGGTAAATAATTGTTAAAATGACAAAAAATTTAATACAAAACTTGGAAAATTATTAAATAGTACAACATTCTTGATATTTACTCAAATGGGAACGAATTTAAGCCCTAGAACCGATTCCTGTATTGGCGGACTAATATTCCAGTTGGTGAGCAAGCGAAAACATGTTGAGAGGAATTCGTAAGGAATTTGTTAACCGAATTTTTTTTTGTTAACCGAATTGAATATTTTTATGGAAGGTAATTCGTTAACTAAATTTTCGTTAACCGAGGGACCACTGTATAGAATTATATTTGCATGCATAATTTTTCGAAGGAATTACTGAAAAGAGGGTAATGAGACGTAACATTATACCAGTGAAACTGCAAGTACTGTACTGTATGCTGTGGCTATTGGGCTTGCTGTGTTTTAGTAAATATATAGGACTGTATTGTACAAAATCCATCTCTAAACTTGAGTTGATTTTAGTAGGAGTGAAACACAGTGATGTGTTTAAATTTAACATTACACTGGTTTGTTGTACATAATGTATGATAAAACATGGTTCAGGGGTGATTTTGGCTAAGATTGGATTTACTGACGTTCGTATTTCCGCCAGTATATATAGAAAGAATGAATATTTTGCTATTTGGGCTTTAGATATACATAGGTTAGGTTACCTTTCAACATTCATGGGTAGTCATTATTTTGGAGGTACTGTAATGTCGAAAGTTGAATTATTTTCCGTAAATACTCCTCCAAAAATTTGCCAAGTCGCTGCGTGTTGTCAGTTTACAACCAACCTGCTCGGTTCCAGCCTACTCTAATGTCCACTAAAAGTGTAAAATTACACCATGACTACAACAAAGTTGCCTTCATTGGTACCAGATAACAATAGGTACTTTCTGTTTAATATGTCCCCTGCCTGGAAAGATAGGTAAGGTTAGGGAGGGTTCTTTGGTTGGTTCTATATGTAGCAGGTTTGGGAGTTTAGATAATTTCTGGAATTAGTGGCACCAAAAAAAAAATGATTAGCCACGATCACTCCTGTTAAAATCATAGTTCAGTGATGGTTTTAGTCAAAGATTAACTGATTAGCTTTTTTTTTATGGGGATTAGCCCACCCGGGCACAGGTCACTGACCCACATCGGGGCCTGGGGGGCGAAAATGTAATAATAATATTATTAATAATAATAATAATAATAATAATAATAATAATAATTCATAGAAAATAAAATTATAATAAAAAAATACAAAATTGAAAATAAAACAAAATAAAAATTATAATACATTACAGTAATAATAACAAAGAACCATAAAGAAATACAAAAATAAAAAGTGAGAAATGTTATATGTAAAAAAAAATCAAAAGTGAGAAACATTATATGTATGTTGTGTTGTCAATAATAAGAGAAACAATTGAGACCAAGCAATTGTGTGTAAATGAGGCAGATAACCACAAGGAAACAAGAAGTTCCCAAGCGCTTTCTTGTAATTCACATCTTGTTTCCTTGTGGTTATCAGCATATACTTGGATCATGCGCACCTACAGTGATTTACTTGCATATACAGCTCCTCCCCGACTTACGACCGTCTCGGTCGTACCAAAATTTTGTCAAATTACGTATTTTCGAGTCCCAAACGCCAGTGATTGCGCTGTGTACTGACAAAATTTTCTTTTTTAATTCACTTTAAAATGGTTGGCAAGCTTAAAAGTGTGAGTTTTGTGGTGCTGAGAAGAAAAAGACACCCATTTTAGATTTTCTGTATTATTTACGCATTTGCGACTTAAGACCATTTCGACTTACGACCTGGATTAGGGTCCCTTACCCCGTCGTAAGTCGGGGAGCAGCTGTGTGTGTATAATTGTTTACAATATCTTTTGGGACTTTTTGGATAGAATTTGAGGAGCAGCATAATATTTGTATAAGGCATGTTAAAGATGACACTCCTGGAGAAAAATTGGGTTACTGTAGAACTTTTGCCAAAGGATGTTTAAAAAAATAATGTATAGTTTATTTTGGAACTACATACAGTTGTTAAAAATATAAGAGGCTGATTTTTAAGAGTGTGGGAATGAAATCCCCCTCCCCCCCATTTATCTTCTAGTGTACTCGAGTGCACTGTACAACTCGAAGTGTTCAGCAACATTTCTCTTATTTGCCCACATACTGTACTGGCACATATGAGCTGTGAATAATTCCATAATCATCCCTACAATGTTAAAGTATACTCAGATTGACTGCTGAAAGTTCTGGAGAAAATTTAATTATTAATCCATTGCTCATCAAATTGTTGAAGCAGTTTTGGAAAACTGGCTAGTCTTTGCTGGCAATCTATCATTGACTTATGACATTGCCCTTACACCTAATATTGTCCTTACACGCTGCCCTTTTGTCATCCTTATCACCCTTTGTCTCTTACTTGCCTCGTCAAATCATTAGGAGCTACTGTTGTTCAGTGATTTCATAGCTATCCAGTATTTCACTTGCTTCACTGTAGATTGAAACAGCTTTCAGTATACAACTCCACACCTAGAAGCATGAGTCATGAATACATGAATTACTGGTATCATCAGTTTAGATATACCCCAACTTAAAATCCAATCTAGATTCCTCTAGCAAATTTGTTGTTCACAGGATCTTGTAAGGACTGTATCTTTGTTTTCTTGCACACCTAACACGATTTTAGAATTTGCTGTAATTCTTCAATTTTTTAGTCGCTTTCCATTGAAATCATTAGTATTCATGAATATACAATACCATATGTTCAGTATTAGCGGCATATTTTAAGTTAAGCAACTTGTGTACACAAGTTGCTTAACTTAAAATATGCCTTTTAGGAGAATCCATCTCACGAGGCAATTGTATTGTACATTTATGGCCTCGGCACATTCAGTGAGTTGATAGACAAAATAATTCTGGCAGAAATGAGCTACTGGTCACTATTGAAGTATTTTTAGGTCAGTGGTTTGTTTTTGCTAAAATCATATTTTGCTATTTCACAAATTGCCAATCATAATTTGAAATGGATTCTGAGTGAGGAGTGTAGTAGTACTAGTAGTTTTGATCAAGAAGCATATGCAGCCAAAACTGAATTTTGCCCTGTACCAGAATTAGTGTCGGTACCTCTCTGTTCCCCTATTATAATTATTGTACTGTAAGTAGTTTATGAATTATTGGCCAAAATCATCAGAAAACTTGAACTTAGTACCTTGGCACATAAATTGTTTTACAGCTTCACAACTAGAATAACAGGATACAGTAATTACATTTAAGTGCAAAAATTTACTTTGGTGCATGTGTAAGCGTATTAAGTGCTTATATGCTGTAGTTAATAAATGTGTGTATTTTATGTACTGTACTGTATAGCATACAGTTTATATTATTTTTAAGTAGAAACCTTAAATGAAATATGTCATGTGACTTGAATTGTTACGACACCAATGTATCATACCGTTATTTGGACAATCAATCAATACTTTAGTGCTTTAACTTAGTCAAGTATCCAGTACAGGACTTAGCTGAGATGGTGTGGTGTTTACATGAGACATCACAACCACCCTGGAGCTTTTGTTAATGTTCAATACAGCATGAAATGGAGGTTTGGTGGCAGGGTTATAATATATTGTTTTGGAGATGACCTATATAATGTATACAGTATCTTATGTTACTAGTTCTTCAAAATTTTCACTGATAGGTACCTTGGCCAGAGCATCCAACTAACCTTGGAGATTATGTACTGTATGTGGTGGGTAGTTTCACTGTAATTAATCCCATCTTTGTAGTTGAATGTTTCTGTGACCATTCAAACTTGCATGTCTTATATTATAAGGGATGCATTTTTTAAGAAACCTTTTTGAGTTGGTGTGTCTAAAACCTACATGAAGTTCTTATTGGTAGTATAGTGGAGTACATTGAAGATTAAAAGTATGGTGCAGGTATTTATTACAAGTACTGTATATGAGATTAGTGATCGTGGCCAGGTAATTTTGTGTGAGTTTAGGCAACGTGTAATAAAAAGGAAGTCTTGGGCAAATATTATGGTGGTGTGGTCTTGTTCTTGGCATGTGGCAGCTCAGGGGATACTTTGCTTCATGGTCATGGGGTTGACCTTAGCTCCCAATTAACCCCAGCAGTGAATGCTGAATGGGTATCCAACTTTTCATCTGGGGAAGTGAAAGGGGTCAAGTGCAGAGCTAGGCATATTACCATTTGTGTATTGAAAGAAAAGCCTAGTCTTCAGTGTTCACAATCTGCACTGCTTCAAATGGGCTGTCAGGTCTTTGGGACGACCAATAGTCTTCACTTCTTGGGATTGTATTGTATCTTTTTTGTATTTATTTAGTACAGTAACTACTGTTTTCTGGTTTTCAGAGTATTTTGATAATGTAAATAAATAGAATTGCAAGATGTATTTGAAAAATATCATTCTAGGCAAGTGATAATAACTAGCTTATAGAAATTTTGAAGTGGCCTTCAGAAGGGGCTAGGAACTTTTACACAAGATCTTCCTCACTTACTTTAGCCTAGTTTTAAGTGGCCTTCGGTTCTTATCACTTCAGATTGTATCGGACTTATCTTTTGAGAAGTGTATGATCTTAATGCATGGTTATAACAATTCAAAAGTGACAGTTGGCTGGTTTAGGCTAGTATGACGTGTTATTGGTTCATCACATTGAGCTTGGTTTTTTTTATGTACTGTACAGTATTTTTTTTGTCATATTTTAATATTAATTATCACAAACTATATGGTTTGTTGTCTGGTTCAAGGTAGGTCATGGGAAATACCCTAAGCTGGTTCTTAATAGTCTGATGTGTTATCTCTGTCTGGTGCTTGTGAAAGTTATCACAAGCTTTCTGATGGTCATGAAGCCCCATGAAAATTTGTACTGCTTTGTGAAGAATGACTTATGAAGGATGGTTGACAACTTGATTTGAAATAAGATTATATATATATATATATATATATATATATATATATATATATATATATATATATATATATATATATATATATATATATATATATATATATATATATATATAAATAAATATAAAAAAACAGGTTTTTACTTGTCACTAAAGTCTCATGTGCAAGGATGGAATCCAAAATCACACTAATTCCATGACATTTTACAAAATGGCTACAATTTTAAATATGACTATTCCAGGTAGAGGAAGAGGAGATATAGTTGACCTTATCTTTGAATGCTGGTTGGTTTACTGTTGGAGGATGTATGTTGGTGTAATGAAAAGGAGCAGATATAAGATAATGCTGAAGAAAACTTTTTTGCTTTTTGAATATAAAGAAAGAAATTGCAACTTTTTTACTTTGGGTTTTCCTTAAATTTTAAGAATAATTACGGTCTCTGCATACTAACGCTATATTCATGTTCCTTTTCCTGTTGTGGCGATAACGTAAAATGACAAAATAACACCATAACCAACCTAAACTAGAATAATGTAAATCATCCTAGGAAAGATAGGTCAAGTTTGATTTTTTTCTGCAATAAATCAACATCACTGCAGGTATTTAATAGGTGTGAAATGTTACGGAGGTAAAATCATTGAGCTTGCAATCCCCAAAATTGCTGCAAATCGTGTTACTAATATGATAAGTATTGGTACTGGTAATGCAGGTTTTTAGTTTAACTGAAGCATTAATGTCTTAGATGTGTTTTGTCTGCATGTTTAGAAATAAGATGACAGGATTCCAGGTTGCTACCATTTTTTCGTGTTTATTTAAAAGAACGTTAATGTCTGTAATTTGTCTTGGCATTCCACTAATAAAGTCATGGCGGCATCTTGGTTAATGCCTGCATCAATAGAGATTCATGTTCGAGGCTAAAACATTGGAAACACCCAAGCGTGGATGTTGTAATTCCTCCACCGGTTTTTATACTCGACAAGGTAATAATTTTATTTATTTTTTATTAAAATTTCCTGGGGTTGCTACTTCTTATGAGTTAGTGTATTATCTTGTGAGGAGGTTTTACAATTGATTGGGCCAGAGATGTACCTTATTGATTGGCTTCTCCATTTGTGTAAAATTTGATAGCACAGGGGTGAGAGATGCAGTTACTTTTGGGAGGCCAGTAGTGGGACATATTCGGATGGGTTTTCACTGTAGAACGGTATTTTTTTACCTTTGTTGTATTGAGACTGGTTCGTGACAATTGTCTCGGCCAATGGGATTTGCAACTAAAACCTGATCAATTAAAGAGGGGGAGGGACTCAATTATAGTTTGGTTCCATAGTTAATTATGAAATAATAGGACCTGATTTCCTTACTATGGGTTCCATGTTATTAAACTGTTCTTTGAACACACACTGCTGTCACTCAGAATCAAGTATGATACAATGATATGAGTTATTTAGGATGTCACCTTCGTTGGTAAGGCCTGAGGTGATTCGAGACGCTGATACGGGACCAGCAGGGTTGTCTAGAAGATGTGGCACGTGTGGAGGGTAAGCGTTACGATGTGGAATGATAGTCTCCCAGTTGAGGGGGTCATTTTCGCATTTTTTTTAAGGTTTATCTTGAGACTATCCTCATACCTTTTCTGTTGTCCGTCAGCATTACGTTTTCCATTCGTTAGGTGACTGAAGTAGCTGCTTTGGCAGTCTACTGTCGTCCATGCGGGTAACATGACCAATCCAATGTAGTAGTTCATGGATAATGGTAGCCTTGATGCTCCTCCAGTTGGTGTCAGCGAGAATACTGGCATTTGTTCTCGTTTCTTCCCAGTAAACTCAGAGGATGTAACGTAGACTATGTTGGTGAAAGCTATAAAGTGCCTTGAGGTGCCTCCTGTATATATTTGACCCATATCTCGCTGCCATATAGCAGGGTGGGGAGGACCACTGCTCGATATACGTGCAACTTTGTAGAGAATTTCAGCTACACACACACACACACACACATACACACACATACACACACATACACTTGGTCATGCTGATGTTTGAAACTAAGTTTTGGCTCCTGCACACCCTGATCACCACTTGCACAATGCAGCAGGGAAAGGTTAATTATTCACAACCCTGATTCATAATGGTGTCCATTTGCCGCGTGTCGGTAGTGAGAGTTAAATGCTTGGGTTTTATCCATTAGCTTTTACTGCACGGTCCGTTTCTGTATGACTTGAACTTAATGACATTTGGAAGGGGGCTAGGGTTACTGAACTAAGTACATACAGGCATGCTTTCTCTACATTTAGCTTCAACAGAAGTTTGTTAGTATATTTATTTAATTGCATGAAATATTCTTCCTGTGTTTTTGGTGTATTCATTGAGTTATAGTGTATGTAGTGTGTAATTTTGTCTTGTCACATTGATTTGCCGAAGATTGGCCTAGTTGCGTTACACATGGCAGTGACAAAACTTCATAGAAACATTATTACGTACTAATTATGTCAACTGCACATTGCTGGTACAGTAGTAACTTTGGTCGCTCTGTCTGCTTGTATATTTTCCTTTGCAATTTGGGTCTTCACCTATCAGTGTAAATTACTGCAATTTTGACAATTTATTGAGATACTGGTACAGTGTTAGTCTCCCATGCATTTTGTACAGGCTCACAATATAATACGTAGTATGTATCGAAAGCAGATTTTTTACCATTCATTCATAACTTTTGCATCTTGATTTGAATTTTTTCCCCATTAATATATTTCATAATTTATTTTTATATCTTTTGTACAACAACAAAAAATACTAAATACTGGGAGCAGTTTCATTTTTATTTGATTTAAAATATAGCTTTGTGCAGGGTATTTAATGTGCCTTTGAAACCCATTGATACATATCGGGTACATATATATTTTTAATACTGTATAATCTGGTTGCAATTGTAAATTCTGAGGGTGATCTTCGGGTAAATCGGTATGTGGGAAAAGCCTTTTGTGGAAACTTTGTGGTGGACTAAATAATGGGATTGAAGCTTTGAGTTGAGCCTGGAGTCTGGGTAGGCCAGTGATAAATTCCCTTACTTGAATTGTTCTGTAAAAGGCTTTTCTGTGGCAATAAGTATTGTACTGTAAAGATTTTATTTTTATTTTCTGCACACAACGTTGTAGTTAATACTTTCTATTGTCAGGGTATCTTAGAATTGTGTTAATCTATGATTAAGGGAGAGGAGTAATAACTGAAGGCTGTTACCTGAATGGTACACGTTTTTGTGAATGGGTACACTGAAATGTGTCTATTTGGTAACTACAGTATACTGTATATGTGTGAATGTACAGTATACTGTATATGTGTGAATGTACAGTATACTGTATATATGCTGTGTATACATTATGTGTATACTTTATATAGAGATTATACATACAATAAATAAATTTGAGAGAAAATAGACAAAAGCTGAAAATTAAATGAACACAGATGACATAGATGACATTTAGTGACATTGGGAGTGGGCCATTTAACAAAAGTAACTAGTTAAAGAAACTTGAAGGCCTTCTGCATTTGCTGTATTGAACAGCTGCCTATGAATGGGATCTGTTTCCAGATAGTTTGACGGTCTGTTCCCAAACTGGTGAAAGAAAGTGGTTTCCAAAGGCATGACTGCCAGTTAGGGACAGTGCGGATACAGTATACTGTAGGAGGCAGCATGGCCGGTGCTGTATTCGACCGCATTCACTTCCCCAAAGACAACCATTTACAGCTGGGTGAACCTGAATCGAATTACTGACTCCTGGAACATGAGGCGAGCGTCAAACACATCCTTTAGTTAAAAGTATTAGGTATTTACTTTTTTGTATGAACTTAGAGCTACGAATATTGTACAGTATATACTTCTGAGCAGTCCGCCATACAATATTTTTCTCAACTATGATTGCATGGGAATTTTAAGGTTTGTATTTTTTTTAAACATTTACAGGCACAACTAGACTCAAGGGTTTGGGAGTATTAGTACAGTACTTGTCTTTGCGATCAGTTTCTTTCGTTTACCGGGATGTTTACGGCACCCCTAATGAGGCCAGGAGGGCTGGTGTCCTCACACGACCAACTCTCGGGTAAACTTGAGATGTGTGTGTGTGGGCTTCTCGGGTTGCATTTTGGGCAGGGAGCCACGGAGGCATATTTGTCATTCACAGAGTAACGGCATGCAGGTTTAACGTCTTGTACTCGCTCTTTCATTTCCTGGGTCAGTTGAATTATCTTTTTTTGTGGTTAACCGAGGCTCTTATTCACAGCGAAAATTAATCAAGGACAAAATGTGGTCTCGGGTGTCAGTTACGTCATAAACGATTTGTAAAAGCATTGAACAATTTAGAATGGATTGGTGCAATTTCAAGCTATAAGTGTTCTTATTCCGTAACGTTTCCTTGACCACAACTGTTAAGTCGATCGATGCCAGTCGTTAAACCTAATAACCTAGTTTCGTGTACTACACAAACCCGCAGACAAAAGTGCACGTGATAGTGCAGGGTGGTGATGTGTCGACCCTGACGGTAGTGTGGCGGGAGTATTAGAGATAACACGATAACGATTGCTGGCGTGGTGCCACGGGCAAAGTATTTGGGGGTGGGGTGGGGGCGCAGCCAGCGTTATGTGAATGCTCTTCCTATGCGTATATCCTCAGGATTATTGTGAATTTTTCGCTCTTTTGGATGACCTGGACAAATGAGGTGGGGTGCCACTTACAAAGATGAAAATTTACAGTATGGCAATCAAAAGAAATTCGCCCGAGTCAAAGCAGATCTCATACTCTCAGCAAACTTGTACACACCAAAAAAGGTTTGCCGTGTGACTGACTTGCTCAAACAAGTAACGCAGAAAGCTGCATGGGAAACAGCAAGTCATAACTTGTCACGGGCTGGTGTTAGCAGTAACGTAACTGAAAGAAAGCTCGATGTAGTCGCCATTATTTCACCCTGCGATTTGGTCTGTGGAATCATTGTAAATCAATTTTTCTTGCGAATTTTCTAGTTGTGCCAGCTGGACTGGCTTTTGAGTTTGGAAAGGAGGGAGCAGCCGCGAGTATGATGGTTGTGGCCGGTAGTTGACGTTTATTATCAGTAATGGATGAGGGTGTTCCTGGTGACTACATAATTGAACGCTTAAATGATTCCGGCATTATTATCCATGTGTTCTTGTGGCACCAGAACAGGCAGAGTTGTTTCCAGGCGTTCACCTAGCCAGCTGGGGGGAGGGGACTGCTGTTCTCCCTCCCCCCACTTCAAACTGGTCAAGCTGCCAAGCTCAGCAGTTTTGGTGGGATTATTAATTGATGGTTCGAACGGCGATGGAAACTTTAAATATAATTTCGTGCTTGGTAGTGGGAAGATGGTCGTGGTTCTGCCGCTGAAGAAATTGTTTCGAAGAGTTTGAGTTCAGGATTGTTTTAGTTGAAACCGGGTAAAGTAGTCCTTATGAAATACGGATTTAATGCACGCTTCTTGCCCGTAAACGGCATTAAATGCTCTCCTTGTTCTTTCTAGAGGAAGGTTATGTTTGGAGCACTTTGTGAGGGAAGTGTACCAGTGGGTTTGTTGTTCCTGATGGTGTTGTTGCGTGCACCCCCTCTACGTTGATGCCAGGGTGGCGTGCATTGGTGGCCAGGTGGTTAATGCTTGACTGGCTTGTAGGGCTGATGATCTGTCGATTTGTTTCCAGAAGTTCTAGATTGCCGTTCTATAGTGGCGGACCTAAAGTAAAATGTATCAATCTAAAGTGTGTTGATATTAATGTGGTGGTAAGATGCACGCTATTATTTTTAGGGTCTGATGATATCTTGGTAACTTTACCCGGTTTGTACTTTTATTTGGTTGTAACCATTCTCTCATTTGGCCTTTATCATGTGTTGTTTACCGCAGAACATTAAGGACATAAGTTAATGGCATGTTTTTGTTGTAATTATACCTCACGGACTCAGAAGCGCAGTCTCCTGGCAGAAAACCCGCCATAGCTATTTTGTGGATATATTAGTTGCCGGGTAATAGTTGTTAATCCTGGTAGTTTTATTTCAAATTTACAGCAAATGAAACAAATTTACAAACCCTCCCAAATTCATTCTTGTCAATTATCCATTCACGGCAAATTAATAAATGACTAAGGATTTTCGCCTCTGCTCTATTTTGCATGAGATTATGATACGTACATGTGAAGTAGCTGTTCAGTAAAGGAACTGCAGGCCAGGCAACATTGGGGGTGTTGACAAAAAATTACAGCGACAATTTATAACATTCATCCTAAGGTTCTGGCGAATTATGAGAGATTATAGCGTTGGTTCATTGGGACGGAATTCCCATGTATTGATCGGTAGTGTTGAAGTCTTGGGATGTGAAATATCTTTGCTGTCTTATGCATCTTCCTTTACTTGACATTACTAAACGTGGGACAATTAAGCATGGTCACTTCTTGCTACACCGTTATCGCTGGCAGTTTTGTTAACAGTTATCGCTGGCAGTTGGTTTGGGGTAACCTTGAATATTGTAGGATGCTTCAGTCGTGGTCCCGGCCAGCCTCGAAAATGGCGTATCGATTGGTTACTCTGAGGGACGATCGATCAATACGGCTTCCCGTAGCCTCGCTCTTTGGTTACCGTTGGGATTATCGGTGTTTGAGAAGGGGGCGGCGGTGACTGGAGAGCCACGCCAACAAAGTGGACCCAGGAATAGTGGAGATTGACATTGAGGGAATGTTAATTTTAATATTTGATCTGGTCGGGCTGTATGCAAGTTACTAAATAGTGAAAGGTAAACATTGGGAGAGAAGTGGCAGTTGATGTTGCTGTTTGTAGAGGTGCAGATATTTCTCGGCGAGAAGAACAAACAATACTTTTACTTGACTTTGGAAGATGGAGCGATATTGTTAGCATGGGGTGCAGAACGAGGCGGGGTGGGGGGTTGTTATTGGGGTCACCGGGGGACGATCAGCTGTTTCTAGAAATGGGAAGGATTGGGGATGGTCGCCATCACTTATTGGGGTGATGGTTGAAGGCACTTAAGCTGATCTTAGTTAACATTAGGAAAACTGGGAAGTGGTTCAAAATAAATGTATGAAGGTCATGAACAAAAATTAACAATGACGACTCCTGCTTGCTCGTATCTTCAATTTACACCCAATATATTATGGGGGAAATTCTTGGTTATATATATATATATATATATATATATATATATATATATATATTATATATATAGAGAGAGAGAGTTGAACTAGCTTTCTTTGAATATTGGATGTCGATAGCAACCTGGGAGCGAAGTGGATGTTGTATTAAGATGCTGGGGTTACCTTGTTTTTTTGGACTTACTTTGAAGGTTTGAGTTCTTCAGTTATTGACATGATGTGGAGCGTTGTAAGTTGTTCATATAGGGTTATGCAATACCAAACCTGAAGGGCCGTTATTAAAAGTACCTCGATTCCCCAAGACTAAACGCCCATCTCTCCCGTTTAACTTTATGGGCGTTCGTATGAGTACCGGGTATCTAAATTCTCGTAGTCGAATCACCCATCTCTACCTCATAACCCGAGAGTCGTTCACCCCCACCAAACCTTATTCTTGCTGCTTGGACCATTTGAGGATTTACTGGGAACGTTTGTCAAGAATAGGAAGCGTCTTCAGTCAGCTAAATGGGGTCAGGTCCTTACGATAGGATCACGCGACGCTCTTAATACTAGCGAGTTTATTACCGAGTTCCTTTCCTTTGGTCTTGGGTTCCATTATGATGTTCGGAATTTCGTAACGGGACTTAACAGCCCATAACCTTCACATGGTATTATAGGGAACTGTTGTATTCAAATGATGTAATAAAAGGACTGTTTATTTGTTTTAATTCTAAAGGTGTGATTTAATTTGTGTGTGGGTAACATGTATCGGTATTACTTAGTGTCGGCAATGCGTTACCATCAGTGTTTGCTAGCAGGTTTGGCCTCAATGCAGGTTGGCTTGTTATACTGGATTACATGTTTTCAAACGTACTGTACTTTTACTAATGCTACGCTATTGTATTTTAACGTGTTGATTCACAAGGGAAGTTTGGTGGCAGCTAATGGTGGGTACGACCGGTGACCGGATAAAACCCCAACGGACAAAACCCCAGTCTCATATATAAAATAAAACACTTTAATGTTTAGGTTAGGTTAGATTAGATTAGTGTTGATAAATGACAACCCCGTTGGGGGTTTTGTCATGGAACCGGTACGACCATACCGATCGGCATTGCTTACCGAGGTCGTAAACCAGCTGGCTACCACTTCAAGCGCAGGTGTACAAATTTCTTAGTTTGACTAGTTTGTTTAATTGATTTTCCTTACAACATTGAACACGGTTTGTTTACTTATTGTTGCCATATGGACCTGTTTACACCTTGAGATTACCTTTTTCTACATCTGTGCCCTACACCTGTTCCTAAGAGTGACAGGTTGGGACCGTTGGTTACTGCTGGAAGAAGACTGGCATCTCAGGATGTACCGAGGGAGGAAATGGTGAGGAACGACTGATTAGCAGAATGGCCAGGAAGGGTCTTGGAGGGGGGGGGGGGCTTTCCTTCAGCTTCTACTGTTCTCATCTATCTCCTGAAGTTGTTAGACGGATTTGTAATAATGGGAGGGGCGATATTAGTGCATAGTAACCACACGAGGGGGCAGCTGGGGTGGGTGGAGGTGCAATTGTCAGATGAGACCGGTTGCTGAGTAAGCTAGCGTCCTCCCTCCCACCACACCAGCCCTTTGACTCCTCGCATACATAACCCAACCCTAGCCAGTCCCAGCTCTTAGTCATTTATGGTTATCGTTGTTTGTCTTATTCTCTAGACTTATCAGTTGGAAAGCTTGTCCTTCATGATGAAATACAGGCGTTGGGATCGGTGTGTCGTTGCCTAGTTCACCGTTGCAGAACTGTATAATGAGTGTCTTGGGTCCTCGTTAAATGAGGGAGTATCTGGGGTTCCGTCTCGACCAAGGTTGGTAATGTTTGGCTCGTCCCAGGCTCCCGGCTCAGCCTGCCGGTGTCTCACTCGACTTACTCCAGTTGCAGCGGATTTGCCAGGTTATGATGTATCCTCACAGCCGATGGTATCACTTGCTCGCTCCTTCACCGAAAATGTTCTAGAACTTAGGAAAAAATATAACACGAAAACAAATATTTATTTAGGATGGGTTTCACATTCAAGGAAAGTTTTGAACGACAAACTATGGTTTTACTGGTTTCAGGTCTTGAGCAGAGGCTGTTACACCCACGCTACTGTTAAAGAGTGAAATTGCTTAATGTAATAATGTTTTAGTAGGTAACATGTCCCTCTGAAACATTGTTAATGTTATGTTACATTTCGTAGTGTGGAGGCTGTCACAAGTGGGTGGTGCACGAGTTTAACGTTCGTGCTGTGAGGCCCTGGAGGGACGCGTTTTGGGGGCGGTGAACTGGGCCGGACGCGCGGTGTTAGATACTCCATTTTGTGAACGTTTATTTTCGCGTACCAGTTTCCCAGCGAAGTATGACTTGTTAACATAATTTATTAAACTCTTTGTAGATCACCCTTGGACTAAGCGGTATGAAATTTGTCCATTAATTAAGTGGAAGTGTAGGATTGGTTGAATAGTTTTGGCGTCACTATACCATGCACGCGAGCGGTAGAACAGTTGGCAGTTAGTCGGTTTATAAAATGGTTGCACGTAGTCTAGTTTAGCGGAGGTTTTAATGTATGATAACTGACGCTGAACTCCTTATAAGTGAAATTTTTTGCGTGCACGGTAGCCCCTCTCAAAGCAATGATAATGGGTGGAAAAAAGTTGGGGACGGCTATCTAACAGGCCCTTGGGCAGAGAATAAAGGTGGTGGCGAGGGATGGGGGAGGGAGGGAAGGCGTTCTAGACCAACCCCGTTAATAAGTAGTGATGTTGTCCTTTGGTGTAGGCTGATGTTAAAGTAGAATTTTAGTTAAGGGTTAATTGTATTTGGGGTTTGAGAGGCTTGCTGTGGTTTTCTCTGGGGGTGTGGTCAATTTGCGGGTGAAGTGGAAGGGTAGGTGGGCGAGGCGTAGTTGGTGAGAGCGGTTAGGGTGGAGCGTCCCTGCTCTGGGCTGGCCGGCAACGCCCAAGTTGCTCACTACTGCCCACGTGCCCTCATGATGTTGTCTCAACTTGTTTTCTAACTTGAACTCATCATTTGTACCCTCCTGCTCCTCGCTCACACGCCCTATACTGTTGAGGTGGAATGTTTGTTCGGGGTGGTACTCGCTCGCACTCTTAATTTTGCGTCTGTGACAAAATTTGTATGATTCACGTGCATCATCAGGTTTGATTACTCTGAGGCTGGTGTTGAGACCAACGCTTTCAAACGTTGCCTGTTGTACACATTTTGAGACATTTTTCATGGTTGCAGTGGTTGAAAGTGGGTGCAGCATGATTTCAAATACGAGACAAAATATTGTTTTTAATAGGCATAAAGCTAATATGTTTTCCGAGATGGTCGAGGCTCTGCGTCAGTTGCATAATTTTAAATGGCAAGATAATATAGGGTATTCTGTGCAAATTACATTGACGTACACGATCGTCTAAAATGTTATGTCCATGAGAAATTATTGTAAGCTTCCGATGTGAAATTCTTGTGGGTCACGGTTGGCTAGTTTGTCCGATTTATGCAATATTATAGCGGGGTTTTAAGAGTCCATTGACGTCGAAGGTGTGTGAGATAATGGATAGCTACTTTGCATTTAATTAGTTATGGATGAACAAGTTGGGGAAACGGGTATAAAGTTCCATGATTTATTTTATTTTTTTATTTAACTTAATGTCCCAGCTGTATTTTAACATTCTTAATTATTTTCTTCTCAAATTAACCCCAGCACCGGATACACCGACTCGGCCTATTAGCCAGTCAACTACTCGACCACAATCCGCCCTACAGGGGTGCTGGTGGTAGAGTGGTACCGCTCTTGCCTTCGCAAGCGAGATGTCACGGGTTCGATTCCCGGGCCGGTGGAAGTTGTTTGGACATACTTCCTAGCCCCCATTAGTCCCTGTTCACCTAGCAGTAAAGTAGGTACCTGGTGTAAATCGAAAGTTGCGAATTCGTATTCAGGGACAAGTTGTTGGAGCTTCCAATAACTTGATGACATAAACCATTGACTTCAGACTTCTAGGCCCTTGACGCTTCAGGCTTCTACGCCCTTAACTCATGAGACATAAAGGCAAGCATGAACTTAGCATACTTCCCTGTTGGGCACTGTAAACGCTTCTGCGCTTCACCTTACACAAGGATGTAGGGGAGTGCCCAATAAATAATAATAATAATAAAAAAATCCGCCCAACACCAATTCACCATCAATTTAATCGTGCTTTTCTTGAACACGAACGAACGCACGCACGCACGCGCGATTTTCGTTTCGTTTGACCGTTTTCCACTAGTTACTATTTTGTAAAATGGATTAGTAGAGAATGTTGAAGGGAGAAATGGAGCCCACCACGTCTCCAAAGTATGGCATGGCCACTCGGCCAGAGTCCTCGCGCACGTCCACCACTGGCTGCCAAGATTAATCGTTTCATTGACGGCCAAATGTAATTACCAAGATTTAGTCCAGTGTTTGTTTCCCATGTGTGTTTTTCCCGCCTCCATTTCTTGACAAGATGTAAACAGAAAGTTTCATGGTGCGAAAGAACCGGCGTCGTATTACATTTTGCTGCATGAGCCACATCCCAAAACATTTGTACATTATATGCATAGCCAATTTTATTGTTTCTTTTTTAAATTAGTTCACCTCTTGAGTTAATTTTGTACTTGTGTGCATGTGTGGCAGGGTCTAGGAATAGGTTACAATTAAAGGAATAATACGGGGTGTAGTTTCTGATGTTATTGCCACGCATGGAGTGGAAGAATAATTATTATACAATACAGTACATGTAAATCCGTTCGTGCATCAACTTGCAGAAGACAGTAGTTGTACGTGTGTATATGGGTGTCGGTGTCGCGTATGTGTGGGCTAGAAAATAATAAAAACTGTTCGTGGCGGCTTGTTATCCAGAGGGTTTAGTTTGGATTTTCTGGTTCTCATTGTGTTAAAATCTGATAAAATTGGCTCTTTTTCTCGAGCTGTGTAGGGGGGGGGGTGTAAATTAAGATGAGTTTTATTTTTTAACCAAGATTTAAGTAAGCTGTAACTGGTTAGTGGACTGTATCAGTCTATGTTTTGGCTTATAATGGCTTACAAATTTGTGTGGCCTGGGAGTGTACAGTGGCAAGACACTCGCCTTAACTCCCAGATTTATGGGATTTAGGAAAAACCTGGTGACTAGAGTTGCCAGCATTTGTCACCGGGACTTGTTTACTGCCTTAGGTGACTGCACTCAATTTTATTGGGGTTCTTTTGTATTTTGGTTATCTCGGGATTCCGGACACTGATGTGGATTTACTGGAAAAGTTGGCCATGAACACGTAGAAAGCATTTGGAAACAGATGTTCCCAATGGATTATCGCTGTCTTTCCATCGTTGAAAGGTCTAGTTGCTAAATTTCCGTCTGCTGTTCATAAGTTTTTGTGTATTACTGTTTTAAAATAATAGCAGAAAGCAGATTCCTGGTGCAATGAAACGAGGCACCAAGATTATGCCTTTGGCATCCCTATCAGGGAAGCTCCCCTCAACCCCTGCTTTCTAGTGTTGGTATATAGATTACTACTTTAAAACAAATTGGGGTGGTTAAACTTGCGAGGAAAGAAAGTTAAGGGCTATAGGAGAATTTAGTGGTGAATTGTATCACTGTAGGAGTGATACTGTAGGAATGATACCAGTATCTTTCACCTGTGTATAGCTGAGTTCCACGCAACCCACTATATCTGATGTCCAAGGGTGCATGCTTGTGTTAATAAATATCGAAACTGAGTGACATTAACTGGGTGCCAGTAAAGGTATAAGAAGTGGTTTTCTTACCCAAATGAAGGTGTGGGCCCATCATGACGGTACTATTAATATCTCAACATAAGTTGCGTCTAGTTAAGACATTAATTGTACTTGTAAATCTGACACTACTGTTTATACGGTACTTTGTGGGGCCAATGTTCTTTATACACATAATAGTTCTCTTTGTTGCCGATAGTATCAACTTACTTTTATTTATAAATATACTTTCTTGGGGGGCATCGGTATACGTGAAGAACGTAACTCCTTATAATTATTAACTGCATCTTTATACTGTGTTGGGATCAATATTGAAGGCGAAAAGATGTTGTCGAAATGTTTTGGTGATGTGAACGGTGATTTAGAGTGGTTGATGATGACATTATATATACAGTATGTGGATCATGGTGGGTGGATGATGGACAGGTGTTGGAAGGGCGACTAGCCAGGTCAGGCAGCAGTCGTCATCGTGAAGGTGGTGGTGGGTGGTTACATATGTGCTGAGTCAACCACGAGATTCTTGCATCACCGCCTCGATCCCCCTCCTCCCTCCCCTCCCCTCCCTCCTCTTGCACCACCATGTTGTCCACTGTTCTCTGCATTTTGCCCCCATCATCTTTGCTCTCCCTCTTACTCCATCATCCTCTTCTCTCATTTCTTGCAATATTACTCACCCATCCCCCCTCCCACTTCTACAACTTCATTCACGTTAACCAACACTGTTTCGTTCACCTTCTTACCCCCTATTCCACATTCTGTCCACCTCCCCATTCGTCTTTTCCACCACATTTTGTCCACCTCCCTACATTTTCAACCACTCCTACACCACAACTCTGGACCGCCACCATAACTACAGTACCTCCCCCTTTCCAACAACACCTCATTCACCCCCCTTCCCTCCAACAACACCCCATTCACCCTCTTTCCCTCCTCTTCCAGCAACATGTTGCCCATTCCATCCTCCCCTCATACTCCCATTACTGTACCACCTTATCCACCCTCCACTCTGAGCAACACCAGAAGTTGCAGGAGTACTGGACCTAACTGCGCGTTCCCATAGTGTATCATCCTTAGTATTACGACGCCCCTCAACGCTGACTGGTAACCATTGGAATCTGCTATTTCCACTTACTACTACAGGTACTACTACTGTCACCACGCAGGCATGTCTCCCCATCATGTACTGGTGTATTCCATTTTAAAAGCCATTAACCGGTTACCACCACCTACTAATGTTTCCCATCATTTTGAAATCCTGCCACTACCCCCTTACGGACGCCTCCCATCAGCTGTACTAACATGGTGGTTCTTTTGTTTTTGTCATTTGTTCCACGCATTTTTACGGTTTTCATCCCCTTTGCCACTATCCCAGTTTGTCATCGTCTTGTTTTGCGGTATCCCAGTTCCTGTGTTATCTCGCTTCCTCTGTGTTTATAACCATCTCCATTGCTGTTTTTTTTATTTCTCTACCTGTTTTACCACTGTGCCTATTCCTGTGTTTGCACAATGTCATTATTTCTTCACCTCTTCCTGTGTTATCTTTGTCCCTCTTCCTGTGTTATTGTCCTCCTTCCTGTGTTATAATTGTCCCTCCCGTGTCTTCGTTGTCCCCCTTCCTGTATGTGTATTGGAACGTGTGCTTATGTATGTGTCTTCAGGTTTTCCTTGAAAGAAACTGAAGTGTTTGTCTCCCCCCGCGTGTGGTGTTGACGGTATTGATCTTGTATCATCGTCTCGGAACAGCGGTGTGAAGGGTTGTTTATCTCTTGAGTCCCACAGTTGAATAGTTGGATGCTTGGCTCCTCGCTGGGTTAAATAAAGAGATATTTACTGTATGCTTAAAAGGAGAGACTAGGGGATTGATGGAAGAGTTCTTAAGAAGATATGTCGATAGGTTGCAAGGCTGGGGAAGGGTTAAGGAGAGATCTCGTGGTTATTGGGCTGGGAGAGGATGGATGGGTGGAATGAATATACACAACTACATGTTCACGTTTAAGGGTAAACTTTAAGAATTGACGTCGCACTACACCTTACTCAGTTGGGACCATTGCCTAATGGGTGACTGAACAAGCACAAGGCAGGCAAAAATAATACTAAGGAAAAATTCCAACAGGTTCATGGGTATGTTGTATAAAATACTTGTACATATACGGTCATTATTCGCCTTTACTCTAGAGATTTGGATATTTATTGAATGTAATTATAGTCCCTTCTGGAGGTCTGAGGTCGTGAATGTTTTATGATTCTGGGCATCAAGATCTGTGTGCGCGCGCTTTAGAATTAATGGCTAGAACTATTGCTTAATGTTGACACCGATCAGTACATTCGACTTACTGCTAGTGTTCACAGACTTCTGTGCAATACACTTTGTGCACCATACAAAGAGTGGTCTGTTCACGTAATTGAGTATTTACAGTTTACAAAAAATTTATTGTACATTGCTGCTTACCTGTAGAAAGCTTTAAGCACTAGAAGGCCTTGTACGAACTCTCTTTCCATATTTTATCTACTGTATATGACTTAATTTCCTTATTGCTAAGTGGTTGTATATTTGCTGTGTGAGTTTTTATATACAAGAATTTTTTTTGTATAATACAGGATATTGTATACATGAAGAGGCTAGGTAGTTTGTATACAGTATATATACTGGATTACTGCATCAAGCAACAGTGGTCGTTTGTGCAGGAGTGAGACAGCTTTGTGAGGTGACGTTTATAGTGTGGCGTGCCAAGGACCTGCCCTGCTCGACGCATTAATAATAACGAGGTATTACTGTCGCGTTTGTTTGCTCTGTTAATTGATATCATTTAAGAAGGTAAAGAATGTGGGATGGCCAATTACCAACCATTTTAACTTGAAGGAAGGATTTGTTAATTGTCCTTTTCAATGATTTAATGCTAATAGAATGCATGGTGTTTGGGTTACTGTCTCACATCGTGTCTGATACAGTTGGTTAGAGGGGTGTGATGTTGTACCGGAAGTCGAAATATATAACCGGTATCACGTATAATGCTGCAGCGGGAAACCACCCCAGTGCGGTGCAAATGTAAAATTACTTAGCAGCGTTTGCAATTCGTTCGTTATGGTTCGGCATATACAGTACTGCTAATAATTTGCGTGAGGGGAATCATGACGTCAGAGGAGGATGACAATGGGAATTTTGATCTTCTGGCTGGATTCAAGACATCAACCATGCCTGATGCTCGACAGCAAAGTAGATTAAGGGGATCGGAGGCATTTTTACATACACATTAGGTCCCTTGTATTATGTATATGCAGTAGGTGTATCCGAAAAAATGTCAACGATACTGACGTATGACTTGTTTATTAATTTATTTTTATTTATTTGACACGGACATCATTTAACAAATCATAGGACCATATGAAGCAGTTCCAGGAAAATGATCAACAGTGCCTGGCATTTCTTACACCCTGGGAAACTATATCAGCCGATTTATCTCGCTCCTTCAATTGAATTGAAACAGTTTATTTAGCCAGAAAACAGATACAGATTGGATAATAATAACAATATTAACATGGCTGAGTCAGTTGAGAACCTGGGCTCTCTTTTTGGCTCATGATATATACTATACATTTATCTCAAGGAAGTATTAT